>NW_027532452.1:687066-787066 GCF_008692635.1 Crocuta crocuta | reverse complement strand
GATTAATCCATTTGAATAAATTAATATCCATGAAAGAAGGGGATGTAAAGAGATCTGGTTGAAATCCTGGCAAGACTCAGAAGGTAAAGGAGGAAACTTCATGTTCTTTTACAGTGGTATTTTAGTTGTTGTCCATGATGGAGAATGCTGACCTGACCAGAGAACACCTATTACACTGGAAAAATAGCTTCTAACTTGACATGTCAAAGGCTCCTTTCTGTCCTGATGAGAAGAGCTGTCACTGAAAAAATGCTAAAGTCCTTAATGAGTAGGCAACATCTCTTGTGGTTTTTGCTTTTCTGAATGTGGCCTAAAGTCGTGTTTGATACTGATGGAAAATAATCAGCCAAGTGCAATGTGAGTAGAACTTGAAACTTCAGAAATATCTGTTGCTTCAACAAGTATTTGTTGAGCATTAACTATTTACCATACTGGGTGCCATTTATGAAACAGTGATCTAAGTTAGGAGAGATGCCTATGTCCTCATGAAGTAACACCTAATGCGTAGAAGACAAACAAATATATAATATGCATATTTTTGAGGTAATTCTCACAAGTTCTGGTAGGTGTTTTGAAGGTAAAGTACAGGATGCTATCAAAGAGAAAATGGGTAAAAGCAGGATAGCAACGTATACTTTATAGTAAAGGCAATTAAAGGATGACAAATCAAATAAAAAGTCATCTGTGGCATTTCAAATTGAAGGACCTATGAACTATATTGTCTTGTTTGTCATTCTAGATTCCTTCTTCCTCATCTGTTTACATCAATGTGAATGCCATATCCTGCTAACACATATACATTAAATATTTCTAAAAATTGTCTTCCTCCCTACTCTTTATTGCTAGTGCTCTGGTTAAGGCTTCATTGCTTGCGGCCTGGACTACCACAATAACCACTGTGTTGGATTCCCTCCTCTGATATTATCTCATTCAAAATCACGCTAACATACTTCTAGCAGTGATCTCTCTAAAACGCAAATCTGATCATGCTACTCTGTGTCTTTCCTTTAACGGATCCATATCATCTAAAGGTTGAAGCCCAGATTTCTTAGGTAGCAGACCCTTTGAGTGCTACGGATGCTTTTCAGGTTTATATCTTGATATGTTCTGATTCATACTTTGCACTTTATTTTATACCATTTCTTATTTTCTTTTCCTTGCGGTTGCCTTTCCCTTTGTTTAAAGTTTGATATATACTAACAACCTCTCTCTCCCAACCGGAGTCCTCTGAGCAGCTCAGGCATCATTTTTGCAGAAATCTTTCCCTGATCCATTCCGTCCCCAGAATGAGCCCTTGTGCTTCTCTGCGCATATCTCCATTAGTAGTTTTACCTGTCACATTATTGTATGATTATCTGAGACTGGGAAATGCCTTATTCACTTTTGTGTCTCTAGTGCCTAGTGATAGTAGGTACTCAATAAATATTTTTAGGTGAATAAGTAAATGGTTTGCCTTAAATTGGTCTCCATAGTCTATAACTACTAAGTATAAGTTTTTAAATATCTGTTAACATATATCCTCATCACAGAAAATTCAAATTCTCTGATTGAGTAGGTATTTGGTCTTAGTAATTTGTGTCTGTAATGAGACTTTTATGTGGTCTTTGCTACCTAGTGTGAACAGTGCCATCTATTGGCTATTATCCAAATTGTATTCACTATCCAGGATGGAGCATAGAGCACCAAATATTTTTAGGAAATTATACCTATGAAGAATTTTCTTGTGAATTTGTATGGGGGGGAAAAAAACCTAACCATCACATGCATGGCAAAGACAAATGAGGTAATTTAATCATGTATCTCAGCAAAAGAGAATTAAATTGTGTCCTGACATCGTAACAGAGGATGTATACTATCAGAATGTGGCTTTATTTATTTAGAGGCCAGCTCATTCCTAGAGAAATTAAGTTGCCTATTATTGTTTGATAGAAAAAGATCATTTATTTTTTTTAACAATTTTTTAAATGTTTTATTTATTTCTGAGAGAGAGAGAGAGAGAGAGAGAGAGAGAGAGAGAGAGCTAGCGTGAGCAGGGGAGGGTCAAAGAGAGAGGGAGATACAGAATCTGAAGCAGTCTCCAGGCTCTGAACTAGCTGTCAGCACAGAGCCCGATGCGGGGCTTGAACCCACGAACCATGAGATCGTGAACTGAGCCGAAGTCGGACGCTTAACCGACTGAGCCACCCGGTACCCCGAAAAATATCATTTAAGTCAAGATAAAACTGAGTATTCACTCCTATCCTCATTTAAAAACAAACTGACACATTGATCTTGATAGCATTCTGTTTCCAAATGCTTTTAAAATTTCCATGGAATCATAAAAGTGTAAGGAAAAAAATATCTAAGCAAAAAATTCTCTAAGTCATGGATAGTTATCTTGATATGAAAAAAGTAGCACAGTCTGTGTATGAAAGGTCGTATTTCTGTTCTAAGTAATTTATACTACCTTATTGAAAACTGAAAAGATATTTGTTATTGTTGTTATTTTTACTTCATTCACTGATCTACCATTTACACTTAATGAGCAGAAATGAAACCACATTTGATTTGGCTGATGTCAAGCACTTGCCTGATTTGTAGCTGCCGTGCTATGTGCGTGTGTAGTTGTTACAGTGTTTTGTCGGTGGTCAGTGATGTTTGGAGGTGAGAGTAGAGCACCAAAATATTAGTGACCCTTGTTGTGTTGCTAGATTGCCACTACTCTTAAGAGTTTCAAAAATGATACATTTTCTGTTGTTGAAACATAGTTTAAGGTAGACAGGATAGTGGAGATAAACTTTTAAAAAATAGTTTCAGTTTATTTAGTCATTTATGGGCCCTGTTTAAAGAGAAAAAAATTTGCATTGCTCTTCCCACCTTATAGACTTTGATACTATATCATAATGTTGTTTAATGTATATATACACATATAGATTTAAACTCCTTACAGTCCTAGTGTTTATATAAATGTAAAACCATATAATAATATTAATAATGAAATTATAGTAACAATAACAATGCTAGGTAACATATAACTTTTACTATGTTCTAGGCATTTGGATGGATGGATGGATCGATGGATAGAGAGAAAGAGAAAGAAAGAAAGAAAGAAAATGTACACACACTCACACTCGTCTAATCTCTTCTATAATCCTATGACTAGACACAATAAAATCCTGCAATAGTACACCCCAAGAGAAGAGAAATTGAACTATAAAATACAGGCATCCTGGTTCCAGAGTTCATACCCTTTTTTTTTTAATCTCACATTTTCAGTATTACTATTATCTCTATTTGATGGATAAGCAAACTGAGGTACACATAGGCTAAATGACTTATTCAGCATCCCATAGCTAATCAATGTCAGGTCTCAGATTTAAACCCAGGCTGTCTAGGCTCCAGAGCTCATGCTTTTTAGTATCCTTAGTTACCTCTCAAACAAATTGACATATAAAATTTTTTTTTAATTTTTATTTATTTTTGAGAGTGAGAGAGAGAGAGAGAGAGCACGAGCGAGCGAGGTGGAAAAAGAGAGGGAGACAGAGAATCCAAAGCAGTCTCTGTGCTATCAGCACAAAGCCTAATATGAGACCATGACCTAAGGCAAAGTCAGATGCTCAGCTGACTGAGCCATCCAGGTTTCCCTCAAACACATTTGTATATTAATATAAATTTACTAGCTAAATTTACAAATTAAAATAAAATGAAAAAAGCCATGAAAATAGGTCTTAACCAATGTAATTAACACAGATTTTTTTTTACTTAAATTGTGTCTTACATATGTCTATATTGATAGACAAATTTACAAATGTTTTATGTTTCTTTTTTCCTTTTCTTTTTTTTATTATTAGAAGTACACCCTTAATCTTTATCACCTCTTTCACCCATTTCCCCATCCACCTCCCCTCTGGTAATCATCAGTTCTCTGTAATTAAGAGTCTGGTTTTTTTTGTTTTTTTTTTTTAATTTTGTCTCTCTCTCTTTTTTTTTCTTTGCTCGTTTGTTTTGTTTCTTAAATTCCACACATGAATGAAATCATATGGTAGTTGTCTTTCTCTGACTGATTTCGCTTAGAATTATACTCTCTAGCTGTATCCATGCAAGTATGAAGATTTTGTTCTTTTCGATGGCTGAATTCCATTCATCTTCTTTAGACCACATCTTCTTTATCCATTCATCTATCCATGGACACTTGGGCTACTTCCATAATTTGGCTCTTACAAGTAGTGCTGCAATAAACATAGGGGTGCCTATTGTCCCTTTGAGTTAGTGTTTTTGTATTTTGGGGGCAAATACCAAGCATTGTGTTTACTGGATCATAGGGCTGTTCTATTTTTAATTTTTTGAGGAATCTCCAAACTGTTTTCCACAGTGACCGCACCAGTTTGCATTCCCACCAACAATTCAAGGAGTTTCTTTTTCTCTACATCCTTGCCAATACTTGTTTCTTGTGTTTGTGATTTTAGCCATTCTGACAGGTATGAGATAATATCTCATTGTGGTTTTTTTTAACGTTTTATCATTTATTTATTTAATGGAGGGGGAGAGAGAGAGAAAGCAGGGGAGGGAAAGAGGGCACAGGAGAGAGATAATCTTAAGGAGCCCAGCACAGAGCCCAACATGGGGCTCAATTTCATGACCTTGAGATCATGACTTGTTCTGAGCTGAAATCAAGAGTTGGTCACTTAAGCAACTGAGGCACTCAGCAGGCACCCTTGTCATTATAGTTTTGATTGCATGTTTTATGTTTCATATATTGCCTAGATGATCTTGAGCTTTACATCATTGTAATTGTTTCAATTTTTCTATTTTGAAAAATAAGCTTATTTTCATTGCTGAGCCATTGTTTTGATAGTCTACTCTTTTAATAATATAACCAAAAGTAATAAAGTATTGAAAAATTTTTTAGAAATCTGTTTAACAGAAAGTTTTTACTACTTTCACGGCTCTTGTAATCGTTGCAGACTGGGTCTGCAGATGAACAGAACATCAGCTTAAATGATAAATGCAGAACGGGCTGCTGTAGCTCATGTTTTTTGAGTTTACCCTATCTGTACACGTGTTTCAGTTTTCACTGCCTCATTCTTTCACCACTTCTCTCTGTTCAGTTTACTTCTGAGTCTCTGAATTTTGTACAAGAATGACTTTGGTCTGCTCTTGACACAAACAAAGCTTTGACATAAGTCAAGTCTTTTTTTATTAGCCCAGAATGATACTTCTGGTTACTAAATCAAATAGTACTTGATTTACCTTCATAAAAGTGAAAAAGTCTTGATATACTACATGATGTGAGATATTGAAGATAACATTTTGTGAAAATTTCTTAGTTGCAAATTATAATTGCAATATTCTTTATAACTGCCAGAAAATTTAACATGAGTATAGCTGTGGATGTGAGGCCATTGTCACTTGACTTTTGGACAGGCCTCCTTAACGATAGTCAGACATGCTTAAGGATACATTGAAGGCAAATACCAGCATTTTAGATGATCGCATGCAACAAACTTAATTATGAACACAAACGTAAATCCTGGCACTGAAATTGCATTGATTTGCTCGATAATAAGTGGGGCCCTCCCATACTTATATTAGTAGTTTTTAGAGTATCTCTAAATGCACATTTTTAAATTCTCAGAGAATATCCTCCTAGGGATTCTCCCAGAACGCATTAAAGGGCTCTCAAGGCTCCTTGGACTCCAGGTGGAACTCTGCTTTAGAGGTTGTGATAGAGCCATTAATCCACTGGGATGTTATCATTTGACAGTATCCTAGCAACCTGTAGAGATGTGGGTGTCGTTTGAGCATTGTAGGTATACCAGAGCTGTATTCCGGATTTTTCCTACTGTTTATCTGAGCCATTCTAAAAAAACAATGTTAAAGTAGAACTAAACTAAACTTCCTTTTGCAAAAGGTACTTTACTGACTTTTGCCCATCTATGTAGTTCAGTAGGGTTTCAGTGTCTTCTAGGTGTCTGTGGCAGTTTTGAGGAGAATTACCTCATATATGTCCCTGTATTTTGGGGGGGGAAAAAAAAGAGGGGAGGGGAAGAAGGCCTTCACCTTCTCTTTTTAAATCCCACTTTGCCTTGACCCTCCTCTGCCTGTAGCAGTGCTGATCATACTAGGCGCTGCCACACATGCAAGGTATTTCCCAATGTGCCAGGCCCGGTGACTGATCTTCCTGCATGAACTTCTATCAGAACTTAGGAAGGGAGCCTGTTTCCCTTTTCACACTATATTTTATTAGAGGTAGGGAATGCCTAAGCATAAATGCTTTATACTCTTGAGTGTTTTTAAGAGTTACAGTGAAAGTAACTTTAAGTTTTTATTTGTACCCCTCTCTTTTTCTATCCTTTTTTTCCCCTAAGACCTATAAATAAGACCCAAGATAAAGGAGGGGGATGGGGCAGGAGCCTAGATCAAAGAGAAATTTGAGGAACGGATACATAATGTGATCTTGGAAATCACAAATCTGACAGCTAAAACATTGTTACAGGGTTCAGCTTGTCTACCTTTCCCTGAGGAATGCGTTCTTTTCCAAGCCACTTCTTGGTTCAACACTAGATTTCTGATATATCCACTACAAGGTTGAGCAGGCACCTCTGAAATGTGTGACTCTAACTTAAGTTTAATATGGGCTGTTCAGCTATATTTACAATGTATGTTGGTGAATAGAATATTGAGTGGACCCGAACAGCACATTTGATGTTATGTTTCTAGTCAGGATAATGTTCTACTGCACTTAATCATTAAAAGTATATTCTTTATCAGTTTTTTTCTCCATACAGTTAATTTTTTGTTGTTGCATTAACAATTTTAAATTTTGAAATGAATTTTATAATACAATGGATTTAGTAATAAGGCCCAATACTAGCATGCATATATGTCCTGCTTGAAACTTCTTTTCACAAGATTGAGATCCTTTGTACGTTCAGGCTAGAACAAGGTTAGTGGGTTTCTAGTTGAATTACCTGGTCAGATAACCTTATCTGAATATTATGTTAAAGGTACTTTATATACTTTTAATCTATGATTTTCATATATTTAATTTTATAGTTTCAAAATGCTACTGCCATAGCAAGAGCTTCAATACTTACTAAGCAAACATAGGGGAAGATTTGCTTGGATTTGGAAGTGATCTACGTGACATTATTGTTTTCATAAATAATAATTTTCTTCCTTTTGTTTGGAAAGAAAAACAACAGTAAGTTTGTCTAAATCAAGCATCTCTTGATATAATCATTCAAGAGCACAAAGGATATTGCTGCCTCAAGAAATATGACATATTCACCTTAGGAAATAATGTGAATGAGAGGTTATTGTTACTTTGATTAGTGAGAATGAAAGGGTATCAAGGCAGAAATCTTCTGCTACGACCAGTAATTTACTACCTAGGGAGTATAGGTATTTTCTTATCTTGAATAAGAAAATATGATATATAAAATAAGTAATATATATGATAATTTGACTTTGCCTGATTTTTTTTATCCACATACTATGAAAAAGAAGAATTATTTATTAATTCAACAAATTGTATATTAAGGATCTCCTGTTTTCTGGGCACTGCTTTGGGTGATAGAGATACAAAAATAATTACAAACCTTCTTGGCCTCAGGATTTCACTGTTAATTTTGAGCAGTAATTCCCAACCTGTGTGTCAGATTACCTGAGAAATCTTTAAAATCATAAATTCATAGGTCCTATACTGAAGACTTACATGAAAAATAAAAGTAAGAATTATATAGCTTAGTACCTTGCTTCAGGAGTAGAGGACTTTTAGTTCATAAAATCATCTTGCTATTTCCTGTCTTTGCAGCCCAGAGAATATTCTCCTTACCCTATCTCTTCCTGTCACCGAGATCTGAGCCTCTGAAATAAGAATAAAGGCAAATTAAAGAGTTATGAACTAACTTAAATTAGTGAATTATCATTTCAAAAGGCACTAATTAGGTAACGGTGCCTTAAAATCCATAGTCCAAATGAATGGGATATGACAGGTCATTTATTAATACTTTAGAACACTGATTCTTAACCTTTTTTTGGACACACGGATCCCTTTGGGAATCTGATAAAAGCTGTAGATTCTCTGTCTAGAAAAATATAAGTGCACATTATTTCAGGAGGTTCATAGACTCTCTCATGTCCACGCATGACACCCATATTAAATGCCTTTATTATCTCCTGAGTTTTTGGTATATTTATTATAGTATATTTTGCATAGTTTAAATTTCATTGGAATATTCAATTTAAAAATATAATTACTTCTCATGCAATCCAGAAACAACAACAGAAAAGGAAAAAGTCCTTTTTAATGCTGCCCTTTTGATTTAGGACTATTACTGTTTTGGTATATTTCTTTCTAGTCTTTTTAAAACACTGTATTTTTACTGTTGTATTCAAGTGATATTCTGACTATAGAAATTTCAAGGACATTGTTGAAAGTTTATTTTTTTAGTGTTGCTCTAGAGATTATAATATGCATCTTTTTAAAATAATAACACGTGTTAAAGGTTTATTGTAATATATGCAAAAGAGCATGGCAATCTGCAGATCTTTCAAGAATGTAAGTGTAAACTTAGTAGTTACAAAAGAATTCACACAGGTCTTAAAATTGCTTACTGAATTAATTGAGATATACATTCCTAATATGTACACTTTTCTACATGTATATTTTACTTTATAATAAGAAAGAAAAAAGCTCACCCAGAGAGTAATCATATACAAGAGAAACTTAGTATACTGTTTGCTAAACCACGGGTTGACTACTTTTTAGAGACGTATGTCATGGGTTTACAGTATGCATCTTTAATTTATTATCATCTGTTTCAAGTTAATATTGATTTAATTCCAATAAAACATACCACTTTATCTCTGTTTTTCCAGTTTATTTCAATTTGTACCAGTTTTACCTCCATTTTCCTCTCCTTTGTATTATCAGTGTCATACATACTATTGCATCTATATACATTATAAACTTTTTTTAAAGATATAATTTATTGTCAAATTGGTTTCCATACCATACCCAGTGCTCATCCCAACAAGTGTACATTATAAATTTAACAATACAGTGTTAGAATCTTTGCTTTCAGTAAGTACATGTTTTGTAAAGAAATTAAGAGAAGAAAATTTAAAATATTTCTTATGTTTACATATTTACGATTCCCAGCGCCGTTTGTTCCTTCCTGTGGCTCTGAGTTACCACCAATTTCCTTTTAGCCAGAAAGACTTCTTGAGCATTTCATGTTAGGGAATGTCCATGAGCAATGAGTTACTTCAGTTTTTGTTTATCTGTGAATGTTTTTATTTTGTCTTTATTTTTGTTGGATATGGAATTCTTGATTTATGGATGTATTTTTCTACTAGCAATTTAAATATGCCATTCCCATTACCTTCTGGGCTGCATTATTTCTGATGAAAGTCAACTGTTAATCATATTTTTTTTTTCCTTTATGTGTCATGGTATGTTTCTTCTGCTACTTTCAAGATTCTCTCTTTGCCTTTGGCTTTTAGGAGTTTAACTATGATGCATATACGTATGGTTCTTTGTGCATTTGCCCACTTGGAATTTATTGACCATTGTTGAAATGTTAAAGTTTTCCACCACATTTGGTATTTTTATGGCATTATTTCTTCTCATATTTTTTTTCTGCCCTTTCCTCTCTTTTCTCCCACTAGGACTTGAACCACATTTATGTTAAGGTGTTTGATATTCCCGCACAGATCACAAAAGCTCTGTCATTTTCCTCCAGTACTTTTTCCTTTTGTTTGGTTTTTTTTTTTTTTTTTTGGTTTGAATAATTTTTATCAATATGTCTTTATATTTACTGATTCTTCTGCCATCTCAGATCTGTTAACAAGTCCATCTGTGAGGTGTTTTTGTTTTTGTTTTCTCATTTTAGTTACTAGTCAACTGTAGAATTTCTGTTTGGCTCTTTCTCTATAGTTTGAAAGTTCTCTGTTGAGATTCCCTGTTTGTTTAGTTCTTCTTAATGTATTTTCCTTTAATTCTTTGAACACATTTATTTAGTTAGTTAGTTAATTTTGTGGGGTTTTTTTAATGTTCATTTATTTTTGAGACAGAGAGAGAGACGGTGTGAGTAGAGAAGGGGCAGAGAGAGAAGGAGACACAGAATCTGAAGCAGGCTCCAGGCTCTAAGCTGTCAGCACAGAGCCTGATGCAGGGCTCAAACTCACAAACTGTGAGAACATTACCTGAGCTGAAGTCGGGTACTTAACTGACTGAGCCACTGAGGCGCCCCTGAACACATTTATAATAGCTTCTTTGAAGTCTTTGTTAAATCAAATTCCCATGCCAGTTTGGAGTTATTTTCTATTAACTGCTTTTTTTTCTTGAGTACAGGCTCACACTTTTTTAATTTTTTAAAAAAGTATCTAGTAAATTTTGAGGACTTGTGGATTCTGGGTTTTTTTTTTTTTTTTGGTTTTTGTTTTTCCTTCTGTTTGGGTTTTGCTTCAGTAAGTAGACAGTTGTCTTTCCAGGATTCAGTCTGTGAAGTTTGTTGGCTCTTTAGTGTTCATCTGCTGATGTGTCAGCCAGATTTTGTGTATTGGTTGGTGTTGTCCACTTGCTTTTTTAGCATGACCTCTTAGGGGTCTCTGGTGCCTCTATAGTGTAGTGGTCAATGAGTGATACCTTAGGGAGTAAGACTTACAGGACAGGATGTGTGTAGACGAGGAGTACATTCCAAGGTAGAGCAAAATTACCAGTCCCAGGCTGTCAGTGTTTACTGTGTTCTCTGAGATCTTCTGTATATGTGCATAGTTTAGTAGATAGTGAGGAACATGTGGACAGTTTATAATCTCAACCTCCTGTGGTACTCTCACTTCCAAAATCTAGTTGTTTTCCTACTTCCCTGAACCAAGCCCACCATCTCTCATGCTAAACCTGTGGGTTTTTGCCATTCAAGGCAGTTGGGAATATGGTGTCCCCACGTAAAGGTCAAAACATGTGATTCTTAGTTGATGAAGTAGCAGTATGCCTCAGTAAATATTTCTCAGGTCGTTTTCTGCAATTGGTTATTATGCCAGCACTCTAAAATAGTTGATTTTTGTCTTTTTGTCTAGATTTACACCTATCTCCTCTTGCAGCCATTATTGGAAATAAGAATATTGTTGTAACATTTTAGGATGGTTTCTTCACATCTTTGTTGTGTGCATCCATATTATAGTACATATTTCACATAAATCAAAGCTATAATATGATCTAAATTTGTATCCTGCATTTTTACTTTGTAGTAGAGTTGGAATAATTTTCGATGTCATTAAGATTTTTTTGTAAATATCTTTAATAGCTGCAGTATATTGTAATATATAAGTATAATGAAATTCACTTAAAGTTGTGAATTCATTCCAGCGTGAATTATGTCTTATTCTGTGAGGTTGAACCAAATGAGTTTGCCACTTTTATGGTTAAAAAATGNCAATGCATTGGCTTCCAATGCTGATGAATAATTAAGGAAAGTCAGGTATATTCTCTACCATGGGAAGGGTAGTGATGGCTGAAAATCACCCAACTCACGCTGTCTCTCTCTCCTAGAAGTAAATAAAAATATTAAAAAAAAATGATTGTGTATCAGCATTTCATATGGTGTTACCTTAAACATTTTCATAATTATATTTGTTGTCCTTATTGGAGTATTTTGTTCTTATGACTTCATGAAAAAATACATAACAAAATAAATGGAAAAAAGTAATCTGTAATAAAATTACATTTTTCAAGAATGTGAAAAATCAGGGGCGCCAGGGTAGCTCAGTCAGTTAAGCATCTGACCCCTGGTTTCTGTTCAGGTCATTATTTCAGAGTTTATGACTTTGAGCTCTGCATCCAGCTCTGTGCTCACAGTGGAGCCTGCTTGGGATTCTCTGCCCCTCCCTCCTTCCCTCTCTGTCTCTCTCTCTTTCTCTCTCCCCCTCTCAAAATAAGTAAATAAACTTTTAAAAATGTGAAAAATCAGCTGCCATTTTGGTAGAGTGGTCAAATTAATCAAAGAAAGGTCATTGTCAAGTGGTGAAGACTTGGGGTTATCGTATTCAACTTACTATAATGTATTGTTTAGTAACTCTTTAATGGTAGGTATTTTTTAAGGTGTATGAAAGCAGTACTTCTAATTACCAGATTTTATTAGTTTAACAATTTTCAAAAATAAAAATATAGTTTAATTAGCTAATTTTTTAGGTCAGCAAGGAGAGGTCAGGAGGAAACTAGCAAAAAAGAAAGAGGGATCTCAGTATCTTACAATGAAATGAAAGCCCAAGAAATAATGTATTCATTATATATATGCACACTAATTGGGCTCTACATTAGAATTCTAAAAGAAAGGTGGCAGGATAAGTTAGAAATCATGGCTCTGCCAATACTTTTTAATTATTGTTAAAACAACCATGGTTTTGGACTTTTCTTAAGGAGAGATCATTAATTATGATGAATTGTGGAGTAGTTTTGTGATTAGACTAATGTCAACTAAAAAATCAGTATTTTATCATGTACATTATTCCCACATTATTTAAGCAAATTCTTGATCACAGGTCTCTTGAGGCAAAAGGTTAGTACATTTATCCTTTATAAAATTTGCCTCTTAGAAAACATGGTAGTAGTAAGAATAGATGTCAAATGTCAGATTATAGAGAAAACTTAAATAGTTCTTGCAGTTTGTACAACTGCAAGCAAACATAAACACATTAAATGTGTGATGTAAACATTATACTGAACCGAAAAAAAAATGTAATAGTCTTTAAGAAGTTTTAGGGTGCCTGGGTGGCTCAGTTGGTTAAGCGTCCGACTTCGGCTTAAGTCATGATCTCGTGGTTTTTGGGTTCAAGCCCTGCATCAGGCTCTGTGCTAACAGCTCAGAGCCTGGAGCCTGTTTCGGATTCTGTGTCTTTCTCTCTCTGCCCCTTCCCCACTCATGCTCTGTCTCCATCTCATTCTCAAACAAATGAATAAACGTTAAAAACAAAAGAAACTTAGAAAAGAAGTTTTAATTTATTCTTTTATTTATCTTTAAAGATTTTTCCTTTTGTCAAAATACCCATTTTCCTTGCCCCACCCAATGAAATCCTACTTAGAAATCATAGGATTAGGGATAGAGAAAAAAATACTATTCTTACCATTTTACCATATTTTTTTAGTTCCCTCTGGGATATAAATTTTATTTAAATTCTTTTTCATGAATCATTTTTTACATGGATTTTTTTTTACTGAATCATTTTATGTATATAATTTTGTATTCTTCTAAAAATGCAATCCATGCTTTCAAAACATTTTCAAAGTTGATGACCATGCTGCCTCCATCCATCATGGGGTTTGGCCATAATTTACTTAACCATTCTCCTTTTGGGCATACTTTTCTATTTTTCAAAAACATTGTGATAAGCATGCTTGCAGATGAGGAAACTAAAGCTCTTAGAGGTTACATAGTCAAGGTTAACATATAGTTCTTCTGATGCCCAATCTTTTGCCTTTGCCTTTTGCCTTTTTTCTTCTGCTCATAGAAAACTGTTGGGACCATGTGAAAGACACCCTGTATGCAGCTGTTCATTGTAGAAAATCTCTTAGTAAATCATTTAAATCAAATTTTTTTCTACAACTCACTTATAGAAACAAATATTTATTTGGCCTTTTAAGGTTTGTTTGTATCATTATCCATTTTGAACAGAGTGATTCCAACAACTGGATATTGAATGAATATTTTTGAGGATAAAACATGTTAAAAAAAACTTCTAGTACTTTTATCTCTTATCTTTTTAGTGACAAAAATGCTTCAAAGAAGAAATTTTGAAAGATCATTTGAGGCAAAATAAAGTAACTGCATTCAAAGATAGAAATTATTATTTGGAATAAAACAGAACAGTTCTGTCAAGAGAGAAACTTCTATGAAGTCAGTAAAGCAAAGATAGATAGGTAGATTATTCCAGATGATTGGTACTGCAGAGAAAACCATTCCCTTCTTAGGAGTCCTGCGATAATACAAAGGAAGAGAGACAGAGTCAAGAAGCAGAAAGAAAAGTAGTCACAGGAAATAATTTTCTTTAAAAAATAATAGCTATTGCAGTACTTCTACAAAGGATTTTAAATATAGAAAGTAATATTTTAAACTATCCTCCAAAGATGAGGTAAAACATTTATGTAATTGTTTAAAATAATGTCTCATACTCCATCCTAAAATGTAAATATTTATGAGCCAAAAGATGTGCTGATACTTAAAGTTGTGATATCAAAGGTATGAAGATGATAAAAAAGAGAAGATAGTAAAACCAGAGTTTAGAGCCAGCATCTAGAGTCCTCTGATTTGTTCATTTTAGCCACTCTGACCGGCGTGAGGTGGTATCTCAGTGTGGTTTTGATTTGTATTTCCCTGATGAGGAGGGATGCTGAGCATCATTTCATGTGTCTGTTGGCCATCTGGATGTCCTCTTTGGAGAAGTATCTGTTCATATCTTCTGCCCATTTCTTCACTGGGTTGTTTGTTTCTGGGGCGTGGAGTTTGATGAGTTCCTTATAGATTTTGGATACTAGCCCTTTATCTGATATGTCATTTGCAACTATCTTTTCCCATTCCGTCGGTTGCCTATTAGTTTTATGGATTGTTCCCTTAGCTGTGCGGAAGCTTTTAATCCTGATGAGGTCCTAATAGTTTAATTTTGCTCTTGATTCTTTTGCTTTTGGTGGATGTGTCAAGTAAGAAATTGCTGCGGTGGAGGTCAAGGAGGCTGTTTCCTGCTTTCTCCTCTAGGGTGTTGATGGTTTCCTGTCTCACGTTCAGGTCCTTTATCCATTTTGAGTTTATTTTTGTGTATGGTGTGAGAAAATGATCTAGTTTCATTCTTCTGCATGTTGCTGTCCAGTTCTCCCAGCACCATCTGTTAAAGAGGCTGTCTTTTTTCCATTGGATATTCTTTTCTGCTTTGTCAAAGATTAGTTGGCTGTATACTTTTGGGTCCAATTCTGAGTTCTCAATTCTGTTCCATTGGTCTATGTGTCTGTTTTTGTGCCAATACCATACTGTCTTGATGATGACAGCTTTGTAGTAGAGGCTAAAGTCTGGGATGGTGATACCTCCCGTTTTGGTTTTATTTTTCAGTATTACTTTGGCTGTTCGGGGTCTTTTGTGGTTCCATACAAATTTTAGGATAGTTTGTTCTAGTTTTGAGAAGTATGCTGGTGCAATTTTTATTGGGGTTGCATTGAATGTGTAGATTACTTTGGGTAGTAATGACATTTTAACTATATTTATTCTTCCAATCCATGAGCATGGAATGTTTTTTCATTTCTTTGTGTCTTCTTCAGTTTTTTTCGTAAGTTTTTTATAGTTTCCATCATACAGACCTCTTGTATCCTTGGTTAGGTTTATTCCTAGGTATTTTATGTTTTTTTGTGCAATTGTGAATCTGACAGGGAAATGGGAAATGTTAAGTAAACTTTTCTACTCAATGGCACAATTGTATAGCCAATACAAATAAATGATTATTTGAGTTTTTTGTTTCTTCCATTTTTCTGTCTCTTTTATGCTTCCAAACTTGTGTTAGAGTAGTCAGACTTCTTCCCGTATCTCCCTACCTACCTCAGTTCCACAGGGAGAGAATATTTCTACTTTGTCTGCATAGCTTTCATATAAAGCTACTTCTTTTCTAAATCTAATTCTTCTTAAGTTCTGTTAAAAGGTGATTTAAGTGGTGAGGCACCATGGGTGGGGCTAGGAATAAAGGAAACTAAGGAGGAGAGAGGGCACTCACTTTGAAAGAATAGAGAGGTAGTCTCTAGCATTTTCACAAAGATTTTGAGTGCTATAGGAGTTGTTAAATAGTCTGTACTGTATCCTTCCAGCTAAGTGGGGCTGGACAAAGACGGTAACATTTCAGCATTTCTACAACTAAGGATATAGGAATAGAAATTCTAAGTACAGGGGTGTTCATGAGAAAAGCACTGGGAGGAAGATCCAGGACATGGTTGAGAAATAGTGAGAGGCTGTGTATTGCTGAAATGTTGGATATGAGTGTAGAAATGGTTGAAAAATACGGATAAAAGAATACACTTGGGATGTTACTGATAGTAATTGAAAATTAAAGTGATGTGTTTATGCTTAACTCTGGAAGCAATGGAGAGCCACAGAGGTATTTTTTAAGCATGAACTTAGTAAGAACCTTACTTTGTGAAGATAACTCCAGCAGTTATGTTTAGGATAGAAAAGGTAAGGCAGGGGTCTAAATTGGTGTTCAGCCTCTTCTATAAAGAGCCAGATGATTATTTTAGGCTTTGAGGGCCATATGATATCTGCCATAACTCTTCAGCCCTGCTACTTGTAGCCATAGACAGTTTTTAAATAAGTGGTGACTGTGTATCTGTGTAGTAGATGAGTAGCACTGTTTTGTAGATAATGGTATTGAGTCATGGATATGGGTTTCTTAAGCAGGCCGTCACGGATGTTGTAACCTCTTGGATTCAGATTTACCTCTTTAGCTTCTTCATCTATAGAATAGATCTATAAAATGACATCTTTCTCAGGTTTTTAATAAAGACTATAACTGTTGAATAACATTTTGCAAACTCTGAAGCTGTTTAGAGAAAATGTTTGATAAAACTCTAAGATGAATTTCCTATTGAGAATGGACATGTTGTTCTTTTAATTCTTTTCATTTCTTTTGACTCTTTGTTTAAACCAACTTGATGCTAAGTTCTAGAGGCAAGATAAATCTACTTTTGAGCTACTTGTAACATTTCTAGCTTAGGCCTTGATCCTAAGAGATAGAATTATAGTAACTGTTAAAATGAAATGTAGCCAGAAATATGATAAGCTGTTGATATGTGTCTCTGTCATAGTGAGATTGCATTTACTTTAAAGGAAACAGCACAGTACCTATACTGTGTTTAATTTTCGAAAAGTTACTCATCTGGAAAAGCTTGATTAATATGAGCTTTTTATGGCTTTCATGACCTTTAAGATAATTAATGATAACATCTGAAAGACTAAAGAAAATTTAGTTTTAACTTCATACAATTTTTCCTGGCAATTAAAAATGGTTAGAGTTATCTCCTTTTTTCCTCATTAAATGTTGTTAATAAAGAAATGGATCCCAAGCTGAGCGACAGTATAGTGTTGGTAAGAAAAAAAAAGTTTGTAATCTGGGTTAAAACTCAAGTTCTGCCACTTTACCATCTTTGTGACTTAAGGTAATTATTCTACATCTAAAAAACAGAATTAAAAGTGCCTACTTTGTCAGGATTGTTATGAGAATTTTGTTAAATGAGATATATGTTAAGTACCTAACACAAGGTCTGGAATGTTAAATGCTTACAATAAATAATACCTATTATATTTTTTCAAAAAACATGTTTTTTTCAGGTAGCTTATGCTTTCCCAGGAGTGTCTATCATGTTGGCTGGGAAGGATATGGCACATAGAATTTATCTCATATATTTGGAGCACATATGATCACTTTAAAAGTTGCCATTCTAGGGGGGGTTTGGTTGGCTCAGTCAGGTAAGCATCAGACTCTTGCTTTCAGCTCAGGTCATAATCTCACAGTTCTTGAGTTCAAGACCCATGTCTGGCTCCTCGCCAACAGCTTGGAGCCTGCTTCGGATTCTCTATGTCCCTCTCTCTGCCCCTCCCCTGCTGGCTCTCTCAGTCTCTCTCTAAAAAGTAATAAATAAATAAACTTAAAAATAAAAGAATTGCCATTTTATTAGCAAGTGGGTTTGTTAAAAATGTATTATATGCAGATTTCATGTTTCATTATTGCTAATTATAATTTCCCCAGCATCATTATCATTCTCGATTTCAGCGATTTGAATTAGGTAAATACTTCTTATAGATAGAATTCAATGAAATTAATACTTCCAAATTAATTTGTATACATTTATGAGGATTTAAAAATTTACAAAGAAGTTTATTTCAAGCATGTCCTTAGCATTGACTATATTCCAGACACTATCCTAAGTGCTGATGATACAGGATGTAAGACAGTTATTTTCTTCAAGAACTCATAGATAGCCTTCAAAGAAGGAAAGAGACAAAAAAAATCGGTAATTATACTGAAAATTTGCTGATACATGTGTTTCTAGGTTTACAGGAGCAGAGAGCAGAGAGTTGTAACCATCATGAAAGAGGTTAAGAAGGAAATAAGCTGAAACTGATGAGGTTTTCAGGAGATGATGCCTCTTGAGCTGAGCTTTGAAAGAACAGATTAGCCCAGAAAAGGAAATAGATGTTGTCCAGAGAAAGGGAATTTACAGATTTATCTGTATATGTAATGCATTTTTATTCACATTCATTAGTATGTAACTTTACCTCAAAAGTTGTATCAGTATTAAAAGAAATAGTAGGCTTTCTTTTCCAATGAAGATGAAGTAACAGGGATCAGATTTACCCTCCCACCTGAAACCCCTAAAAAACTGGACAAATTATTTGAGAAAACAACTCTCAAGACTATGGACATTAGACATGAAGGAGAGTGATTGTTAAGAGGTGGGGAAAATATGAGGTGAACCCTTTAGTTGCTTCAGCTTAAGGCCTAGAAAAGTTTCCAGGGAGGGAGGACTCAGGAAGAGCCTGGTAGTCTCTTGCATTAAGAGGATGAAGCTGTGATACCAGGGATGCCAAACCCCTTAGAAATCACAGGGCAAGTTACCAGAGGGGAGTGAGCTCCAGAGTATCTGCAGAGGGTTTCCTTCCAGTATTTGTTAGTACATGCACATGAGGAAGCTATCCAAGGCTTGGAAAAGAACTCTTTGAAATGATTAGAGGAAATTGCCTGCCACTACACAGAGTGGGGAATAGTGTCTCTTCTGAAAAACCAGTGTGGAGAACCTCATAATTCATGGTGCTTCTGATCAAGTACGAAAAATGTCTTAATTATGGGGAAGAATTAATGACAGACCTACAGCTGTTCTGGTGCTAGCAAAGTGGGAACTGAAAGGATCCAAACTACTTCTAAGTTAATTTAACTATGTCCTGGAACAAAGACCAAGACTATTTATTGGGATACAAAAATACCTAGCACACAACAAAATATAATCATGATGTCTGACATTTTATCCAAAATTACCAGGCATCCAAAGAGTCAAGAAAAGGTAACATACTAGAAATATCAATCAGTTGAAACCAACCTAGTATTAGTAGACAAGGACATTAATAGAACCATCATAACTATATTGTATATAGTCAGAGAGCTACTAGAAAGACTGAACATGCTAAGGTGAGACATGAAAGCTATATAAGACATCAGAATTCTAGATATGAAAACTACGTATCTGAGATGAAAGATACACTGGATGATATTAGTGGAGATGGTGCACTGCAGAATTTGGATTAGTGAACTGAAAGACATAGCAGAAGAAACTATCCAAAATAGAACTGGAGAAGGGGGGAAAAAGAGTTATTTGTGAGCTATGGTAACCATGTTAGGCAGCCAAATATACAGCGTACATATAGGGGGTGCCTGGATGCCTCAGTTGATTAAGTGTCCAGCTTTAGCTCAGGTCATGATCTCATGGCTTGTGAGTTTGAACCCCACATCAAGCTCTGTACTCTCAGTGCAGAACCTGCTTTGGATGCTCTGTCTCCCTCTGTCTGCTCCTCCCCCATTCTCTTTCTCTCTCTCAAAAATAAATAACATTTAGAAAATTAAAAAAAACAAAACAAAACAAAAAAAAACCAATACATGTAACTGGAATCCTGAAAGGAAAGGTAAGAATAGGGAGCAACAGAAAAATATAATTGATATTGACCAAAATATCTCTAGTAAAAACTATAAACAATTTCAAGAAGCTGAATAAGCCCCAAGCACAAGAAATATGAAGTAAACTACACCAAGGCATATCATAATCATATTGCTAAAACCAGTTATGAGAAGAAAATCTTAATAGCAAAAGAGTAACAATAAATACTAATTGTTATCACATAAGAGGAAAAAATGCTCATTATGTACGAGGAACAGAGATAGGTATGAAAGCATGTCGTGAGAGACAATGCAAAGTGCAAGACAGTAAAGGAACAACTTTAAAATAATGGTAGAACAATTTTATAAACCTAGAATTCTCCCTAGTACAGTATCTTTCACATGTGAAGGCCAAAATGAAGATTTTTTTTACACACAAAACTGGAAAGAATTTATCACCAAAAATCCTGTACTTCAAGAAATGGCAAAGGGAATATTTTTAGATACTGGGTTGACATAAAAGAGAGTATTGGAAACAGTGATTGCATGAATAAATATAACTTTTTAAAAGATAGGTTTTAAAACAGAAACAACACGGTGCATTATGGAGTTTATAACAATGTATGACAGCAATGACAGTATTAATACAGAGGCTAGAAGGGGAAAAATGAGAGTGTCTTATGTTAAGGTTTTTGTATGTATGAAGTAATATAGTGAAGATAGAGGATGATAAATTAAATATGTATATTGTAAACTCTAAAGCAGCAACCAAAATACACAAAAAAAGAGTTATGTTTAATAAGCCAACAAATAATATGAAATGGAATTATAAAAATGCTCCAAGAGAAGACATAAAAAGAAGAACAAAGGAGGAAAGAACAGATGGGACCAATAGAAAGCAAATAGCATGTGGTAGATTAATAATTGTATTAAGTATAAATTGGTCTAAACATGCCAGTTAAAAGGCAGAGTTTTTCAGATTACATAGAAAAGCAAGATCCAACTATTTACTGCCTATTAAATGCACACACACGCATGCACACACACACATTTCAGATATAAAGCCAAGAGGCAAAAATGATGGAAACTAAAATAGTATTGTTAAGTAAGTAGTCCTGTGAAGAAAGATGTCCTTTCTTCCAAATTGACATGTAGATTCAATGCAATCCCATGCAAAATCCTAGGAGGCTTTTTCTTTTTTGAGAGGTGGGGGATACAAATTGATAATCTTATTCTAAAATAGGGGATGCAAAAGAGCTAGAAGGGCCAAAACTACTTTGAAAATGAGGAAAAGGTTGGAGAATTTATTCTACCTGATTTCAAGAGCTAATGTAAAACTACAGTAATACCACAGGGTGGTATTGGTATTAAGACTGACAAATAGATCACTGATACAAGAACAGAGAATATAAAAGTAGATGTATATATATTATACATATATATTATATATATATGTATAATGTATATATGTACACACACACACACACAGTTGATTTTTAACAGAGATACAAAGACAATTGCATGGAAAATGACGGTCTTTTCCATAAATGGTGTGGAAACAATTGCACTACGATATATCAAAAAAATTTTTAAGGTTTTTCAATGTTGCACTATATAGGAATTAAGTTAACTGTAAAACTTCTGGGTGTAAGCACAAAACAGATCTTCATGAATTGGTGTTAGGTAAAGATTTCTTAGATATTACATCACAAAAGCATGATTCATAAAAGAAGAAATAAATGAGTCGGACTTCATGAAAATTAAGAACTTTTGCTTCTTTGAAAGATACTCTTAAGACAATGAAAAAAATAAGCCACTCAGTGAAGGTGGGGAGCTTTTTTCAGAAAATAAACATAAATATGTAATTTAGTGTGTGTATGCATGCACGTGCATATATGTATAAATGATATGTAAGGCTCATGAAAAATTACTTTCATTATAATTAAGAACTCTGAAAATTCAATAATATAACAATCCAATGAAAAATTGGCAAAAAACTTGAACATCATTTTTCCAAGGAAAAATATGGATAATGAGCACATGAAAAGATGTTCAACACCATTAATCATTATGGAAACATAGATTAAAACCACAGTGAGCCTAAAACAACGATTAGAATTTTGAAATTAAAAAGGCTGACTGTACTATGTCATGTCTAGGATGTAGAACAGCTAGAACTCTGTTTGTGGGAATATAAAACCACTTTGGAACAGTCTGGTAATTAAAAAAAATTTTTTTTAAATGTTTACTTACTTTTGAGACAGAGACAGAGTACAAGTCGGGGAGTGGGGGGCAGAGAGAGACACAGAAACCGAAACAGGCTCCAGGCTCCGAGCTGTCAGCATAGAGTCTGACACAGGGCTTGAACCCGCAGACCACAAGATCATAATCTGAGCTGGTCAGACACTCAACTGAGTGAGCCACCCAGGCGCCCCATGATTTGGTAATTTCTTAAAGAGTTAAACATCTATTTACCTTCTTTCCAGAATTCTCTCTGTATATTTTGTATAAAAAGAGCATACAATTATTGAAAATTGAGACAGACACCTGAAAACTAGCCTTAATTTTTATTTTGCATAATGTTGCTAGTTTATTTTCCAAGTTTGAGTTCTCTCTTAGTTCAGCCACAGTCTTTCTTTTAGAGTTTTTACTTACCTGTTCTTAACAACCCCTTAAAGTGTTGTTGGCAGCTGAGATGGCTCTTGTTTCATCAGCCCCCTGAATTTACATAGTGGTGGCCAGGGTTTCAGGGAGTGGAATATGAATGGAAATGTGAAGGGTGAACAAAGAGTTTAAGTAGTTTAGTGTATAAACTGGTTTATGGAAGGACAGGCTTGCTTCTCTGCTTCTTGTTTTTTATATGTATAATCAAAGCTCAAAGGATTGTGCTGGTTTTGAATGTTAGCTTTGGCACTATTTTGAGATTGTAGACATGGTGTCTTTAAGGAACTCAGGAGATTGGACTAAATAAGAGTAAATCCAAAGTCAAGGGAAAAAGTCTAGACTTTGAAGATAGTCATCTCCACAGCCATCAAGCGACTGACTTGTCTTTTAGTTTCAGGAGCATTTGTTTCATCTTAAGAAAGTAGTCTTCTCTAAAACTAGGAGTTTTGACTAAATGGAGTTAAGTAAGTATACTTGGCTATCAAGGGAAGGAAAGGGAACAGAGTAATTCTGGAGAATTCATAGCAACAGAAAGACTACCAATCCTTTTTCCCCCACCAAAAGACCTCCCCCTTTTTAAATGTTTTTGTTTTGTAAAACAAAATGTTTTGTTTTGTTTTGTTGTAAATGTTTTGTTTATTTTTGAGAAAGAGAGAGCCTGGGGGGGGTGGTGGGCAGACGATTTGAAGCAAACTCCGCACTGACAACAGTGAGCCTATGTGGGACTTGAACTGATGTACTGTGAGCCAAAGTTGGACACACAACCAACTGAGCCACCTAAGCACCCCAAAAGACCTCTACAAATTTAGAAATTTTAAGTCCTATAAGAATTTCTAGTGGAAGTACAGTTTTCTTTAAGTAAGTTAAAATTATGGTACAATATCTACTAATTTATTTTTTTATATACCAAATAATTATATGCCATAATAATGTTTTAACTTTAATACACCTTTAAAAATTTACAGTATAAGTTCATGCTGTTCTTACTGTTCTATTAATGTTAATGCTAAAAATTTTTGAGGGGACAACAGTTATATTCTCTATAATACAATTTTGGTAATATTTGTTTATCTAATTATGCACTACTAAATTTGATGTGGGGAATATTATTTTTAATGGAACATTATTTTTTAATGGAATACAATTTTTTATCCAAAAGTTTGCTTCACACAATGTAATTGTGACATTGTGTTCTTAATTATGCTCTCATTTTACAATTCTTCTATTGCAAAATTGGTATATTACATGCATTTCTATTTGGTGTTGTATTATTACATATTGAGTAAGATTTAATTTCTGGTTCTGAGTAAAATCAGTACCATTTACCAATTTTAGATGGAATTCATACTAATCCTTGAAGTCTGATATACTCTAAAATAACTAAAGCACTAGAAATTTTAGAACCCAAGCCTGTAAAGGTATTTTCATTCTAAGCCAGTTAGTATAATGATACCTAATATTTAATATTCATAAGAGTAAAAATATTTATAAAATACAAATTTCAAAAGTCTGGTGAATCCAACAATGTATTTCTCCCCATAGTAGAAGTTGATCCCTGTATTTCACAAATAAAATTTAGTAAGTTGCAGTTGTATAGGCAAATGTATTTAGAATGTCCTCATATTCCATCAACTGCAACAAATGTATTATTTTGGACAGATTTTTCTTTTGAACAGAATTAAAAGCTCATCCTTATGCTTTTACATCTATGGAATTAATTGCTTTGACTTCATGACTGTCCTAGTGATTTAGTTAGAAGGATCCTGAAATTTGAAGTCAGAAGGTCTTAATTTCAATCTGTCATTTACTAGTAGAGGCAACTTACTAAACTGGTTTTCTTTATCTTTGAGTATGAATCCTATTATAGATTGATAGAGGAATTAATGAAAATATAAATATGTCTTAACAGGTGTTTTTATCAGAAACATCAATCATCTTTCTTTAGGAATGGTAATTACCATACTCTCAAGACAGAGGTTATAAATGGAGGAGAGAGGGAGCTGCCATGGAGGGGGATTTTGTAGGGTAGGAGACTTAAACAATATTAATTTTTTTTCTTGGATGTGGGTATTCATCATTCTGCATATTTTTCCATGTCTTAAATATTTCTTAATTGTTAAAAATAATCTTTCCGTGTGAAATACAAGAACCTTTCCCATGAAATATCTTAACCATAAAGCGTCTCACATTTTTCTATCAAAGGATACTGCTTCCTAGGACACTCTGAAATGTATGCTTCATAATTCTTGCTTGCTTGGGACCTGCTAGTCAGAATATCATTTCCTTCGTGCCATTCTAGTTATGTTATATTGCACAAAGTGTCACGTTTCTACTATGTGTGTTAAGTAGATGTCAGAGGTCACAAACAGTTTTGGGATTGAACCTGACTCTTAGACGTATTCTTTGTTCTTCTGCATAGTATTGGTCTTTAAGGAAACTTAAAGTCTCATGAAAAATCAAGGAATTTTATAACTTTGGGTTTGCATTTCTGTATGACAGCAGTGAGTAGCTGCTGAATATCCGCTGCCTCCTTTAGCTAGGCCGTGTACTCCACTCTTCTGCACCCTCACAGTGCTCCCTGATGACTGAGGCCAAATATCACTTGCCTTTTATCATCATAAACGTTTGTATTAACTGCTTGGCCCCCATAGACAGTTTAGTTTATAACTCAGATTATATTCAGTAGATATCACATGTTCTCTTGATATTTTGCTGTGATATTTTAACTTGATGTTAGGTATTTTCAACATTTTGTAACTTTATAAAGCTCCCTTACATACATTTTCTCTACTAACTTATGACATAAAGTACTATTTTTAAGCTTGTCACCTCCTTCTCCTCTCCTCTCCAGCCAGTCCTTTCATGTTACCAGTTAATTGTTTCTCAGATCTAGTTCTTCCTCTATAGCCTCACCACCACTGCTCCACCTCAGGCCCTCATTATCCCTCACCTGGCATTCTTTAATTGCTTCCTGACCGAGCTCCTCACCTCCAGTCACATTCCTTTCAATTCATCATCAAGTGTATTGCTAGAATGATGTATCGAAGTACAGGTGTCATCTCCTCACAACACTGTTTTAAATTCTCCTAAGTCTCTCTTTCTATGGTGAGATCTGTAAACTTTTCCTTAAAGGTCCAGAGAATAAATATTTTAGGCTTTGCTGGCCCGAAGTTTCCTGTCACAAAAAATTGACTTTGCAACTGTCGGACTAAGCACAAAAACACCATAGACAGTGTACAAACAAATGGGCATGGCTGTCTTCCAACAAAATTTATTAACAAAACCAGATCATTGGTCTAGGGCCATAGTTTGTTACCCCTTGTTCTAGGATGTGAAAGCCTCTCCCTATCTTTTCCTCCTGTATTATCTACTAATCTTCCATCCTGTTTTTATGGCTTATTCAGAAGCACCATCCAAGTGGTTAAACCATCTTGTACATCTTCTTTCTATATCCAATTAAAGTCTTTTCTTTCAAGCCATTTTTTTCACAGAGTAATTTTAGTATATATCTTATAAAATGTTAATTCTCAAATGATGGTATATATTCATGAGGTTATTTATATTTAGTCACTTGCTGACATCTTTATAAATATAAGGTGAAGTACAGTCGTAAGTGTTAAAAAGTTTTTAGGGAGTACCTGGGTGGTTCATTTGGTTAAGCGTCTGACTCTTGACTCAGCTCAGGTCATGATCTCGTGGTTTGTGGGTTCCAGCCCCACATTGTGCTCCATGCTGACAGCAGAGAACCTGCTTGGGATTCTCTCTCTGCCCCTCCCATGCTCAACCTCTCTCTCCCTCTCTCAAAATAAATAAATAAACTTAAAAAAAGGTTTTAACAAGTTCTTCATGAAAATACATACACATAACCTTGCTACAATCCATGTTATCTTAGATACCATCAATACATTAATCTGAAAATCTCAAAATAAGGTCACTGGTAGGAAAGTAAGTTTAGTTTCAATGTTAATCAACTGTATTGAATCAAAGTGCATTGAGAAAACAACTTGAGGACATTCAGTAGGAGTTGAAAGCTTGTAAATCACATTGTGTCCCATCATCATCACAGTTGCCCCTTTCAAATAAAAAGTCAGAAAAAATTTGCTTTTTGGATATGACTTACCTGATATATTGGAGTTCAAGTTGCTACTTAAATTCCATTAGGTCACTTTGCGTGTTTCCATATTCAAAAAAACCCAAAACTTGATAATATGTTGTTAAATATATTAACAATGTGGGTTTAACTTATTAATTAATTATTTAGGCTATTGCTGATTGGTACTGATTTAGGTGCTGATTTAGGGTATTGCAGATTGATGTTAGGTAATAAACAAAGCCCTTTCCAGAAAAAAAAAAGAAAATGAAAGAAATTCATTCTGGCATCACATGAACGAAACGTGTGATACGCTTACTACCGTGAGAGAGTAGATTGGTAGAGCTCCTGTGATAGTTTTATTAAGGTGTTGGATGGATATTAATATCTGTTATGATAAAGTCTTCTAAGTTTTCTGACATTTGCATAGTAATACATTAATTTAAAGCCAATATATTAAAAATGACCTGTAAATGTCTTTTATGGTTGATTTTTAGCCACCAGCCGAACAGGCCAAAGCCAGACTACAGCTGGTTCTTGAAGCAGCTGGTAAGTGCTTAAGATTAGCTTTATTTAAATGAAAAAGTACTAAATAAATGCTGACATGCTTACAGGTGGGTCAAAGAGAAGAACACCTATTTTCATATGTCCTCACAAATTTATGAAATTGAGGTTATATGTACGGCCATATTTTGCATGAAGTTTCCACTGCTACAGTATAATGCTAAAAGGTCATTCTTTATCTTTTTATAAAAGATAAAATTGACTTCAATTTTAGTTTCATTTTTGTTGCAGTTCAATTTATTTATTTTTGTCTTCTGTTGACTGTGCTTTTAGCGGCATGTTTAAGAATTCTTTCCCAGGGCGCCAGGGTGGCTTAGTCGGTTAAGCGTCCGACTTTCTCTTAGGTCATGATCTCGCGGTTCGTGGGTTCGAGCCCCGCGTCGGGCTCTGTGCTGACTGCCATCTCAGAGCCTGGAGCCTGTTTCAGAGTCTGTGACTCCCTCTCTCTCTGACCCTCCCCTGCTCACACTGTCTCTCTCTTTCTTTCCTAGAAATAAATAAAAATATTTAAAGAAAGAATTCTTTCCCGGGATGCCTGGGTGGCTCAGTCGGTTAAAGCGTCCGACTTCGGCTCAGGTCATGATCTCGCGGTTTGTGGGTTCAAGCCCCGCATTGGGCTATGTGCTGACAGTTAGCTCAGAGCCTGGAGCGTTTCAAATTCTGTGTCTCCCTCTCTCTGANACCCCACGTCACAAAACATCCTCTGTGTTTTCTTCTGAAAGCTTTGTACTTTTACATTTAAGTCGATGATCTGTTTTGATTTAACTTTTGTACAAAATGGGAGTTTTAGATCAAGGTCTTCATTATTGTAAAGAATACAAGGGAAGTATAATTTAGTAATTTCTCTTATTCCGTTGGAATTGAAATGTTCTGAACACCATCTAATCTTAAAATACTATATATTTTATATATTTTTTTATTGTTCAGTGATACAGTAATACTGTGACTTTGATTTTATATATAATTCTCAGATTCATGTAGATGTTAAATATTTCACCTTTTTAAAAAAGGTAAAAGATTAATATTATATTTTCTAAGTACTGATATTACTTTGAATCATAATGGGCTCTTCAAAATGTATGTAACATATTTAATTAAGTTGTCAAGACTAGGCATGAGGTAGGCTTAGAATGATATCACCAAAGTAGTACATATTTCTTAAAATTGCTTACTTTTTAAATATTGTAAAGAGTTTATAATTTCCAGTTGGAATATGAGAATTCTATTTTAACATTAAAAGTAATTTCAGATTACCAAATGATAGTAGTTGTATTTTTAGTATTTATTGATTGAGAAAATACATATGTGCATATTGTTTCAGGGATTTCTTACATTAACTCCTACCCAGAGAATCTACAGTCTAAAGATGGGGAACACTAGTGTACATGTTATACTAGCTTCATAAATCACTAATAGAAGTAACTTATAAAGGGATAAAAATTGATAAATATTTTGACTATGAGTCTCTATACCTCTCCATAGTACTTTAAAAGTCATTTAGGAATGCCTGGATGGCTGTCAGTTAAGGGTCCAACTTCAGCTCAGGTCATGATCTCAGTTTATGGCTTTGAGCCCCTCGTCAGGCTCTGTGTGGACAGCTCTGAGCCAGGAGCCTGCTTTGGACTCTGTGTCTCCCTCTCTGTCTGTACCCCTCTCCTGCTTGCGTGCTGTCTCTCAAAATTAAACATTAAATTTTTTAAGTCATTTATATTTTATGTATTAATCTTACTCATTTTATTCAATTATGTGGAAATTAGTTTCTACATAGTATTATAATTTTGCTTGCTATCTGGTTTTTCATATTTTGACTCCGATACACTGTAAGATTAAGCTAGTTAATATGATTCTCTATCATTTACATAATATACATTGATTCTTTAATTCTTTAGTAGTATTTTGCTTTGAAAAATTATTGCCAGTTCATAATTTGAATATGGACAATCTCTTGCTTTAAAGACAATATTTATGGTGCTTAGTTTAGAAAATATTTGTTTCCATTAATACGACTATAAAGAATTTCATTTCACAGTTTTATACATTTATCTTTATCTTTTAATATGATTTTATATTATATTTTTTATTATATTACATTTTAATATGATTTTATATTGTAATATAAAACAGATCTTAGGGTTGAAACTTCATAGCGTTTAACTTACGTATACTGGTCCCAGCTGTCAGCCCTAATATTTTAATTTAACTTTCTAAATTCTATTATGGATAAAGAGCTAGGTTGCAAGAATTTGAGAAACATTGAAAATACTATGACAATCTAAAAATTAGAAAACTTACATTAGCCTGGATAATAAGCAAAGGGCAGACCTTAGCTAGATATTCCATTCTTTTGTATTTAATAACATTGTCCCCAGCATTTCCCTCTCACCAATAACACTGTGATGCACATCCTGTTATGAATTGTGTTTTATATATTTTAGATAAGTTTCTTGGGATTGATTACTATATAAATGAGTTTATGAGATTAGAGGGTATTGATATTTAAATTGGCTTTTTATGCATTTTTGCTAAATTGTTTTATAAAAGGACTGTGCTGCTTTATATTTCCACTGATTAAGTAAACATTTTAACCAGACTTTGCCTTTTGATGCCTATTCCATGAATATATTGCTTTATAATATGACGTAACATATCATACCCTTTTGAGAATCCTCTAGTATTGCTTTTAATGAGAACTTGTGGCCTTGGAAAAGGGAAGTATATAGATGGATAGGAGAGAGGCATATAACCAAATCTAGAATTTACTGACAAAGTTCTAGATCTTCTTCAGTGAAGAATTTAAGGTGTCCATTGTATTCTTTAAAACAAGCAAATTAAATAAAGGAAGGGGAAATAAGACCAACTTGAGCTCAGCCTTCAAGTCTTGCGGTTAAAATCTAGTCTAGTCCTAAGTGTGAGGTACCCAGAGAGAAGGGCTGGTAGCACCCATTTTGTCACATTGAAGTTTATGTGGGTTCTCAGGGGAAACATCCTTGACTTGGGGAGCCGTAAAATCGAGTATAAGAAAAGACACAAGGCTGTATGTTAGATTCTTGAGACAGGATTTATTTCAGCTTTAAAATTACTATAATTTGGTAGATAAGGTTTGTATATAAAGAAATCGTGCTACTACTCAGTCCTCTAGTCTAACTGTGGTCCCAGAAGAAAGTTTTATATGTAAAAATTGCATTGTTACTGATTTATGAGTGAATGTTAATAATCCTATTCCTTTGGAACTAAAATATATTTAGAATATTTGGCAACACTTATTAGCGGTATGGTTTTGAAAGACATATGTATGAATAAAAATAACATTTAAGCAAGATGTAATTGTAAGGTGTGATGCATGCTTGGTTTCTACCAAACATGAATTTGAAGTCACAGATTTTGTTGTATTTGTTATGACCATATTTTTATACATTGACCTATATACTTGTACTTTGTTATGCTAAATCTTCAGATTTAGATAGAATCTTTATTCATGTTTATTACTAAATTGAAATTGAAACCAACTTTAATGTCTCTTGTTTAACCTTTAAATCAGAGGTAATGTGAAGTTAAGGTTATCTAAGATTGCTTTTTTGTCATTTTCAAATGGCAGTAGGACACAGAAGATTACAGAATTGTATAAATTTGTAAGACTGAATTCTTAAGTTATCACCTCAGCTAATGACTTACCCTATGATAATGAGTCAATCCTATTAACCCTTTGCACCATGCTTTCTTTCTTTCCTTTTTAAAAATGCTTTTACCATTCTCTCATTTATTAAGATACAAAACTTTGAAATTTTTACCTTTGACTTCTTACTAAGCAATCATTCACCTAGAATGAATGATCTTATTGTGAAACTTTTTTATTTATCCCTTTATAGTCTTTCCCATTGCATCTCCTTAATCTAGATGTCAAACATTTCAGCCAGAGGTAATCCCTAACTTCCTAATAATTTCTTGCTTCAGTTCTCTTCTCCAGAGATGGTAATGAATAGTGGAAGAGTTCTAAGCCTACTTATACCACTTACCTTGAGCAGTCTGACTTTGAGCAGTTTCCCACCTCTAAGCACTTCAAAACGAATCTCAAAATTTCCACATGAGTTTTGTGACCATTCTAGCACATAATGTTTCTCTTTCTTGAATTCTTTCTGTCCTTGTTTGTGCATACTATTTATGCTGATATTTAATCACATATGGGTGACACTGATATTTAATTATTTCATAAGTGTTGAACTTATTTTCCTAACGACATAATGAACATGATGAAGGCCAGGAAACAGATCTAAAACTTGTTAAGTCTTTTCCAACAGTTTTAACGGCACCTATAGTGAGTGGTACTATGCCAAATAAGATTTCCAGCTATTAATCTTTGCTGAACAAGTCATTGTGAAGAAACAAATGATCTGGAAATAACTGAACATTAAACCATTTAATACTACTATGCTCATTTTTTTAAAAAATATTTTTATTTATTTCTAGGAGAGAGAGAGAGAGAGAGAGAGAGAGAGACAGCATGAGCAGGGGAGGGTCAGAGAGAGAGGGAGACACAGACTCTGAAGCAGGCTCCAGGCTCTGAGCTGGCAGTCAGCACAGAGCCCGACGCGGGGCTCGAACCCTCGAACCGCGAGATCATGACCTAAGCGAAAGTCGGACGCTTAACCAACTAAGCCACCCAGGCGCCCCACTACTATGCTCATTTTAACCACTTTGATGAATTTAAAATAAATGCACAAAAAGTTATCTGGCTTCTAAAGTATAAGAGGGTGGTCAATAATCTGACTTTTTAATCTTAAACTTTAAGATAGTGAATGACAGAAAAGATAATGAAACATGATTATCACACAGAAGAAGGAAGATAAAACTTGTCTCTTTTGCTCTCACTGTTGTTTGACATGTTAGTGTACAAACAATATTTGGGCTTCTGCAAAAACACAGTATCATCTTATGCCATATGTGTTTGTAGGTCTGAAGAAGAATTTAAAGGAGAGATTTTTTTTCCCCCAAAACATAAATATTTTTCATCAATATGAAACGATGACACTTCTTACAACATGGTTTTAAGACACATTGTTCTCGGGGCACCTGGCTCAGTCACTTAAGAGTCTGACTTCGGCTCAGGTCATGATCTTACGGCTTGTGGGTTCGAGCCCCGCGTCCGGCTCTGTACTGACAGCTCAGAGCCTGGAGCCTGCTTCAGATTCTGTATCTCCCTCTCTCTGACTTTCCCCTGCTCACGCTGTCTCTCTCTCTCTCTCTCAGAAATAAATAAAACATTAAAAAATTTTTTAAAAAGACACATTATTCTCTAAAATCTTTTTAATATTTTACTTTTAATTAGAGTTATTGACACAGGCAGGCTTTAAAATTATATCTGTAACGTTATAAGAAAAAATGGAAATTTCCTTTAGTGCATGAATTATAAATCACCTCTATAATAAAATCTCTGTGTAATATTTCATTTTTGGAATAATGTTTACAACCCATTTTGATTTGCTTTCTATTTTTTAAAGCACTTTCATAAATCATTTGACTCACATCACAGCATGGAGAGCTAATTAACTCCATTTTACTAATATCCACAAAGCATAAATGATCTGTAAAAGACTATGTAGCTAGTGAATGACAGAACCAGAACTCAGATCTAGTGATTTCTGACTCTTGAGCTATTTCTATCTGTAGTTTAAATCCCTAAGTTAGGCTGGGCAGAAAGAAGAATAATAGAAATATTACCAAATACATATTTTGGTTTGTTAGGTACAGTGCTATAGTTACCTTATAATAAAATAATTTCTATCCTCATGCAAGCCTTTGATTCTGAAATGAGTTTTTTCTTTTTTTTTTTTTAATTTTTTTTTTAATGTTTTATTTTTTTCTGAGAGAGACAGCATGAACAGGGGAGGGTCAGAGAGAGAGATACAGAATCTGAAACAGGCTCCAGGCTCTGAGCTAGCTGTCAGCACAGAGCCCGACGTGGGGCTCGAACCCATGAACCGTGAGATCATGACCTGAGCCCAAGTCAGACGCTTAACCAACTGAGCCACCCAGGTGCCCAGAAATGCGTTCATAATAGCAAAATTAGTAATAATTTTGAGAAATCCAGGGTCGTGTTGTATGACCACCAGTGTTTCGGTCTTCAGCCCAACTAGGGACTTACAGTTTAGTTACGCTTGCTGGGATAGAAGCTGGCTAAGTATCGTGAAACACAGATGAGTTACATACACATGCACACTATATCCAGGCAAGGAGCTATCTTAGGAATAAGCCATAAGTGCCTCATTCCATCCGAGTTCTTGTGCTGCATGTTAAATTTGGATTTTATGCTATTAGTTACCCATTAAGTACCCAGAAGCCTGTTCCTGACCCTTTCTCTTCTTAGCCATGTTACCTTAGAACTCTCAGTGCTTTTCTAACGTCCAGTCTAACTGTAAATATTTGTAATTCTGAGATTGCATGATAATGTCCACCATTTCCAAGGGGTATAGACAACCATTCTGCTACCCTACTTAAAACCAACAGAGGTTTTGCTCTATAAGTTTCTGACCACTAATCTCTGGCTCTGAGAAATAGGCTGATATGTTGTGAGAAAAGTTTTCATGTTGGACAGATCTAAAAAAAAAACAGAGTAAGTGATAAAAAGTTAACTTCTATTTCATAAAATAGTTTTCAGACCTCTTTTTTCCCCATGTAGGCTTCTGCTCGATAGTATGTTTGCATCTAGATTCATACTTGGCCTTCCTAACTAACTTTGTGACTTTTGGTTGATCACTTCCCCTGTAGTCTCCTTTAGTGTTCTGACTTACAAAATGGAGATATTAATAGTACATAACTAATGGGTTTGTTGTGATAGAGTTTAAATTAGTTAACATCTGTAGAACACTTCAAACAGCACCTGGTACATAGTAAGTGTTCAGTAAATGTTAGCAAATGATATCAGAGGCAATATAGTATAGTATGGTGGTAAAGTTCTCAAGTCAGATGGCCTGGGTGCCATTCCCAGCTCCATTATTTACTCATAAATCCATGGGAGATTTGTTAACGCCTGATGAACTTCAATTCTTTCATTTATGAAATGGGAATAATATGTACCTTTAGAGTTTTTATGAGAACTAAATAAATTAATAAAGTGTTTAGAACAGCACCTAACATGTAACTGAGGGTTCTATAATCATTAGAGAGTAGGAGTAGGTTTTTTTAGCATCATCACAGTGATGATGTAATTAAGGAAGAGGCATTGAGCCAAACATTCTCCTCCTACCAGTGTATATAAACAGAAACAAATGAATAAAACTTTAAATAGTTTAATTGACTTGAGCATTGGTTGAACTTTTTTCATCAAATATGGTCTCTGCAAATTTCAGAAATTCTACAGAAAATTTAATAGCTTTTATGTAAAATCAAATTGATAATGTTAATTTAACTTGTAATGAACATGATTTTTTGTTTTGTGTTAATTCAAAAAGATATAAAGTAGTACTTCCTAAAGAGAATCATTAAGTAAATTGCATTTAAAAAGTGTAAGTTACTTGTTTTAGCATTGGTTACACATTTATATGTTTGACTATTATTTATCCTTAATAATATTTAGTAAGAAGAAAGCTATCAGCTAGAGTCTAACAATATCACAGCAACTTGCCATGTTTGAGCAGATGTTAAGCAGACAGTAGTTGAATGTTAATTTTGAGAGGGTGGTATGTTTAAGCCTAGCTGAAGTATGTTGCATGTGGGCTTTCTAGACTCGAGTACAATGCTGGATCTCTGGGGAGAATTTTAAAGCTAAACCTCTTTCTTTGGGGTCCTCTATATGGACTCTCTCAAGTCAGTATAAAGCAGATCATCCCTAGGCTAAAGCCCTTCAGCTTTTGTTATTGGGCTCTGTAGACCTGTAATTAGGCCTCCTGGCAGGCCATGCAGGCCAGTTAATGGTCATATGGAGTTTCTGTGAGGCAGACTGGCTTTGTATAAATCCCGGGTAGGAATACGTTTATGGGTCACTTCCTACCAGGACCATGCTTTGTCCTTATGCCCTGCGGGCTGACAGGGAGCAGGTTCCCTTGACCATGGACTGTTCAGTTTGCAACTCAGAATCTACTCCACTAATCCCCAGTGTAAACAGAGGATTTAGAAGGGCTTCTGTCACTTACAGTTGCCAATTCACTTGGGTGTCTGTGAATGCATTTTTCCCCAGACTTCATTATTGAAAGGCTGACAAGTGTATAAGATTTGGATGTTTGTTTATATATCAAGTGTGCAGTTTCTTTTTCAGTGGTTTTAGAATCATTGTCAATAATTTACCAAAAGCAGAATTATGTAATGAGGCTTTTTTATTAATCACCCTTTAATATTTCTTAATTTAAGCCACTAAAAAAAATTAGAACGATAGCAAACCTTTTCCTATAAGGGAAATTATAGGTCTTCTTTTTTTTATAAGAGTAAAATAACACTGTGTAAAGAAATTTACCAAAAAATGACTAATGCAGATTTCAGATAAGTCAAAGAAATAATGAATTCAAAACTCTTCTGTACTATACATTCTATATTAAATGAAAATTTCATTTTAGTGTAACCGAAAGATTTTGAAATGAGGAATATCAGATCAGTATATAAAATGCTTAATAAAAATGTGTTTCATGAAGTACTTAAAATTAATCAGAATGCCATTTATTGAGCATTTACTATGTGGTGAGCACTTTTATACATTTACACATGTCATTTTTTAATAATTAATTCATGTTTCCTAGCCAAAAAAAATATTTTAATTTTAAGAAAGTCATGATTGAGATTTCTTTTGTTTTTCCATTTTATTTCATCCTCTATTTCATTATGGTTTTTTCTTTGTTGCTCAGATTATATTAAGATTTGATTCTAAAATGTGTAAGTTATGAATACACTCTGCAAAGAACTGTCACCTATCTTCCTATGAGCCAATTTTTTTTAGGGGAAAAATCAAATGATGAATTCTTTCCCAGGTCTCATCTAGTAAATCAGTGCTCAGTATTTTGCATTTTGTGATGTAAAAATGGTTCATGACAGATGTGGCTGAAAAGACCACATACGTAGACTGTATGATTTTAGTCTGGTGGAACTAATAGGATCACTCATTACATTTTAGACCCTGGGGTTTCTTTTTTCTTTCATAATAATAAAAAAAAAACTGTTTAAATAGAGTAGCCCTTTTTGTGTGTGAGTACAGCATCTTCCCCTAAATTTACAAAGAGTTGATAGTAACAGATCAACAAATAATCCCCTCTCTTCCCAAAAGTTCTTTCATTAATGTTTATTTAATGTTAACTGTTATTTTTTGTCGTGTCATCCCATAAGAGTTAGGATTTTGTTCTATTTTTTAAAAGATTTCTTTGAATTTTATTTAGCAAAAGTGGAAAATACATTCCCTAGAGAATTTAAGACCGAAGAATTAAATTAAATTATATGGTAATACAAACAAGTTTTGCAGATGTTGAAGTATTTAATGGCAATAGAAAGATATGCAGAAAGAATTCTTGGTGTTCAGTTACAACTAGGAGAAGCATAGCATGAGCTATTTTTCTTTTTTAATGTACATAGTGTATTTACTGAAATATAAATATATTTATGATATATTTTGGAACTAAAAAAAATGGACACTCCTAAACAGTGTGAAAGATCTGAATCCTATTTTAGTTTTGACCAAAAGTTAAAGATATAATTGAATCAAAAGTTACATTGAAAAATATTCTGGATGCTATATATCAAAATGCTAATAATGGTTAATATCCCTGGGCAGTGGGATTTAAGATAATTAAAAACATTTTTTGGCTTGTTTTTATTTTCTGATTGTTCTGTAGATATGAAGAAAACCTATAGAAGTGTAGTAAAGGTGCAATTTAAACATGATAAAATTCCCCAATATTTAATATGAAATTCCATGAATTTTGACAAATGTATACAATTGTGTTAAGTATCACCAAAAATTTTTGATAAAGAACGTTTACATTACTCCCCAGAAAGGCCCCTTATACTCTTTGAAGTCCATTTTTTTCTCCCGATCTCTGACCTTAGCAACTGCGAATCTGATTTATGTCACATACTTTTGCTATTTTCAGAAAGCCATGTAAATGGAACCATACAGTATGTAGACTTTTGTGTCTGTGCTCTTGAACTTGGCATAGTGCTTTTCAGGTTTGCTCTCATTGCTGTATGAACATCAGTTCTTTTTATTGCTGTGTAGTATTTCATTGTATAGCTAGACCAGTTTGTTTATTGTCATTCAGCAGTTGGTAGACAGGTGGGTTGTTTCCAGCTTATGATTTTTCTGATTATAAATTGTATGAACATTTAAGTATAAGTCTATGTAAACATATTTTCATTTCTCTTGATTAGTAGTTAGGAATGGGATTTATTGGTTATGTAAGTAGTAAGTGTAGCGTTGGCTTTATAAGAAACTGCCAAATTTTTCCAAAGTGGCTGTCCCATTTTGTCTTTTGTTCTATATCCTTGACATCACTTGATGTTGGTTTTTCTATTTAATTTTAACCATTCTGTTCAATGTATTGTACTTCATTTGACTTTAATGTGCATTAAAGTGATGACTCATGAAGTTAAGCATCTTTTCATGAAATCATTTGTCATCTGTATAATTTTGTGAAGTATCTGCTCCTATCTGTTGCCTATCTGTTGCCCACTGTTTTAAAGGAATTATTTATATTATTGACTTGGAGAGTTATTTGAATATTTTGAATGGAAGTCAAATATATACTTTATATTTTCTCTTTATGCCTATGCCTTGCCTGTTTATTTTCTAAACAATGATTTTTTTAAAGAAATTAATGATGTGTGTATATATATATATATACATATATATGTAGTAAAATACAATTTTTAAGTTCTTTGAGTTTTGACATATGCAGACAGTTGCATAATAACACCTAGAATCAAGATGTGGAACAATTTTATCTTCACTCACAATTTTCCCATCTACTTAATGGTGAACCCCCTGGTTCCTGGTGAACTTCCAGCTCCTGGAAACCACTGATTTATTTTTTGTCCCTATAGTTTTGACTTTTCTAATATGTCATTTAAATGGGATCATATAATAAGTAGGTTTTGAGTCTGGCTTCTTTGACCTTGCCTGTTTTTGAGATTTATCTATGTTTTTGCTTATATTGGTAACTTACCTCCTTTTTATTACTGAGTAATACTCCATTGTGAGGGTTACTTAATTGAAGAGTATTTAGATTTTTTCTAGTTTTAAACAATTATGAATTAAATAATTGTCAAAAAGGATTTTGTATGGATATAAGTTTTTGTTACACTTGGGAAATACCTAGGACTCGGATTGCTGGGCAATATCATAATTTTATGTTTAACTTTATGAGAAACTGTCAACTGTTTTCCAAAGCGGCTGGACCATTTTGCATTCCTAAAGGTAATGTATGAGAAATTCAGTTGTTTCATGTCCTTGTCAGTACTTGATATTATTAGTTTTATTTTTTTCTTTTTTTTACACTTTGATCATTCAAAGGGGTGTGTAAAGGTGTCTCATTGTGGCTTTAATCTGAATATCCTTCATGATAAATGTTGTTGAACATCTCTTCATGTGCTTATTTGCCATTGCAGATCATTTTTCCCCATTTTTAAAAATTGAATTAGTCTTTATTTGCTGAGTTTTGAGAGTTTTGTATGTTTTGGATAAAAGTTGTTAATTAGATACATGATTTGTAAATATTTTTCACATTTTGTGGCACGTTTACATTCTCTTTACAGTCTCTTTTGTAGAGTAGAAGTTCCTTATGTGTTGAAGTCTAATATATCGGTTCTTTTCTTTATGTATTATGGTTTTAGTGTCATATCTAAGAAGTTTTTGCCCAAGCAGAAAACACAAAGATTTACTTCTATGTTTTCTTCCAGAATTTTCATAGTTTAGAATTTATATTTAGATCTGGCCCATTTTTAGTTAAATTTTGTATATGGTGTTAAGTATGGGTTGGGATTGTTTTCTTCCTATATGGATATCTAATTGTCCTAGTGATATTTATTGAAAAGATAGATTTCCTCCACTGAATTGTCTATGTAACTTTCTAATATATCAGTTGACCTCGTGTGACTAGGTCTATTCTCACTTCTCTATACTGTTCCATTGATCTTTATGTATATCTATCCTTTTGCCAGTGCCACACAGCCATAATTACTATTGCTCTATAGTAGTAAGTCTTGAAATCAGTTACTGAGTCCTCCAACTTTGTTCTTTTTCAGAATGCTTTGAATATTCTAGTTCTTTTCCCTTTATATATAAATTTTAGAAGCTATTTGTGATTCTGCCAAAAAGATAACAAGCATCCAACGGGGATTTTTATTACGGTTATGTGGACTTTATAGATTAGCATTGGAGAAAATGGATTCTTCCATCTATCAGCATGGTATAGCTCTCCATCTCCAGTTTTTCTTTAATTTCTTTCATCAGAGTTTTATAGTTTTCAACGTAAAAATCTAACATGTTTTGTTAGATTTATTCCTAAGCATTTTATGTTTTGTGGTGCCATTGTAAATATTAAGATTTGGGGGGTTAAATTTCAGTTTCTAGTTGTTCATTGATAGTGTACAGAAATATAGGTCTTTTTTTGAATATAAATTTGTATCCTGCAATTTGTTCAACTCAGAGATTACTTGTTTTTGTAAAATTCTTTGTTATTTTCTACATAGACAGCCATGTTGTCTATAAATGAAGAAGGTTTTCATTTTTCCTTTAAATATGAAGACCTTTTATTTCTTATTGTTGCCTTATAACCCCATTGCCCTAGCTAGAACCTCCAGACACAGTTTTCAATAGAAGTGGTTAAGAGTGGATATCCTTTGATTATTCCTGATCTTCGGGAGACGAGCATTCAGTCTTTCACCATTACGCAAGATGTTCACAAGATTTTTCATACATGCCCTTTTCACGTTGAAGAATGAATCTCCTATTCTTAGTGTCCTCTGAGTTTTTATCAGGAACGAATGTTTAATTTTGTCAGATGCTTTTTCTGCATCTATTGAGATGGTATGATGAATTTCATTGATATGCTGTATTTGGTTGGTCAGTTTCAAATGTTAAACCAATCTTATTTATATTTTTGCAATGTACTTCCTTTTATAGGTTATTGGATTTGATTTTCTAAAATTTTGTATATACTATAGCTTGTAGTCATAGCCATTATAAATGTTTCATTAGGAGCATTTGCATGTATGATTTCTTCTCTTAGGTGATAAACCCCTCTAGGAAAGGTCTGTCAACTTTATATTTCTGAAACAAGCACAATACCATAGTGTTAGGAGCCTTGTTTATTAACAGTTGGATGAATGAATGTCGTTAGTAGTGTGTATAAATGTGCATTTATATACCATTGTAGTTAAATCCTAAACTGGGGATTGAAAGTAGGCGTGTATTTCTTTTTCTTCCAGGAAATGCTGGTTATGTTGGTACATAATAATTTCTCCAATATTTTTAATAAGCACTGTTTTGCTCATTGTTGGACATTGTTGGAGGATGTATTTGAACATTCTATGGTTACCATTTCCATATCCTTAGCATTGGAAATACTGAAGCAATGTCCTTAGTTACACATGGATAATTACCATTTTATCCTTTGTGAATATGGGGGCAATAGTTTGGTTATCACAGTACTCAAGTGGATTGAGTACTTTACTCTTGGGTAGTGTAAATGAGTGGGGATACATATTGTCTGTACCCACAGTTGCAGCTCATCTCAGTTGCTCATATTTATATGTAATACAATTCAGAAATACTGTAAACCAGTGAGGTTGACTTTTATAGAACTACCGTTTAATTTAGAATTTATAACTGAATAGATTTACATAAGAATAGATGTAAGAGTGTGATAAAAGCAAATGGGAGGAGAGGAGAAAAAGCTTGGGATGTCCCTCTTTGTGTTTCCTCCCTCTCCATCCCCCATTCCTAAATCAGAGAGGAAAACTGACCTCCTGGACAGCTAAACGTCTACTCTTTAACCAAGTAAAATACACCTAACTTTCACCTGTAGCAAATTCCGATTTAGAAAAGATTAATCAGACTTTGATGAGAACTTTATACCATGCAGAATCTTTCAGGCTAGTTTTATCTACTTCTGTTTAATATGTTTCATTTATTCCGTTCATCTAAAGAAACTTTAATCAGATATTATCTGGATGAAAAACCATAGACATGTCTAATGTCAGAAATTGTTTTGGTTAGTGTGCTAATATGTTACATATGCTCATAAAAGATAATTCTGAATTAAAATTAGGGAATTTGTGGGGCACCTGGGTGGTTCAGTCAGTTGAACAACCAACTCTTGATTTTGGTTTAGGCCATGATCCCAGAATCATGGATTGAGCCCTGTGTCAGGGCTTGCTCTGGGTGCAGAGCCTGCTTGGAATTTCCTCTCTCCCTCTCTCTCTGCCCCTACCCCATTTGCACATGCTCTCTCAAAATAATAAACTTAAAAAAAAATAAAATTATAGAATTTGAATTTAATGTTAATACTTTTTAAATTAAACACTTTGTAAGTAGTGGTTTGTAAAGTACATTCTGAAAGGAATATGTGAAACCCTATAAGTCCCTCATAATTCTTCATGTGACAGTAAAAGCTCCAAAAAAAGGTATACTTTTTATTGGCTCAAAGTTATTCTATGTGAGGTAATTAACTCCTTCTGTTGTAACTCTCTTAAGTAATACTTGAAATGGTCATCAATTCTCAGTTTTGCATAGTGATTCTGAAAATTTGACAAGGCCTTGGGGTTTTTAGAATTGTTTTTAAAAGATGACTTGTTTATTGTTGTCATTCTAAAAGAATGCTGAAAATGTTCATCAAAGACCTTGAAAAGTAAATAAGACTTAGCAAATCATTGTTGATTAGATGACATAATTTTTGTAAAAATGGATACAATTGTTAGATATTTCTACTTTCTTTAATTTTTTTTGAGAGTGAGAGAGAGTGTGCACATCCATGTGAGCAGGAGGAGGGGCGGAGCAAGGCGGGGAGAGGGGACAGAGCATCTAAAGAAGACTCTGTGCTGACAGCAGAGGGCTTGATACGGGACTTGAACCCACGAACTGTGAGATCATGACCTGAGCCAAAGTCAGAAGCTTAGCGGAAATTGGACACTTAACTGAGCCACCCAGATTCCACAATGTTTCTGCCTTTTAAAGTTGGGTAACTTTGTTCAATAATATTCATTGAAAGTAAGTACAATATGAATTAAAATTACTTACTAGGAAGATATCTCTAAAAAACATAAAGAGGTAAATGTATTTCATAATGTAATTTTGAGTATTACATATTTTGCCCAAGCCTATCTTCTTTTTCTTAAATTTTATTTTCTTTTATATCTTTACTTTGCAAGAGATTGTTATGGTATTTACATTTATTGCATAATTTGGTTTTAGAAAAAACTCATGGATATTTGAATTCATTCAACATTTAACAATTTTAATCAAGTGTGTTTCATATACTGGGTATTGTTTTAGCACTAAAGATCAGATGGTTTCTTCCCCAGGCTCTACTTCCCCAGGTAGTTTCTCAAATATGTTTGCCAATCAGTATTTCAGTGGGGACCCTCTGTAGGTCACTGAGTTCTCTGTGCAGCTCTGTCTTCTGCTACTCTGTCCTAAACTGTAGGTGTCATTGTCTCCCAGGGCTGGCAGCTCCATCTCCTCAACTCACTAGGCTTTCTTTCCACTAAGAGTCCACTAGGGTTTTCTTTCCCTGCAACACCCCTGAAACTGAAAACAACTGTAGCATTCTTGGGCACCACCTTTGGAAACTCAAGGCAACTGTAGCAGTCTTAGAACTCTCCTCCTTTCTCTCCTGTCTCACAGGGATCTATCTTCTTTGCACTTTTTCCAGTATTTTGAAAGTTCTTTTTCTTTCTCTCTCTCCACCCCCGCCCCCTGCCTTCCCTTCCACCTTCTTTTCTTTCTGTCTTTCATTGTTATTTCTAGACAGGGGGTTAAATCCAGTCAGTGTCTATTACTCCATATATTTTGGACAAGGAAGTTGGCATATACACTCCGTATGATTTCAATTTAAAAAAAAAAAAACTTTTAAGACTTGTTTTCAGGGGCACCTGGGTGGCTCAGTCAGTTAAGTGTCTGATTTTGGCTCACGTCATGATCTCACACTTCATGGGTTAGAGCCCCGCGTCGGGCTCTGTGCTGACAGCCAGTTCAGAGACTGGAGACTGTTGCAGATTCTGTGTCTCCCTCTCTCTCTGACCCTCCCCTGCTCATGTTATCTCTCTTTCTCTTTCAGAAATAAATAAAAACATTAAAAAAAATAAAAAAGACTCATTTTCAGCCCAGGTTATGTTCTGTCTTGATGAATGTACCACATGTACTTGCAAAGAATGTGTACTCTACCTTCTTTTAGATATAGTTGTTGGATATAGTGTTATATATCCAACACTATAGCCCTGTCTTTTGGCTTTCATTTTTTTCTGATGAAAAGTTCATAGTCATTGAAATTATTGTTTTCCTATATATAATCTGTTATTTTTCTCTGATAGTTTTCAGTATTTTCTTTTTTATCTATGATTTTCAGTTGTTTGAATATGATGTGAATAGGAATGATTTTCCTAGTATCTTTCATGTTTGAGTTTCACGGATCTTACTCAGTCTGCAGATTTATGTCCCCAAATTTGGGGAGCTAGTTTGCTATAATTTCATCAAATCTGCCTTGTTCTGTTTTCTGTTTTATATAATATGTTAGACCTCAGAGTTCTTTGACTCTCATGTAGAAATGAGGCCAGAGATGGTGTGGATAGCATTTATTGCAAGCTCATGCCTGAGCATGGGGAGGCAGCCTTAGTTAGAGGGATACCAGGCTGCTCCCTGAGCAATGGCAGGGGAATGTTTTTGAAGGGGCTAAAGCAGGTAAGCATGCATACAAGGGTGGGAAAACATAGGAAACTGGGCACGGAGGCACGGTTGACAGCATGCTTCTTCATACATCAGATGTTTTATCTACATGTTAAGTCTCTACTCCCAGGCATGCTTTTTAACATTAAACAGGGGACAAAATGGGTGAAAGATCAGGGCTGGGGTCCATGGTTGCTCTGACTGGTATGGTCTTCTCAGAAGCAAATTGGTTGTAAATTGATCACTGGCGTTTGTTTCATACTGTGGCTTTTGGCTTCCTGATTGTATGTAGTAACTGCAAAATAGACCGGAGAAATGGGTTATCTAAGGAGGCCCAGGGTTTTTCTTCCAGTTCCTGTTCTGTAAAAGAAATCCCTAGAAATAAATAAAACATTAAAAAAAAATTAAAAAAAAAAAAGCCTCAGAGGGGGCTCCTGGGTGGCTTAGTCATTTAAGTATCTATGTGACTTTGGCTCAGGTCATGATCTCACAGTTTGTGAGCTCGAGCCCCACTTCAGGTGAGCACAGCTTCTCTTTCTCCATCTCTCTCTCTCTTTCTCTCTTTCTTTCTCTCTCCCACCCTTCCTTCTCCCTCTCCCTCTCTCTTTTTCCCTCTCTCCTTCTCCCTCTGCCCCTTGCTTATTTCTCTCTCCCTCTCTTTCTCTCTCGTTAAAAAAAATAAATGATTAAAACATTAAAAAAATAAAAACAAAACCAGGATTATACTTTACTAAAAAAAAAAAAAAAAAAAAAAAAAAAAAGACCTGCCTGAGAAAAAAGAACTACAAATGGGCAGAAAGATATCTAAAGAGCTTTCATTTTTAAACAAGCTGAAATTATAAGATTAAAGCCTAGGGCAACTTTATCCCAAGATATGCTTTTGTAGGCAGATACCTCAGAATCCCTATCTGTCTCTATTAGAACTTTTGCTGCCTCTCTAAAGGTCCCTGAATGTTTCTTCTCCTTTTACTGTTGCTTCTCCATCTCTTCATCCTCTCTTGCTTACTGGACAACTCTTTTGCCTAACGTGCAGTCAGCCAAACACTGACATCATTTTTGTGTCAGAGAAAAGGGGTTTTATTGCAGGATGCCAGGCAAGAAGGTAGGAGAAAATTTCTCGAATCCACCTTCCTGAAGGGTTGGGGTCAAAATAAACAAATACATAAATAAAGACAAGGGGTCAAGATGTCTTGGGGTATGTAAGTTGAATGGAATATGCTGATTGAATAGAGGGGCAAAGAGAGGTGTTCTTTCTAAGTCTGCGCATTCAGTACTCATGACTCTTTTTGGGGACACACTTTCATAAAATAGCGGGGTAATTATGACACACTGGGGAACATTGGGGATGTGTTGTAACAGAGGTTACTTTCATTCACTTTTAGTCCCTACTACACAACTTCAAGATTGCTCCCTAGTTTGCTTCAGCCTTAGCTAGTCACCTTCAGCTCAGTGGTCGGCCACCTCCTCAGAACAGGCTCCTGAGTCAACTCAGGTTAGTCAATCAGAGTTTACTTAGGGTAGAATGGCCAAGCATTTGTTAACTTAATGCTCACTCCCCTTCCTTTTTAATAATGTTTTCATTTTCTGGGTTTTTAGTTTGTAAAATTCTTGTTGGTCACTTTGACCAATCTTCACATTCACTAATCTTGTCATTTTCATGCAATGAATTTTAAAATTTCTGTTCTGTTTTCAGTTGTAAAAGTATTATTTTGTTCTTTTATGTATTTTCTTTTTCTCTGCTGAAATTTTCTGTTTTTAAAAAATTTCTTGGAGGGGGGTTGCCTGGGTGGTTCGGTCGGTTACACATCAGACTTTGGCTCAGGTCACGATCTCACAGTTTGTGTGTTCAAGCCCCACATCAGGCTCTGTGATGACAACTCAGAGCCTGGAGACTGCCTTGGATTCTGTGTCTCCCTTTGTCTTTGTCTCAAAAATAAATAAACATTAAAAAAATTTTTTTGGTAATTTCTTAGGGGCACCTGGGTGGCTCAACTGATTAAGCATCCAACTTTGGCTCAGGTTGTAATCTCACCATTTGTGAGTTTGAGCCCCACATCGGGCTCTGTGCTGACAGCTTGGAGCCTGGAGCCTGCTTCAGATTCTGTGTGTCCCTCTCTTTCTGCCACTCCCATGCTCACATTCTCTCTCTCTCTTCCTCTCTCAAAAATAAATTTAAAAAATATTTAAAAATTTTAAAAAAATCTTATACTTTAATGTACATCATTAGGCATAATTATAATAGCCATTCTGGAGTTATTGCTAGTTTCAGCATCTGATTCACCTCAAGATTGATCACTTGTAACCAAAACAAATGAGACTTCATCCACTGAGGTGCAGCAAGCCAATAAAAACTGACACTGAGCTTTTGCCGTGAAGAAAGATAGCTTATTTATTGGTGTGCGCCCAGGAAAATAAGGAGCTAATGTTCAGAAAGCCCTGAACTCCTGGATGGCTAGCTAGTGAAGGTTTTTAAAAGCAAAATTTGGGTCAGAGGTTTCCTGAGATGGTGGATGCCTTTAGTAGGAGGCCCATGAGATCATGCTGGCAGGGGTTCTGGTGCTGCTTTCTTTAGTCCCCAGAGATGTTTTCTAACTCAAGAGACTTGGAATCTGAAGAAAAAAAAAGTTTGTTTGTTTTTTTTTTTTTTTTGCTTTATGTTAGAGAATCCGTTAGGATAGTGCTGGTTAAGTATTTGTTCCACAGGTTCCTTTGAATGATAAGCATTCCTATCTCTTGAGCAAGGCCTACCTGTTCCTTGGCCAGTCTGGTCATGCGTAGGGTTGATATGCCCTTTAGAGTTCATCCTTCCATCTGAACTGACAACGTGGATATAGGCTTCGCTGTTGATTGTCTTTTTCCTTTGACAATAGGTCACATTTTCCTGGTTGTTTGGATACTGAATGATTATTTGATTGTATCTTAGACATGTGAATTTTTGTTGTGAATTCTCTGCCTTCCATTACATTCCTCTGAAGAATGTTGCTATCTTTGTTTTAGCAGGCAATTAACTTGGATAGGCACAAATTAAAGTTTTTTCTCACCTATGGTCTGCAGCAGCCGAAATGCCTGTCTATTTTCACCTTTTCTTCAATCTGCTTTAAGTAGGTCCTGCACAAGCATGGTGTAGCAGACAGCCAGAGACCTAGAATTTACACAGAATTAGGGCGCCGCCTCCCCAATCTCTGATTAGGAAGAATCTCTGATTCTCTCTATTCCAAGACGTCCCCTTTACTTCCAGTGGCTGTGTTTTCCCTGGGCTCTTCCCTCTGGTTGTCAGGCCAAAAAGACTATAAGCTATTTCTCAGGGATTCACCTATGTCTTGCCACAAGCATGGCCCACGCTTAGGCCAAAACCTCCAAAGCAGTGAACTACTCCAGTATCATTCCTTCCAAGTTTCAGCTTCCCTCTAAAATCTGCTTTTGTTCACTCTTAAGAAATTTTAAGTAGTCCTAACTCCGCTCTGCCTCTTACCTCTCACAGTAGCTCCATCAGTGGGTTCTGGGGCCTCTGCTTTCAAAACATATGTAACATCTTTGTTCTTTTTTTTTTTTTTTAATGTTTATTTTTAAGAGAGAAAGACAGAGTGCAAGCAGGAGAGGGGCAGACAGAGAGGGAGACACAGAATCCGAAGCAGGCACCAGGTTCCAAGCTGTCAGTGCAGAGCCTGACATAGGGCTCAGATTCAAAGACTGTGAGATCATGACCTGAGGGGAAGTCAGACACTTAACCAACTGAGCCACTCAGGCACCCAGAGAATCTTTGTTCTTGCTGCCTCCACTGCTACTTCCATAGACTAGGCCATCACCGTCTCTCACCTCAATTATTCCAATAGCTTCATAACTAGTCACACTACTTCCACTGGCCCCATGGTAGTTTATTTTTTAGCATAGCATCTAGACTGAATGATCCTTCTAAAGTCTGAATCAGAACTATCACTCTTTTGCTCCAGTGTCTTCCCCATTCAGAGTAAAGGCCATAAATCATTCTAATGGCCTCTATAGCCCTTCAGAGTATGGTCTGTTGTTTGTTACCTTCCTGAGTTTCACTTCCTGTTTTCCTTGCTTTTTCTGTTCTATTCATTTTTACCTTCATTGTTTCTCAGCCTCAGCTGGCACCTCTCCCTTCAAGGCCTTAATGTTTACTAATTCCTTCTGTTTGAAATGCTCATCCCTGAAATAGCTATATACTCCCTCCCTTTCTTCAGCTTTCAGCTGGTTAATTGTACTTTGCCCAGACATATAGGTCTTTGTCCCCTTTGCTTGTTTTATTTTTCTACTTTAGTACTGTTACATTTTTTTTTTTTGAAAGAGACAGAGACAGAGCATGAGTCAGGGAGGGACAGAGAAAGAGGGAGACCCAGAATCTGAAGCAGGCTGAGCTGTCAGCACAGAGCCCAACATGGGGCTTGAACTCATAAACTGTGAGATCATGACCTGAGCTGAAGCTGGGCGCCTAACCCCCTGAGCCACTCAGGCACACTGCACTGTTACCATTTATAATTCACTTAATTGTCTTTTTCATTATCTGTCTGTCCCCACTAGAAAATAAGGTGCACCAGGGCAAGGATTTTATCTGTTTTGTACCCTCTTGCATCTCCAGCACTGAGAACAAGGACTTTTACATTGTTTGTGTTCAGTAAATTTGTATTGGTCAAATAAATATATGGATGACTCATTGACTTTAACATTTCTCATTTTACTTTAGCTACTAGAAAAGTGGCCCTTTAAAATATACATTTTACTAATTCAGAACTGGGTTGAATTTACTTCAGCTTATAGAAGGCAAAATTATATGATATATTTTCAATTTAATTGTACTTTTTAAATAAATTGAATTATCATAAACATTAAAAATGTGAATTATCATGTTCTTATAAATGATAGCACAAGTATTTGTGTTGCTTTGTTATTTTCTTTTGCTGATTTTAATAATGGTCTGCTATAATTATTTCCAGTTTACAAAGCATTTTTGCATATTATTCCATGATAATTTTATTAATCTCTTTTGACCTGAGCCTGCAAGTTGCCAGGTATTTTAATATTTTATCTTTAGATACATTGTTGTGTATATAATCTATATAATTTTGAAGACTTTCAAAAAGGCAGTACGATGGGTATTTCACTGGAAAAGTTCTCAGAAAATGCCACGTTAAAGACTTCTTTAAAATTTTAGACATCTGTAGAACATTTAATGCTAATATTTAGTGAGGGAATATATATGTTGCTTACTAAAATTATTGTTGTGAAACTTAGTAGCAGGTGTATTCTGAAATTTTCTTCTCGCCTCGACATACTATCATTTCATTCTAAACTGGACATTAAATTTTTACTTTGTATATGGGAAATCTTTAATAGCCAGTTCAGACAAGAAATGCTCAAGGCAAATGTCATGAAAATGGTGAGGTATTTTTAGGTCAAGTATGTTCATGGAGTAAGAGAATGTAATGAAGCTATTTGGCTCTTTTTTCCCCCTCAGCTTTATTGAGACATAGCTGACATGTAATTATCTTGTGAGTTTAAGATGTACAACATGATTTGTTACACTTGTATTACGAAATGATTCACAGTGGTGTTGGTTAATACTTCTGTCACCTCACATAGTTACCATTTTTTGTGAATGGTAAGCATGTTAAAGATCTATTTTCTGGGGCACCTGGGTGGCTTAGTCGGTTAAGCGTCCGACTTTCACTTAGGTCATGATCTCGCAGTTCGTGGGTTTGAGCCCCGCGTCGGGCTCTGTGCTGACTGCCAGCTCAGAGCCTGGAGCCTGTTTCAGTCTGTGACTCCCTCTCTCTCTGACCCTCCCCTGCTCATGCTGTCTCTCTCTCTCTCTCCTAGAAATAAATAAAACATAAAAATTAAAAAAAAAAAAGATCTATTTTCTTAGTACCTTTCAAGTAAATAGTATAGTATTATTAACTGTAGTCACCATATTATCTATCTCCCCAGAACTTATTTGTCTTAGTAACTGGAGGTTTATACTCTTTGACTGACATCTCCCCATTTACCCCACTCTCCAGCCTCTGAAAACCACCATTCTATTTACTCTCTGTTTCTTTGAGTTCGTTTTATTTCTCCTTTGGTTCCATATATAAGTGACGTCATAAGTATTTGTCTTTCTCTGACTTATTTCACTTAGTTTTATCCGTGTTGTCACTCATAGACCACAGGGTTTCCTTCTTTCTTACGACTGAATCATATTTCATTACATATATACTATGTCTTCTTTATCCATTCACCTATAGATAGATACTTAGGTTGTTTCCATATCTTGACTATTGTGAATAATGCTGTAATGAACATGAGAGCATGTATATCTTTTCAAGATCCTAATTTCATTTCCTTTGGATATATACCCAGATGTGGGATTGCTGGATCATATGGTGGTTCTATTTTTAATTTTTTGAATAACTTCCATATTGTTTGCCATAGTGGTTGTACCAATTTACATTCCTTCCAACAGTGCAAAAAGGTTCTTTTTCTCCACATCATTTGCCAACACTTATTATCTTTTGTCTTTTTGGAAGTAGCCATTCTAACAAGTGTGAGGTGATATCTCATTGTGGTTTGATTTGTATTTTCCTGAGGATTAGTGATGATAAGCCTGTATCTGTTGGTCATTTGTATGTCATCTTTGGGGAGAAAAGTCTATTCTGGTCCTCTGCCCATTTTTCCATTGGGAGCAATTTGGAACTGTTAGTTGGCTAATAATGGGTTACTTGACCTTTTTTTCTGCTTAAATCAATATGTCAATTTTATTTGAAAATTACATATTTTAAGTTTAATAAAATTTTCTCCTCTCACTATACAGAGAATTCAGTTAAGAAGGTTAAAAAATCTAAAATTAAAAGAATTACTCTTCTGTGGTATGTTTACAATATAGGGTAGATGCTCTTTATTTGTTTATTACAACATTGTATATTTTTAGCTGCTGAAGATGCCGCTGTCCTTCAATACAGACCTCCTTTCTAATCAGTAATTTCAAAGTAGATTTGCTCCTGATCCAAGAAAGAGACTTGGGACCCCATAAGGCAAAGAAAACCTCACCATCTACAAAATAGTCTACAGCTGTGATTATTCATTGGTAGTGAGGTTAACCTGCATATAAGACATCAGAAATTATTTCTGCTTTATAAATAGTTCATGCAAATTTTTTGTGATGATCAAAGCAATATATATTCTGTATAAAAAAATTGTACTATTTTTTTTCCTTTGAACTTTAGTATCACTTTAGCTCCATAAAAATACTTCTTGGCATTTTTATTGGGATTGTGAATTAAATGAATTTAGACAGAACTGACATCTTGATGATGTTGATGCCTATCCAAGTATAAGGAATGTCTTTTCATTGAATCAAGTCTACTTTTTTGGCTTTCAAGAATGGTTTATATTTTTCCTCATTTAGGTTTACATGTTTTGTTATGTTTATTCCTTTGATACAATTATGAATGAGATTTTCTCTACCATTATGTCATCTGTTTTGTATGTGTATATATGAGGGTTATTAACTTTGGTAAATTTATTTAAATAACTGCTACCTTACTAAATGATTTAATTGTTTCAGATTTTAACATTGATTCTCCTGTGTGTTCCATTTATATTAATATACTATTACAAATATAAAGTGTTGTATTTATCCTTTTCAAGTTTTTGTCTCTAATTTAGTACATTGTTAAATAGTAGTAAAGATCGTGGTGTATTTCCTTGGTCCTGACCTTAATGAAAATTCCTGGGGTTTTTTTGTTTCCCAATAAGGAAAATACTGGCTTTATGACTTAGGGGTGTGTGTGTGTGTGTGTGTGTGTGTGTGTGTGTGTGTGTAATGTGAATAATCAATTCCTATTTTTTTTTTTAAATATTAGTATTGGGTTTTGAATTTTGCCAAGGCTTTTTGAGCATTAATGGAGATAACCATATTAAAAATGAGATATTTTCCTTTGTGTATTAATTTTTTTAACATTATTACTCATTTTTGAGAGACAGAGTGCAAGTGGGGAGTGACAGAGAGAGAGGGAGACACAGAATCTGAAGCAGGCTCCAGGCTGCGAGCACTCTGCACATGGCCTGGTGTGGGGCTCAAACTCACAAACCATGAGACCATGACCTGAGCCAAAGTTGGATGCTTAACCAAATGAGCCAGCCAGGCACCCCAATGAGATTTTTTTCTTAATCTTTAAATTTTTTTAACATTTATTTTCTTTTTATAAGATTTAAAGAAGTTTAAGGTTCATAGCAAAATTAAGGAGAAGGTACAGAGATTTCCCATATAATTCTTCCCCCCCCCACACACACATGCATAGCCTCCTCCATTATCAACATCCCCAATGAGAGTGATATATTTGTTACAACTGATGAACCTACACAGGTACATCATAGAAGACCAGAGTTTTTATTACAGCATTTGGATTCACTCTTGGTGTTACACATTCTGTGATTTTGGATAAATGTATAATCACATATATTCACTGTTACAGAGTATTTTTCACTGCCCTTGAAAACCTATGTGCACAAACTATTTATCCTTCTCCCTCACCTCCAATCCTTGGAGGGCTGGGACAACCCAATAGAGACAACCTATTGTCTCCATCGTTTTGCCTTTTTTAGACTGTCCTACAGTTGGAATCATGTGGTATATAATCTTTTCAGATTGGTTTCTTTCACTTGTTAATATGCATTTCAGGTTCCTCCATGTCTTTTCAGGGCTTATAGTTCATTTCTTTTTAGCACTGAATAGTATTTCATTTTCTGGATGTACCACAGTTTATCCATTCACCTACTTGAAGTATTCTTGGTTGCCTCCATGTTTTGGCAATTATGAATAAAGCTGCTGTAAACATCTATGCATAAGATGTGTGGACATAGTTTTCAATGCCTTTGGATAAATATCAAGGAGCATGGTTGCTGGATTACCTACTATGTATGTTTAGTTTTGTAAGAAACTGCCAGACTATCTTCCAAAGTGGCTGTACCATTTTGCATTCTTACCAACAGTGAATGAGAGTAGCTATTGCTCCACATTTTCATCAGCATTTGGTGGTGTTAGTGTTCTAGTGTTCTGTTCTGTTAGAATTTTGCCCATTCTAATATATGTGTGGTTATATCTCATAACATTGCTTTAGTTTTCAATTTCTTAATGACATATGCTGTTGACCATCTTTCCATATGTTTTCTGTATATCTTATTTGGTGACATGTCTATTAAGGTCTTTGGCCCAGTTTTTAACCAGGTTGTTTATTTTCTTTTTGTTGAATTTTAAGAGTTCTTTATATATTTTGGGTAGATGTGTGTCCATTATTAGAAATGTCTTTTACAAGTATTTTCTCCTAGTATGTGGTTTGTATTCTTTCTCTTGATATTGTCTTTCACAGAGGAAAAGCTTTTAATTTAAATGGAGTCTGGCTTATCAACCATTTGTTTCATGGATCATGCCTTTGATGATACTATCTAAAAAGCTGTCGCCATACTAAAGATCATCTAGGTTTTCTCTTATGTTATCTTCTAGGAGTTTTATCATTTTTGTTTCATATTTTGGTCTTTGATTTATTTTGAGTTGATTTTGGTGAAGGGTATAAGATCTGTTTAGAATAATTTTTTTTCACATGTGTGTCCAGCTGTTCCAACACCATTTATTGAAAAGACTATTTTTTTTTATTGTACTACCTTTGTTCCTTTGTCAAAGATTGACTGTAAGTTGTGGGTCTTTTTCTAGGCTTTCTTCTCATTTCACTGATCTATTGATCTATTCTTTCACAATTACTTGTCTTAATTACTGTTGCATTTTGGTGAGTCTTGCAGTTGAGTAGCATCAGTTCTCCAACTTTGTTCTTCTCTTTCAATATTGTGTTGGCTATTCTGTGTCTTTTGCTTCTCCATAAAACCTTTAGAATCAGTTTGCTGAGGGGCGCCTGGGTGGCTTAGTCGGTTAAGCGTCCGACTTTCGCTTAGGTCATGATCTCGCGGTTCGTGGGTTCGAGCCCCCTGTCGGGCTCTGTGCTGACTGCCAGCTCAGAGCCTGGAGCCTGTTTCAGTCTGTGACTCCCTCTCTCTCTGACCCTCCCCTGCTCACGCTGTCTTTCTCTCTCCTAGAAATAAATAAAAAACATTAAAAAATTAAAAAAAAAAAAAGAATCAGTTTGCTGATATCCACAAGGTAACTTGCTAGCTGAGATTTTGATTGGTATTGAGTTGAATCTATACATCAAGTTGGGAAGAACTGACATCTTGACAATATCTTATGATATTCCAAACTTCATAAACACAGTTTGGAAGTTTTTGTTTTCATTTTCTATTCTTAAGAATAAATTTCAGAGCATTAGAACTATGTTTGACAGTTTAGTAGATTCCCCCTATTAAACAGTGTGGACCTGGAACCTTTTTTTAACAGCTCTATTTCTTCTATGAGACTTTGTATTCTGAACTTTTTAATCTCTCAAAATTTTAATTTTGGCAATGTGCATTCTCCTAGTAAATTATCCATTTCAACTACATTTTCAAATTTTTCTTATGTAGAGGTCTGCAAAGTAGTCTCTTATGAGTTTGGTAATTTTTTTCTGTTTCATTGATTATTTTCTCCAGTTCTTAGTTTGTATATTTTTCTTTGTTAGGTATTTTCATTATTTTTTAGAAGAGTCAGAATTTTGATGATTCATTAATTAGATCTTTCACTTTTCTATTTTCCAACTGCTTTTATTTTTTAATTTCCTTCCCTATACTTTCTTTCAGTTTGCTTATTGTTTTTTTGTAGCATTTTTAAGTTGAGAATTTAGCTAATTTACTTTTATTATTATTAAGACTTTCAGTTTCTATTATTGCTTACAAGCATATCCCATAAATTGTGTATATTGTTATCAATTTTTATTTTTATTTTCTTTAATATTTTTTTTAATGTTTTATTTATTTCTAGGAGAGAGAGAGAGAGACAGCGTGAGCAGGGGAGGGTCAGAGACAGAGGGAGTCACAGACTGAAACAGGCTCCAGGCTCTGAGCTGGCAGTCAGCACAGAGCCCGATGCGAGGCTCGAACCCACGAACCGCGAGATTGTGACCTAAGCGAAAGTCGGACGCTTAACCGACTAAGCCACCCAGGCGCCCCGTATTGTTATCAATTTTTAGATATTCTATGATTTTGGTTTTAATTTCCCCTTTGATGTAGGAGTTGTTTAATTTTCCAGGTTAAAGTGGGTTTTTTTGCAATTTAATTTTATTAATTCTAGTTTTATTATGTGTTGAATATGTGTCATATTTCTACTTTATGGAATATACAGATTTTTAAAAATTTTTGTGAATGTTCCATATGTACTTAAGAAGGGAATAGATCTATTTGCAGAATATAAAATTTGGTATGTATTTATAAGGATTTACATTGTTGGTTATGTTTCCTTTTAGCGCTTACATATCCTTCCCTTTATTTTTTGCTAGTTTACCTGTCTTACAGTAAGAGTATATTAATATCCTTTATTGTTAGCCTGTTTCTATATATACTTTGGTGCATGTTGTGTCATTTCTACTTTATAAAAGTAATTGCTATGGTATTTGGTGCATAGAAATAATTAATTATATTATCTTCATCTTGATTTGTTGCTTTTAGCATTAAAAATATCCTTCTCTGTCTAGTTAATTTTTTTGTTGCTTGAAATCTACTTTGATTTGAATCCAAATTCTGCTGTATTATTCCAATTTGCTTTGTATACCTTTGCCCATCTATTTGATTTTAAGTCTTTCTGAAACATTTTATGTGTGTCTGTTGTGTACAGCATATAATTAGGTCTTGCCTTTTAAATTAATTTGAAAATCTGTTTAATAGGTAAGTTGAGATTGATGTAAATAATATGTGTGGTATAAACTCTATCTTATCATTTTGTAGTTAGTTCACTGTGTTTTGCCTTTATTTTGTACATTAATGTCTTTTCGTTGGTAACTTTGTGGGCACTTAGTGTTTTTCCTGCTGACTTTTCTCTGTTCCTTGTATCTGTTATCTTGGTTTTATGTGCTATTACTAGCATACTTTTTCTTTTTAATTTCATTTGGTAATTTTGGACATAAAGATTTTTTTAAGTTTTTACTTAGTCAAGGATATTAATCTTTTAATTAACCATATTCTTTTCATCCATCTTTTATTGTGTTTAAGTTTGGAAAACTCCCTGGAGTTAGCCAACCTATGAGGTTAGAGACACAGTCTTCCAACTGTCAAGTCTAACCCCAACTGCAAGTTCAGATCTTTCCCCAAATCACTTTCAGATTCAGTGATGCCTGCCTGAAAGACTCAGAGATGTCACTAAAAGCTGCTGTTCTCATGGCCACATTTATTGCAGAGAAACAATACAAATTAGAACTAGCCCATCGAAAAGGCATATACGACTGAGTTTAGGAGGGTTTCAGAGGAAGTTCCTTTCTTCCTCAGGATGTGTTACCCTCCAGGCATCAATGAATGAAACTAATCATGGGGAATTCTTTATGAAAGCTTCAGTGTCCAGAGATTTTATCCAGGCATCATTACATAGGCATGATTAATTGATTCATTGCTTATTTGGTTGAACTCAATATCCAACCCTACTTGCTCCCAGGAGGTTGGGCTGACATCATGTGGCCCAGAGCCCTCTCTAATCAAATAGTTGGCCATTTTGGCTGGGCTGTCCCTGGTGTGGCATGACCAACCCTCATGCTAATACTGTTGGGTGTAGCTGGCTCCACCCTTCATCACCTCATGAACATATATATCAGACTTCATCTGAGAGACCGACCATAAATGATGAAGACATTTTAATCACTCTGGCTTTCCAGGTCCTAAAGACAAAGACTAAGTCTCTCTTTGGATTAGGCCAAATTCTTAATTCCACGAGAGCCTTTCTCCTTCAGCTATGAAATAAATATTGAATATTTTCTCTTGGTCATTGTTTTTATATTTTTATGAATATTCTATCATTAAATCTTGATTTTTTTGCAATTTAGCACTGATGCTAAAGACAAATTCTTCTTTTATTTACAAAGAGCTTATCATTTTCTGAACTATTTGTTAAAAATCCTTCCTTTGCTGATTTTGGTGCCTTGTTTATTCTGGATACCTAGTTTTTAAACCTTTATCAGATTAACTAGACTAAATTATAAATAATAGCAGAAAGTATCGAAGTTACACATATAATTATTGACAAGGAAGACAGATAAGTTATGAATAGCAGACAGAGGATCTCAAAAACTATTAGATTATGAGTTTACTGATTGGCAATTATATCTGTACATGATTTCTTAAGGAAATTGCCCTTTTATATACCAAATTTTACTTGGTGTTTTGATATTTATAACAATGCTGTAAGTTGTCAAGGAACAGGTAAAGAAAGTTTGGCAATAGTATTAGAAGACATGAATATTGAGGGGTGCTTGGGTGGCTTAGTCGGTTAAGTGTCCGACTTTTGCTTAAGTCATGATCTCGCGGTTCATGGGTTCGGGCCCCGCGTCGGGCTCTGTGCTGACTGCCAGCTCAGAGCCTGGAGCCTGTTTCAGTCTGTGACTCCCTCTGTCTCTGACCCTCCCCTGCTCACGCTGTCTCTCTCTCTCTCCTAGAAATAAATAAAACATTAAAAAAAAAAAAAAGAAGACATGAATATTGAGCAAAATGCTATCTGTGTTGACTAACAAGGAAAGAGTCAGAGAAATCACTTAGGGGAAGAAAGCACCATGCAGAAACAGAAGCATAAGACGTTGACATGTATATATTTTTCATAGTGTGTGTGTGTGTGTGTGTGTGTGTGTGTGTGTGTGTGTGTGTATAAAATCCATAGAAAAAGCCCTGGGAAAATATCTACCAAAATGTGACAAGGAGGGGAATAAATAACACCAGCATTCTTCACAGAGCTGGAACAAGCAATCCTAAAATTTGTATGGAACCAGAAAATTCCCCAAATAGCCAAAGCAATCTTGAAAAAGAAAACCAAAGCTGGAGGCATTACAATCCCAGACTTCAAGGTGTATTACAAAGCTGTAATCATTAAGACAATATGGTACTGGCACAAAAAAAAAAGTCACTTAGATCAATGGAACAGAATGGAGAACCCAGAAACAGACCCACAAACATATGGCCAACTAATCTTTGACAAAGCAGGAAGAATATCCGATGGAATAAAGACAGTCTTTTCAGCAAATGGTGCTGAGAAAACTGGACAGCAACATGCAGAAAAATGAACCTGGACCACTCTCTTACAGCATACACAAAAATAAATTCAAAATGAATGAAATACCTAAACTTAAGACAGGAAGCCATCAAAATCCTCAAGGAGAAAGCAGACAAAAAACCTCTTTGACCTCGGCTGCAGCAACTTCTTACTCAACATCTCTCTGGAGGCAAGGGAAACAAAAGCAAAAGTGAACTATTGGGACCTCACCAAAATAAAAAGCTTCTGCACAGCAAAGGGAACAATCAGCAAAACTAAATGGCAGCCAGCGGAATGTGAGATGATATTTGCAGACAACATGTCAGATGAAGCGTTAATATCCAACATCTATAAAGAACTTAACAAACTCAACACGCACAAAACAAATAATATAGTAAAGAAATAGGCATAAGACATGAATCGACAGTTCTCCAAAGAAGACATCCAGATGGCCACCCGACACATGAAAAAATGCTCAGCATCAGTCATCATCAGGGAAATACAAATCAAAACCACAATGAGATACCACTTCACACCCGTCAGAACTGCTATCATTAACAACTCAGGCAACAACAGATGTTGGCAAGCATGCGGAGAAAGAGGGACTCATTTGCTCTGGTGGTGGAAATGGAAACTGGTGCAGCCGTCTGGAAAACAGTATGGAGGTTCCTCAAAAAAATTAAAAATAGAACTACCCTATGACCCAGCAATTGTACTACTAGGTATTTATCCAAAGGATACAGGAGTGCTGTTTTGAAAGGGCACATGCACCCCAAAGTTTATAGCGGCACTATCAACACTAGCTAAAGTATGGAAAGAGCTTAAATGTCCATTGATGGATGAGTGAATAAAGAAGATGTGGTGTATATATACAATGGAGTATTATTTGGCAATCAAAAAGAATAAAATCTTAACCATTTGCAACAATGTGGATGGAACTAGAGTATATTATGCTAAGCAAAATAAGTCAGAAAGACAAATACCATATGACTTCACTGATGTATGGAATGATATAAAACAGATGAACATTAAGGAAGGGAATCAAAAATAATATAAAAACAGGGAGAGGGACAAACCATAAAAGACTCTTAAATACAGACAACAAACAGGGTTGCTGGAAGGGTTTTGGGTAGGGAGAGGAGCTAAATGGGCAAGGAGCATTAAAGAGGACACTTGTTGGGATGAGCACTGATATGTAAGAGATGAATCACTAAATCCTATCCCTGAAATCATTATTACGCCATATGTTACTAACTTGGATGTAAAATAATGATTAAAAGAAGAGCCCAAAAAAAGAGAGAACTCTTCAAAGGCAGTATACAAGGTTATAAGATCTCAACCTCAAACAAGTAATTTACATGTTAAAAGTTTAATAGGTTAGCTCTAGAGAGTTAAATCATGAAATTCATTCCCCAGAGTTGCAGGTACATAATAATATAGGCCTTTCTTATAGTATATTTAGTATTTAAAAAAAATTTTATGGAAAGTGTTTCATAACTAAGAAGGATTCATTGTTTTAAAGTTTTTTTCAATGTTCATTTATTTTTGAGAGAGACAGGGCATGAGTTGAGGAGGGGCAGAGAGAGAGGGAGATACAGAATCTAAAGCAGGCCTCAGTCTCTAGGCTCTGAGCTGTTAGCACAGAGCTGGAGGTGGGGCTTGAACTGGCAAACTGGAGATCATGACCTGCGCCTAAGTCAGATGCTTAACCAACTGAACCATCCAGGCACCCCAAGGAGAATTCATTGCTTTTAAATAAAAGAGGTCATTGCACTGTTCAACATATGTAACTATTGAGCTCTTGGAATATGGTTAGAATGAATGAAGATGTACTGTAAGTGTAAAATAGACCCCAGATTTTGAAATTTAGTATGAAGAAAGAAAAAGTAAAATATCTTATTTGTAATTTTTATATTGACAACATTGTAATTAAAATATATTGGATATATTGGTTTAAATAAAATATATTATTAAAGTTAACCTATAGGGGCGCCTGAGTGGCTTAGTCGGTTAAGCATCCGACTTTCGCTTAGGTCATGATCTCGCGGTTCGTGGGTTCGAGCCCCTTGTCGGGCTCTGTGCTGACTGCCAGCTCAGAGCCTGGAGCCTATTTCAGTCTGTCACTCCCTCTCTCTCTGACCCTCCCCTGCTCACGCCGTCTCTCTCTCTCTCCTATAAATAAAAATAAATAAATAAAAAATAAAGTTAACATAAATGAGGTCATAAATTATATCTTACGTATTTTATTTAGAAATTATTTATTTACTAGTGGGCTTAAAAAAATTTTTTTAAGTTCATTTATTTTTAAGAGAGAGAGACAGACAGAGCACGATCAGGGGAGGAGCAGAGAGAGACGAGACACAGAATCCACATTAGGCTCCAGGCTCTGAGCTGTCAGCACAGAGCCTGTGGCTGGTTTCAAACTCACGGACCATGAGATCATGACCTGAGCCAAAGTCAGATACTTAACTGACTGAGCCACCCAAGCAACCCTATACTAGTGTTTTTTGTTTGTTTTGTTTTAATGAAGTAGCCTAGATTTCTACTCATTAGGAATTTTATATTAGTGAAAATAATTTTTTTATTTTCTGTAATCTAGAAACTCAGCAGGTCAGAACTAAGCTGAAATGAGGGAATCAGATTTAGAATGAGGAATAGATAAAGTATCAAGAAACTTTCTTCTCCATCAGTGGGGCATGATTAAGGGTCCAATTACAAAATGGACCCTTGGAATAGTTGCCATGGAGTTACCTAAAGCAAAATCTACATTTCCTGAGATATGGTGGTAGGGATCAGCATGCTGAGACAAAAAACAAAAACAAAAACCACAAGCCAGTGTTAGGCTAAGGGACTGTAGATTGTAGAATCTCCGTCAGACCTCCAGGTTGCTTGGGAGAGAATTGGGAGCCCAAAGATGAACCAGTGTACAGCTTCGGGTGGTAGTAGGAAAATAAATGGCACACTCAGAGGCATAAGCAGATAATAAAATGATAATAAAATGAAGGGACTATTAAAAGGGTAAGGCAGGTTTACAGAAACCATCAAGATTCCAGGCTTGGCAATATCTGTGAGTTTTTACCACCTCTAAGCTTAATAAGAAGAAAGAAGAGAGGGGTGCCTGGGTGACTCAGTCGGTTAAGCATCCCACTTCAGCTCAGGTCATTATCTCACATAGTTCATGAGTTCGATCCCTGCATCCTTGCATCAAGCTCTGTGCTGACAGCTCAGAACCTGGACCCTGCTTCGGATTATATGTCTCCCTCTCTCTATGCCCCTACCCCACTTGTGTTCTTGTGTTCTCTTTCTCTCTCCATCTCTCCATCTGTCTGTCTCTCTCTCTCTGTCTCAAAAAAATAAACATGAAAAGAAAAGTGAAAGAAAGGAAGAAAGAAAAGAGAAGAGAGTTTCTTATGAGAAAGAGCCATGCCAACACAAATTGGTCCTGTAGAAGAGAAAGGCAGCCACTGTCAAACCCTAGGCTAGCAGGAAAAAGACCCTAACCTCTCTTTCCCCCTAATTGATCTTCTTTCAGTTTCTTCTGTTGGCTAAACTTAAACTGTAGCTGAAGGGCATAAGCAACCTGTCTGATGCAGCCCATCAAGAGCAAGATCCAGGTCACGGTGTATGGGTGGTCACAGAGCAGATCAGGAGGGCAAACCAGGCTTATCCAGCACAGCACCTGCTGGCAGCTGAAATAGTCAGCAATCCTGGATAGTCCAGTGAGAAGCCCTGTTACCCTGTATGCCATTCAGTAACAGTAGAAAAAGAGGAGAAAGTGAAGGCAGAGTTGATGTCTTGGGAGTGACATTTGCCTCTTCTTTAGTTGATTGTTTTTAGGTACTTTCAAAATAATGTGAATGAGTCCAAATTTTACTGTCACTAAGTTTACTTAATCCGAGTTTCACATGATTGAATATTTTTCCTTAGAATTTATTTGAAAAAAAAAAAAAAGTTATGCCAGGGCTTATATTAGGCTTTGGAAATATAACAGTTCTCTTCTAAGATACTGTTTCTGCCCACTTGTAGCTCAGAGTCTAGTATAGGACAGAACTCTGCAGACACATGCTTACAACACTGCACAGTATATTCATCTGTTTTTAAAAAACTTGAGGCCCTACTGTGTGTCAGGCAGAGTTACAAAGTGCAGTGGGAACATAGGAATAACTACTTCTGCTTGAGGAATCAGAGCGAAGTAATAAAATGAGTATAGCTTTAGCAGCTATAAGAGTATACTATTTTGATGTGTGGTTCCTTACCTCATGTTCTTATAAATCACAGACATTAGCAACTTAGTTGTAAAAGGAATGGTATCAACCTGAGTAATAAAGTCCTTTTGATATAGTTATTGAAAGAGTATTTATCATTGCCTTATTAAATATGGAGAAATAAGTGTGCCATTTTTTTTCAAATGGTTTCATTTGCTCATGTTTTCTTTGTTGACCCAAATGAATGAAATTAGAATAAACAATCTCTAAGTCATTTGTAATCATGAGCTGATTAATGGAGTTTAGTTTCATAGCCATTATTCATTCACGAACACCTGATATCTTTCCCATAAACAAATTGTGTTTGTCCAAATTAAGAAATTAAATGAAGCATTTGATGAGTTTATGATTGACCCTTCTAACTCAGAGCCCATTAGTCAATGTCGTTATCATAGAAAACTGTTTGACTAATGTGCTGTCTAAAGAAGCATGTGGATTTATTATGACTTCTGATTAATGCTTGCTGCAAGCCAACTACTAGATTATAATAATTTTTTGATTCTCATTTTAGCAGTCATTGAAGAATTTCATCTCTGATGAAATGCACTTATGTCCCATTAGATTTAGAGATGATTACAAGGTATTGAGTGAAAAAGTTTTTAAAGGAATTCTATATTTCCAAAAGTATATACAGCATATGCTTTAGAAAGATGCTTCTTTTCTGAAGCAGTTTAGCATCTTGTAATGTTGTGGACATAATCTTTTTCTTTCAGAGTAACAAGCCATTAACAGGCTTTTTAAAACTAGAACTTATTCATTTATTAAGAAAGAAATTAAAATAGGGATAGCGTAATATATGAATTTCTCACATTTTGTTTAAATTGAAAACAAGTTTTGGTAATTTAAATATTTACTTTAAAATTACACGTAATTTTTGCTTATCTTAATATGTTTTAGTTTTTCCAGTAAAGCAAATCCCTGTTTACCGAATTGATTCTTATTATAACCTTAGAATAAGCATTTCACGTTTAAAAATCTCTTCAGGGGCACCTGGGTGGCTCAGTTGGTTAAGTGCCTGACTTCGGCTCAGGTCATGATCACACAGTTCAAGCCCTGCATCGGGTTCTGTGCTGACAGCTCAGAGCCTGGAGTCTGTTTCANTACTAAGTGTTATAAACCAGTTTACATGAGCCTTGAGTTCGATTCTTGTTTGAGGCTACACTGTAAGACTACCATACTATTATAAAGAAACCAAGGACCACAAATATGACAGAGCTGTTTAATTGGGGGTGGGTGGGGAGTGGGTTTTAAAAGTTGGAAACATTGGCTTTATCAGAATCCATCTGATTAACTGAGTTTATAGGCCAGATATGTAGGGTTTATAGTCTTCATCGTGAAGTAAATTGACATGTATGCCTCTTAAAGTGGGGAAGACAAAAGCAGCATGCTGACTAGAATAAAAAAAAGTCTTTTAGGGGGAAAATCGTTCAGATTTCCTTTTTAGTATGCAAATTGTGGTGATCCACCATTTTTTCTTGTGCACATTCTGATTTTGTTAGAGAAATTACAGAAATCAGCGCCAGGTATGATAGGCACTTCACCTGTATTATTTTATTTTATTTAGAGCAGAATATAATCATAATGACTAATATAGGAGAAAATAAATTTTTTGTTTTCCTACAAGTCCTTATATTAGCCAAAATTAGAAATGATTTTTCTCTCAAGTGAGGCCTTACTTTGATTCCTCTGCTTTTAATGAGACTAGGACATCAGAGAAAAAAGTCAGTTAGAAGATTTTTACTGATCTTTCCCCCTATGTAAAGTAGTGCTAAGCCACTGTTTCCAACTTTCTGCCAAAAATGGGAATCTTTTCTGACCATGCAGTTAAGGACCTCTAAGTTGATATATCATCTGAACCAAAGAGCAGACATAGAGGGTTTGTCTGCAAACTCATGGCCAAGATCTGAGGGCATACCTGAGTTAAACTGAGTTAAACTTCTCTTCATTTGTTAAAGGTTCTGTGATGAAGTAAAACACAAAGCTTCTTACCTCATTTTGGAAATTAAGATGCTAGATCTATTCTCTAGTAGAAGCATATTAGAGAAGTCATTATAATAATAGAACAAGAGACTTTGAGCAAGAGATTCTGAAGGAGTTCTATTTCTCTCTCCCTCTCTTTTGATATGGGGGGTGGTATACACTCTATTAATCTAATTTATTCTTATCAGTACAGAAAAAAATGTAATACTTAAGATTACTTTAAAGGATATTCCTAAAACTAACATGTGTTGAGTGTTTACTATGTGCAAAGTATTGCATTAGGCACATTCCATATATTATAACAGTCCATATTCTTATCAAGTTTTTAAACTTGTATCTTAGGATATATCTTAAATATATATCTTTTAAGCTTATGCATAAAAATTTACTGTTTAGAATGCATTGCGGAGCCAACAGTTAGGTTGATAAAAGAATCAGTAACAAAAGTAAGTATTTACTACCAGGTTTTTAGTTCCACAGAAAGGATATCTAAAGGGCATCTGGGTGGCTCAGTCAGTTAAGCATCTGACTTCTGCTCAGGTCATGATGTCATGGTTTGTGAGTTCAAGCCCTGCATCGGGCCCTGTGCGCTGACAGCTCAGAGCCTGGAGCCTGCTTTAGATTCTGTGTTTCCCTCTCTCACTGCTGCTCCCCCACTCACTCTCTCTCTCTCTCTCTCTCTCTCTCTCTCTCTCTCTCAGAAATAAACAGAAAAAAAAAACCAAAGAGCCACTTTGGCAAAAGTCTGAAGGAATGAAGCAGAATATAGTAGAGAAGATGAGAGAGGAAAGTAAACTAACTTTTTTTAGTGCCTGTTACATGTTTATAATTAATGTAGCACAAAGATAATAATTGAGTAGTAGAGCAAAATATGTACATATTCTGAATAATTCTGAAATACTAATTTAATACTGATATTTTCATCTATACTCTGTCCTCAGATGCATTTCACCTAAGACCAGATCAGGGCTAGTGAAGGACATTTCTTGGTTACATGCTTTGTCCTTTTCCTGTGAGGTGATTGAGGGAGAAGGTCCTGAATGAAGAAATTAATCTTAAAGAAGGAGGAGACAGGCCCTAAGAAAGCAGGTTCGAACTGGGAAGAACAAAAAAGGGAGATGAGCATTGGAAATCTAGTACTAGAGGAAGAAAAGTGGTCAGTATCCAGAAAGAGCTGGAACCAGGCTTGCAGCCTCTGAATTTGTCTCTCTTTATCCCCTAGCTGTGGACTAAAGGATGCCTTCCCCACCTCTTATTCCTGTGTTGAAGTCCTAGTCCCCAGTGTAATGGTATTTGGAAAAGGGGCCTTTGGGAGATAGAGTTAGATGAGGTAACAAAGGTGGGGCCTTCGTGATGGGATTGGTGCCCTGCTAAGAGGAGACACCAGTGAATTTGCCCTCCCTCCCCTCCCTTCATGTTGGGATGAAGTGAAAAGACAGCTGTCTACAAGGCAGGAAAAGAGCTCTCATGAGAATCTAACCAGGCTGGCACCTTAATCTTGGACTTTTAGCCTCCAAAACTGTGAGAAAATAAATTTCTGTTGTTTAAGTCCCTCAGCCCATGGTATTTTGTTATGGCAGTCCAAGCTGACTAAGATACCCCCAAACACACCTATCATTCCTACGGAGCCCCAACCCCTAATCTCTCCTGCCCCTTTAGTTCTAAGATAAGGTTTTCAGAGACCTCTGGAAGTAGATTAGATCCATATTGGTCCTGGGAGGTATTCAAATTACTCTGCTCACTAATAATCCAATAATCCAATAACTGGGAACTGAACTTAAACTAGTAATACCTTACAAGGGTTTTAAAATGGAGATAAAGGAGAGGAGTTATGTCTGTGGCCAAATTGTTTTCTGTTATTAGAGGTTAATGCAAAACCTAACTTTCTGGAAACATGTCAAAATATAAATCACATTTCAGTTCTAAAAATAATGGAAAAATAATATAACATCAAGAAAAATACTAATGCTTTAATACCTAGAAACATTACAGAAATATAAAATTAATGAAAACTGGAATTGTAATCACCATATAGTTACAGATAGGTCTTCTTTATAGCTTACAAAGTGCCTGTTACTGCATTTTATCAGATACGTATATTGACATTATCTACTAAAGAAAAAAGAGTTTAGGATGAGTGTGATTTAAAAGATCAGAACAGATTTATGTTAAATATATAGATGTTAGTGGTAGTGGTAGAGTGATACCTTTGTATGTCTTTTCCATTTGTCTTATGGGGCAGGGGCAGATATTATGCACTTAATGTATGTGTATATTTATATACAGAAAAATATTGCTGTATTAGGGTGATTTTCTTGGCTTACTGTCATTTACTTCTCGTTAATGTTCTAGCCTAAAAGGAATAACTAAGCCATCAAGTTTTGTATTCAGTGAATGGAATATCACATTTTTATGACTGTGGCCTTACTCAAACTTCTTTCTTTGACTTTAGGAATATTATAGGAATTGGAATTTGACTTCCAACTCTCCTATGCTTTTTTCCCCCAAAATTCGAAATCACCCTAGTTTGTCTGCATATTCATTGTTATTACAGCCTAGACATTTAATTTCCCTGAACCTTTCTTTACCTATAGAATTCAGACTTGAAAAAGAGATGAAGGAATATGTCCTCTTCCCACTTAGCGCCCCCCCCCACCATCCTACTGTGAAAGTGTTCTTTTGTCAGAGTATTTGCGGTATCTATATGTTTATGATGTAAAAATTTGGAGCTAGTCACTTATTTTGGAAATTGATTCATTCTTAAATTTCCTAATCAGTTATTTCAATGCAGTTGTCCAAAGACCATAGTTTAAGCCACATTTACTAGACCAGTTTGGGGGGGGGCGGGGCAGAGATTATTTCATTGCCCAGGGCAGTACATGAAATAAAATGAATATTTTGAACAGAAAACTGGAAATGTTTCATTTGTTGGGGGGGGGGGAGCACATGAAGTACATGTTACTTCTTGGTTTATATAACAAAATATAATATAACCCAATTCACATGTGATACATTTGTTGATGACTTTTTCATTAAGAAAAATAATATTTGGTTTATTATACCAACATTGAGAAAGTATGCAGAAATGATAATAGTCCTGGCTGCAAGATAGACTGAAAGAATTTATTGTCATATTTATAGCTTTGGGATAAAATAAAATCATAAATTATAGTGTTCTCTCTAAAAGTGGTCTCAGAAAAAAGAAATATAGAAACTTTATATCCTAGGGGTGCCTGGGTGGTTCAGTTGGTTGAGTGTCTGACTTTGGCTCAGGTCATGATCTCACGGTTTGTGGGTTCGAGCCCCACATTGGGCTCTGTGCTGACAGCCAGCTCAGAGCCTAGGGCCTGTTTTGGATTCTGTGTCTCCCTCTTTCTCTGATCCTCTCCCCTGCTCATGCTGTCTGTCTGTCTGTCTGTCTGTCTGTCTCTCTCTCTCTCTCAGAAATAAATAAAACATTAAAAAAAGAAAGAAACTTTATATCCTAGATTATACTGAGAGTAAATTAGTGAATCACAGAGGTCTTTGAAAAAGAAAATTTTTGGCTCTTTGTTTTTTAAACTTTCTGTCTTACTCCAATTGACTATTTCTTTGAGAGCACATAAAGTGAACATTCAGTGTTAAGTTACATATATCATATGCTACAAATATTTAGAATTAACCAAAATTTCTTTGTATATTATTTCTATAACTTCTAAAATTAACTGTTAAAGACAGTTTATGGTATATCAACTGAATTATTACACAAATATGACCTCTGAGGAATTATAGAAATATCTACTACTTATATGTCTCAAAAATATTAGGATTATCTCCAATAAACCTGTCTTATTCTCTGAGTACTATAGGCAATTAAAAGCCATTTAATCACATACAGTTTTAAAACTTCCTACTCAAAGAGGATTCCCGCCAAATTTGGGTCTTTTCTGTGGTATTGGGTTCTGGATCACTTCAACTTTTGACCTAGAATACAGATCAAGCAATTTGGGAATTTTACAAAGGACCAGCATACTGAAGTTTGTTTGGTAAGAAATATAAAACAGTCTGTGATCAAACGATAGTGGCAGTGATGTTTTTAAAAAATCTTTATTTATTAATTTTGAGAGAGAAAGATAGAGTGTGAACAGGAGAGGGGTAGAGAGAGGGAGACAGAGAATCCCAAGCAGACTCTGCACTGTCAGCCTGACACAGGGCTTGAATCCAGAAACTGTGAGATCATGACCTGAGCTGAAACCTAGAGTCAGATGCTTAACCGACTGAGCCACCCAGGCACCCTGTAGCGACAGTCTTAAGGTAACTCTGTTAGCTTATCAAAATATACTTAAACCAACCAGAATATATAAGAATAAACCATCCATACCAAATTCATTGGTAATCTACAGTATTTGCATTTAAAATTCCATAGTTTGTCACTGGACAGGATGCCTTAATATTTTTAATTATATAAACTCTGTGAAATAAGGAGTGAAAAAACTGATCTGTTTTCACTACAGAAATACTTATAAGTATTGATATTGCATGTATTCTAAATCCAGACAAAATGTCAAGAAAAACTTTAAGCATGTAACCAAGGATAAGGATGAGGTTTGGGTTTTTTCCCTTTTGTATGTTAAAAAAATCTTAGAGAGTCTGGGTGGCTCAGTCAGATAAGCATCTCAATCTTGATCTCAGTTCAGGTCATGATCTCATGGTTTGTAAATTCAAGCCCACGTTGGCCTCTGCAATGACAGCACAGAGCCTGCTTGGGATTCTGTCTCTCTGCCCCTCCCCCTGCTCACATTCTCAAAATAAATAAAATAAATTTAAAATTTAATTCTCAAAGTAAATAAACTTTAAAAAAAATGTAATGATTTGAGGCATAATATGTTTTGTGAAATGAGCTTTCTCAAAATTAGATGGCTATATGTCCTCACTAGAGGTTATTAAGACATGTCTAAGACATGGCTAATGTTTCAGAGACATTAATACATATACATGTGTGTGCATGTACACACACACTCACACACACACACACACACACACACACTAAAAGTAGCCATGATGATAAAAAGAATGCACAGAAATGTTATCTCTCATTTTGTCAGGCTAAGAAAGTCCTTTAATTTGCTTAAAGTCAGTGTCAAATAAGTATGAAGAAGTAATCAGTGAAATAAATAACTAGATTGGGAAAATTTACGTAACAATAATATTTGTTGATCTTTGCCATGCATTATCAGCTGACTGCTATTGAAGCTTCCTTTACTTACTCAAATAGTTGTTTTTCACAAACATTAATATAATGTGACTTTTTCTTGTGTAGGTTCATTTTCTTTCTGGTTTTCATTAAAGTTAAAGAAAAATTATTTTATTTTTATGAAATTAGTTCTAGACATGATGAAATCACTTTAAACAGTGTAATGTCAGGGGACTGGTGGCTCAGTCGGTTGAACATCTGACTTCGGTTTAGGTCATGATCTCGCGGTTCATGGGTTTGGGCCCCACACAGGGCTCTGTGCTGACAGCTCAGAGTCTGGAGCCTGTTTCAGATTCCGTGTCTCCCTCTCTCGCTGCCCATCCCCCTCTCACACTCTGTGTTTCTTGCTCTCAAAAATAAATAAACATTAAAAAAAAATTTTAAGCAGTATGATGAATTTTAACTTATTTATAGAAAAACAGAGGACCAGTTAAAGGTCTCATTAATTTAAAATGGCAACATAACTTGGACCCAATTATAAATGTACATATATTTTGACAATTTACCAAGCATTATGGGAGACAAAAGTAGTCTTCAGTATAATCTATACTCCAAGTTTATGGCCAAGTTGGAGGAACAGATACAGACCAACTATTAAATAACCCAGTTCTTGTACAAATGATGGGTAAGCACAATGGGTTATAAAAAGAATGATTAGCTCTAACTAGATCAAGGAAGAATATCAAGAAGAATAAATGAAACTTGGCATTAAAGGATGATGTTGCCCCCCTCCCCATTCCCTTATAACTTCTTAGACATTTCACTGTCCCATGCAGATTTTCCTACTGATCAGAAATGTACATCACTCTTGTATCAATTGTATATTTTCCTAAAGTTCTTGCCTCTCTAGGAAAAGAAACTATCTCTGCATTTCCCACATCTTTTTCTGCTGATAAGTATTCTCATTAATATGATTGGTGGGTTGTGTTTTTTTTTTTGTTTTTTTTTTTGTTTTTTGTTTTTTAGTAAGAAAGCAAAGTAAGAACATTCTAGGTCTCATATATTAACAGGAAATAAAAATAATATCTAATATGTATTTAAATTATATACCAAGCACTCTTGCAGATATTATACACATAATAATTCATTTAATTTTGGTAGCAACCCTATGAGTGGATATTATTATCCTGTTCTATAAATGAAGAACAATGGCCCACAGAAATAAAGTAACTTTACCAGTGTTACACAGCCATTAACTCATGCTTTTATTTTTGTTTTTTTCATAAACCTATGCTTTTAATTATTCCCTACAATGAACAAAGACTTAATGTGCTCAGTGACTTTCGATTTAACAATGGGGGAAAGGAGACTACTGTGACTTCTTTCTAGATTTGTGGTTCTCAACCCTGTATCTTCCTAGTTTCATTCTATGATAAATATTCTGTAGCAGCCCCTTTTCTTTCCTGAAATAAAATTTATAGAAAATATAACTTATCTGTAAACACAATTTTTAAAAATAAAGTTTCCTCGCTGGGGCACCTGGGTAGCTTAGTCGGTTAAGCGTCCGACTTTTGCTTAGGTCATGATCTCGCGGTTTGTGGGTTCGAGCCCCGCGTTGGGCTCTGTGCTGACTGCCCGCTCAGAGCCTGGAGCCTGTTTCAGTCTGTGACTCCCTCTCTCTCTGACCCTCCCCTGCTCACGCTGTCTCTCTCTCTCTCTCCTAGAAATAAATAAAACATCAAAAAAATTAAAAAAAAAAGTTTCCTCGCTAATTTAAGGGAAATATGAAAGGAAAGTGTTTTGTAATAAAGTATATTGATTTGTTTACAACAGAGGCAAAACTATGATAGAAAACATTATGAAGGAGTCAGTTATAACAGATGCTTACAATAAATAAATTTCTATTTAATAATTTTAAGATCAGAAGTTATTCCATAAGAAAAGCATGAGATAATGGAAGAGCAGAGTGTTCATGTGAACATTAGTGTAAAACATTATTATTGCTTTGTAAAATGTTCACCTATTTAACAGTCTGATAGCTCCATTAGAAAAAAAATGGGGCATGATAATTACGTTAGTATTATATTCAATTATGGACAACACTAGAAAACTCAGTTTCAAATATTCAACTAGATATATTGCCAACTTTTTCTTTTTGACATTTCTAAGGTTGTACATGTGTCATTCATATACATATATATTTTATACACTTGAATGAAATAGCTATAAATGCAGATAAATATAAATGTATTCCATCATAGCAATTCAGACTCATGTATGACAATGCCCTTGGTAAGTAATCCAAAATGGTGTACAGGGGTGTTGGGTAAAACTTTGAACAAAGAAAAGTATAATATTTTTTCAGCCTGCCCAGTAGTTGCATCATGGAACATTCAACATGAGTTCGATCATGTCAAAAAATACTTTGTGTTACATATAATTGGATTCCAAACTCAAATAATTATAAAAAGGATTTTCATCTACATGTATGTCTGATAGGGCATTCAAAAGTCATGGGGAATATGGGATAATTCTTTCTAGAGCAGTGCAGGAACTCCAGAATCCTTGACCTGTACCTGTGTAAATGCCATATGCCTCTTCCACTCATTCCAACTAAAAGCATCAACACTGCCTTAGGGACAGTAACTGTGCCCTTTAAGAATCACTGTTCCAGACCTTCTTTTGGATATCCTAATCTGATCTGGTAAATATGTTTCGGCAAAATTTCTTCAGATAACAGATTTGAGTAGCAATCTTTCTGTGCCTTAACTCAAAGGAGTGACTATAGGATGATAATTTTAGGACCCATGGCCAGAAGCAGAAAGATTTCCCTCTATTTGAACCCCTTCTATGAGGTGACAGTTGGGAGAGTTGTGTCAAATTAAGTGCCTCAGGGCCAAAAAGAAAACACATGTCCTTCCATGGAAGAATAGTGAAATCAGAAGTATAAAAGTTGAGTCCAATAAGGTGGAGCCTGCCCACAGCCAGGTTTACCCTGAACAGCTATAGTCCAAGCTGGTGGTTTTGGACCTGGCCTGAGCCTGGTACAAATGGGAGAAGTCAATAGTCAGGAAGTTTGGAGTGGAGAGCAGCATGTATCCATGTTGTGGCAGATTCCATGTAATGCTTTAGATAACAATAAAAAAATATCTTAAAGTAACAAATCAAAATCAAATTGAAAATAAGTACCTAATGTAATGATAGTATTAACACGTATGTATTGCTTTTTGTAATAGCCACTTAATTGAGTATTTATAATTTAGTAGACATTGTACTGACCACCTTACATATAATTTCTTTTACAACAATTTTATGAAATAAATGGAACAATATTATTGTCCCCAGGGTACAGATAAGGGTACTGAGAAGTAGAAAGGTTGATTAACAGTCAGGCACGAGTAGTATTCATGAAAGTGATTCATCAAAGAACATGGTTCTTTCTCATTTTAATTTATTAAATTGTTTATCCTGTGTACAAGAGAAATTTATTGATGAGTGGATTTGTGTGTATTGTAGTTTTGGTACCCACATGGTGATGTTATCTAAAAGAATAAATGCAGATCACTGAATCTTCAAGAATACTTAATGTAAATGACCCACTTTTTCTTTTGTGTGCAGTATTAGATATATTTCAATAACTCTCCCAAATTGGTTACTGGTATATATTTTATTGTGTAATAGATCCATCTTTAAGGTGCAAATTATAGTTACATACCTCCTTCTCTGTTTGGCTACATGAAAGTTAAACATCAAGGGTTGTCATTATTATATAAGACAAAATAATGATTTAGTAATATGAGTTTGTAATATATTACAGAGTATACTGTATGATATCAGTGCTGCATTTATTTTTTAGACTGCTTGTTATTTAGTTCCCCTTCCATTCCCCCAAGAGGGACTATATCTTCCATAGTTGTTTTGTTTTCCCTTTGTACCCTATAAGCAGTTATTCCTTTTATCTCTGTTCCACTTACCTTTTTGGTAGTTTAACATTACAATGAGTCATAATTGGTATTTATAAAAATGACATAGGTAGAAGAACATTTCTTATCACCTTCTGGCACTGAGTCTTTTCTCAGCTCAGAGCTTGTAGCAGGGGCAAATTCTTCATATGAGGAGCTGAAAGTATCCATGTGGATATGGAAAATAACTACAAATTGCCAGGACAAAGAAAAGATTTCTTAGGCTTCACACACTCAGAGTTGTACTAAAAGTAAAAATATGAAGAGTTAGAATTAAGAGCCTTTCTCTTAAAGTGTTTGGCTCCTATCTGTCTGTCTGTCTATCTATGTACCTATCTAAGCTAGTTAGTTACTTAATTGCTTGTTGGAAGTAAGTATTCCCTTACAGGAGCTGACTCAGATCTCTGGGATTTTCCTGTTGATAGAAACTTAAAAGTTGGATTACTCAGGGAAAGGGAAGGTAGTAGGTGTCAGGGAATGGAACTGACATGAGACCAGCCCTAATCCAAAGCCCTGGAGAAGTGAAGTAAATAATAGAGTGTTACTTTGACTTAGTAAAAAAGTATTTTGTGGGTCAAATCAGAGTCAAATGAAGCTTTGACATTTCAAATATATCTAGTTTTAGATATTTTTCACAGGTCAGTAGAGGCAAATGTTTTGAACTATAAATGTAAAGTAGGGATCATTTATAACATAAAGCACACCTAGAGAGAAATAAACTTTATTAAGTCAGAATCCTGAAAAAGTTGCTGCCTTCCTACTTTGCCAGTCTAGGAAACCTTGACACTGATAGTAAGATAGTATCTACTAATTCTGTTAACTGAAGCAAACTACACTGGGAACAGGTTCATTAAGACGAAGATGACAAAAAGCTCTGTGGGGGATGACTGAACTCACCTTGTAGAATAAAAATAATTATAATGTACTCTGCACACCTGTATACAGTATTCTACAAATTTGCATGTAATGGGTTCTGATACCAATTGATGCTTTCCTCACTAATTAACAAGGGAAAGCCTTTTTACTCCTGTGGTTAAGAAGATATTTTTGATCTAGCCGTTTCCTTTTCTCTATATGTTGAACACTTATTTCTTTGTTAGAGTTAACCATTGTGTATGTTACTTGGGCAGCACAGATATAGAACATTTTCATCATCGCAGAAAATTCCAGTAATAAAGCTCTAGAGTCTGTTCTTAAACATTGTGAGTCCTATCTCACCTCATGCAAAGTTGTGGAGCCTCTGTGAATACTGTGAAATGTGAATAAGGGTGGAAAAGTTCAGATTTTACATCATATATTCTATATTATTTGATTACTTTTCCCCATTAAGCAAGTACTATTTTGGGAATTAAAAAAATTAGATAGTCACTTGGTCGTCCTTCAAAAATGGAATAGTAAGTAACAGAAAATATTGATAAAGGGTATCCACAATTAATTTACTAATCTTATTCTAAATGATGGAACCTTGAAGAGAGATTTTTATCCGATACCAGAAAATACTAGAATTTACCTTTGTGAAATTGATTGGCAAAGATGTTTCATGATTACTCTCTGTTTGGATTTTCAGAGATAGAGAATAACATCAAATAGAGAATGTTTTGTCTGTTTCTACCTCTTAATCCTACTGATAATGAAATCTGTTTTTCCAGGCTGTAACCATAAAACAGCTCTCCTTACCATTTCTTTATCTGTTCATTTATTTATTTACTTATGGTTTGGAATAGGAAAGAGAAAAATCTGAGCAAAAAATAGATTGCATGAGAACTAAAATAAGTGACTAAGAAATTGCATGTCCTGAGTATTCTCTCTTGTTTCCTAAACTTTTAAGGATTGATCATTTATATAGTAACTTTACGATCAGTATCTTTACCTCTTTTCCTGTCAGCAAATAAGGCATTTAATTAACCTAACTAAGTATAGAGATTCCAGAATCATCATTTCTGAATCACTTTAGATTTCTTTTAAGTGAACTAATATATTTGATATGTAAGATGTTTATGCTTAATGAATATCTATAATAAATAGAGGTAAGGAGATCCTCTGAAAACTACAAGGTAAGGCCTTTGGCCACTTCACAGAAAGAAATCACCTTGATTTGCAGTTCAAACAAGATCATGGCCTAATTGCCAAATAAATGAATGGTTTTTGAACCCTTACAATATGTGTACATAACATGACAGGCACTAAGTATATACAAATGAACAGTTCACACTCCCTGTCTGACTGTACTAAGTATAATAGAAGGTGTAGAAGAAAAGGAAGAGTGGGAGTAGTCTAGAAAAAGTGAATGGAGCAAGTGATGCAGCGTTGGGCTCTGAAAGCTGAAAGAAATTCATTCCCCAGCAGTCTTGTTTGGGTTAGTGGAATCTACCTTGAGTAACTGTAGCTACAGTTTAATCATTTCTATGCTTCCATTATTCTCTTGACATATGCTGCCCTTAAAGTTTGACCACCCAGTTTCTTCCCCAGTCAGAAAATAATATTACTGAGACCTTTTTCTCACTCTTCTACTCTATTTATATTTGACTTATTAAAAATAAATATTCATGTTTACTGAAACATCAATCCCTCATCAGGTTATTTTTTATAAACTTTGTATATCTATATTTATACTGACAATGATCTGAAGAAAAGGGAGTATAGGCATAGTATAATCAGAATCCAAAAATTTAAGGCAGGTAAATCTTTAGGGATTTTCTTTAAATGTTTATTTAAATAATTGTTCGAGCTGACAGGTGAGTAGTGGATTAACAAGTAATACAAGAGAAGTAGAATTATTCTTATTGTCTGTTGTTTCAGTGTATTTATTCATAGTTTATATATTAATGAACATTAATAGAAGCTATATTGTAGCAGTGTCTTTTTAAATTAGAATATATAAATTAAATAAAGAGCATTTGTCCTTTGCTTACCCTCATACTTCTATCAAAGGCACATGCTGTTAGGACCAATTAGTTATCATTTATGCTTTTTTTCTGTTCTTCTCATTGGTTGGATCTAGATTTGCCTTTAAGCTGTGTGTGTGTTATTGACATTTTCTTCAAAGACTCACGCTAGAACCAGATGATAAAATGAGCTGTGCTCTCCAGCAGATACGTTTACAGTATTCAGCCGTTTGTAGGTGATTTTGCTGGGCTGTAACAAAATAAAGCCTAAAGCATCATATTAACTGTGCTGTTTATGTGGGTGCTAATACACTTTGAATAAAACCCTCAATTACTAAGTATTTTTGAGTCTTGACAAGACAGTCCCATGACGTTAATGGTATCTTTATAACCTCTTTAACTTCTTGTTTCTCTGACAGAGCTCTACAATAACAGCAATGGGTTTGCCCTTGGCAAGCAAAAACTCATTTTGAGAGGATAATAGGTATTTACTATTTAGATAGCTGGCAATAAAATTTCTCTGAATGAGATTTTCCTGAGAAACTATAAACTGATTAAATTACTTTCTTTTAATGGACTAGAGAAGCGTGTAATAATAGTTTGTTGAAGCTTTGCGTCCAATGTCTTCCTTCCTTTTTTAGAGACACAGAAGCAGTCTGGTTTTAGTGAATTATGGGGGATGGTAGAAATTATTCTTCATTTTATAGCTTATTCTTTCTTTTTTCTTTAAAGAATAAAAAAAGTGAGTACTTATGTGAAGATAAGGACATGAGCAGTAATATATCAGTTTACTTCAAATTTTGTTTTAATCAGAAGTAAAATTTATGCCTCAAAAATTTAGTTTTTAGGAGATACACCCTCATGGAGATATAAATTTGGAAAAATCACCCTGTTTTTCTAGTCGATATTTTTGCTTGACTTATTTGAAATAAATGAAAATCACTAAGCTGTTTTCTTTATCATGTAAAGGCTAAAGTTGAAATGATTCCCTTTTATAGTGTTGATTATTAATATATGTTTATATTTTATGAGCAATTTAATAAGAATTTTTTAATGATTTATAAAATTCAGTATAACATTCCATGATATAAACTGTAAGAAAGAAATTCACATTAGTTCTGATAGAAAAGAAATACATAAAATACATGTCATTATTATAACTCTTGATTAAGGGGCATCTCAAAATTCCACTTAATGTTAATTTTGTCAATAAATGTCAACTAAGAAAAATAATTTACCATTCTTAATTTAAAATGTGAAAACTTACATAAAATATATTTGGTAATTCATACTCTAAACATTATTCTTTAAAGACAAATCCATTATGGTCCTTGGGGGTGACAGCTTGCAGAATATCTTTCAAGGCCATGAATTTTGCACAGAAGTACATCAAATTCAGTATTTTTATTGGCAGTCAGAATTTCATATTTGTCACTATAATAAAATTGTGATTGAAATGGGACCTTGAGTGTCCTGTCCTTATATGAAGTACTTTGAATTTGAATATCATACAGATCCTAACTTAGAGCACATTCATTTTCTCTTAAGCCTTTGGCACTGACACATCCATTGCTGGCATTGTTTTTCATTCCAACAAATCTGCACTGTTGGCACCAGTAGGAACAGGGGACACTAGTCATGATAGTAAAGAAGTGAAAAGAGAAACAATAATATTTGTCTTCCCCTTCAAATGATCTATTCCAGGTCACTACTCTAAGCTATAAACTACTTCATAATTTAAATTGCTTTTGTTGGGTCAACTGTTTTATCATTGTGCTTTTTTTCTGCCGTACCTCTCAGGGTTATAATAAATAAACATCAATGAAATATTTTGAAATAATGTCTAGTCGATTTACTGGAATTTGTTTTCAGTTGGGCTGGGAAAAAATTTTAGAGAAAAATTGATTACTTCAAAATGGAAACTTATTCTCTTTAATATACAGTTCTACTTTAATTCTGTTAGTCCTGAAGTTACTGGTAAACCAGATTTACTGAACTATAGCAGAGATATAATGAATACGTGCTTTCATCTTCGTCATTTATTCTTCAATAAGACATAAATATAGGTTCCTACATTTTTTTAGTTCAACTTTCTTTCATTCAAATTAGGTAATGAATACCCCTGAAAAATATAAAGTTTTCCTACCAATATTTTAATGGCCACTTAGCACAGATTTTGTGCTGTTATAATGGTTTGCATGAACTAAGAAAGTCACTAAAGGAAGATAGATACTGCTGTGATTATTACCGGACTATACATAAACTTTAACTGAAAATTAAACTTAATTTTCAATTAAAAACTTAAATGTGTTTTACGTAAAATGTATCAATTTAAAGTTTATTCTGATTTTTAAAAATAGAGCTGGCTGATATTTTTCATGTAGAAATATTAATTGTTATGTGTGCCTATCAGTATTTATGACAATGATGAATCTTTATATCTTTACTGTTATTAAATAAAACACTTAGGAAGTTGCTTATTTGTTTTCTGGAAGCTCCATTTTCCAGTGTGAATTAATGCAATTACAATAATGTTTTGCATTCAACAGAATATATACAAATAACGAATTTTAACTAAAGATTATGCTTCAGTATTGAAGTACATCTATTCACAGTTTTACATTAATCCTCATGGCTCCCAGTACTCCCCCTACTACCATTGGTGCCTGTGGTGTTAACTTTATGAAATGGTAAACATTTAATACCTGAAACTCCTTTTAATATATAATGCAAGAGTTGACTGACAGAATTCAGTTTCATAGCACTGTTCACGGGTGCAGGATATTATTTTTGGCATACAGTTTCTCTCTTAAACAATTCTTACATTGAATTTTTCTTTCTTTTAAAGAGATTTTCAGTTTTAACATGAGGGAACTGGTGTCATGGGTAAGGCTTTTACATGGAAACAAAGTAGCAGATTGAAGTGGTTTCAGGGCTTTAATCCCTTGGTAAATTAGCCAGCAGGCTAGCCTTTTCATAGATGTGCTAAACAACAGGTTGATGCCATTTGGGCATTAGCAATGAGAACCACCTGAGGGAATAGGGAATGAATAAGAAGAAATGTAGAATGGGAAGAAGGCATGGCTATTAGCTTTTCCTGGGTCGGGTTGCTAAAGTAATACCCATAAATGAGTCATTGTGTCTGGTATTTTAGGTTTCCCTTTGTATCTTCTTAAATTTAAGTTATTCTTAAAACTCTCAAATTTACTTTAAAGATAACATTACATTTTACTATTATGCAATACTAAAGTGCCAATAAGTTTATAAATATTTAAATATGATATAAATTTATAAGTTTTCTCCTTTTTGAAAAGAGACTTGAGGCTTTCAAATTTACTTGCAGATTATTATTCTTAGTCAAGTGGGAGAAAACATCTTGAAGTGTTTATGTGTAGAATTAATAGGACCTTAAACATTTAAATAATCTTGCCTATTTGAAAACGATAAACAGATGTTCCTAAGCTATTATAAAATTATTTTCTTAAAATGTTTTTTACAGTTTTCTGAACTAATTACCTGACAGCAAAGAATTCTTTACCATATTGCACTACATGTATTGGGCAGTGTATTTAAACAACACCATCAATAAAGAATAGTGACCGGCACAGGCACAACACTTAGTGGAAAAATTATTTATTTAGACTTTAGCCAAGGAATGTAACTTCATGTAAACTGAATTTGTCTAATCTCAGGAAGAGCAAGTTATGAAATTATTCATTTTGCATATCACCTAAAACTTTCTAGGCTAATTGGTACCTTGATATTGATAAATATTAGAATAATACAACATGAAGAAAATTGATAAAGGAGTAAAATCATTAAAATAACCTAGTACCCTATGAGGCCCTCTCTCTAGGCTTTTAATTTTTCATTTAGAAGGGGGGATTTTAAGGATCAATATGAAGATCTGTTGATAATATTATATTTAATTAGAGTAATCAAAAACCATGCTCAGAGCATGACACCTGCCAGGGAGAGCTTCAAAAAGACAGTAAGCAGCATGCATTAGAATCATCTCTTTTGCTTGTCCATGAGCACTAATCTAGCAGAAGTCCCAAATGGGGCAGCTAGTCAGCTATTTTATTGACTTTGATCTGGTTTGGGGGGCAGTTTATTTTCCCATAATGCCATTGATCAATGATTTCCTTTCAGCAGTGATGTAATTAAAGGGCTTTAGTCGGCTTCTGCTGTGTTGCCTTGAAATTTATTATTCTGGAGATTTAAAGAAGATCGATAGGGTGCAGTGGCCCCATGTTTAGACCCGAGTAGGAGGACCCTACTGAGAGTATAAGGCATACAGAAAACACGGCTTCAGGACACAAACAAGATGTTTACCTGGGACCTTGAGCTGACCTATTCACAACAGATCCTGTATAACCAGTAGCATTTTAGTACCTATTTTTATCACAGTCTCAAAACTGCTTTGACCTTTTTTGTTATTGATTTTTAGAGTTTGTTTTAAAGCAATTGAAATCAAATATTCGTGTTGTCAAAGGAAGAATTAAAATTTAAACATATTTGCCAGAAATGCAGATTTCAAACACTTTTATTATGAAATGGGAATAAAACATGATTAATTTAGGATTGTAGATGTTTTTAAAAGCTCCGTAAGATGTATTGAAAAACATGCCATTAATCTGCTTTATTTTATGACTAATTGAAATACATAAAGTTATTTTTGTATGTGTAGAAATGTACATGCAACGACCAATATTCATAAGCGATCAAAATATAACATTTGGGTAATGAGCTCAGAGGACCTGACCTACCACCAACTACAAATTAATGATTGCCTCACAACTTACATTATTTGGTAATCGAGTAAAATCAATTCAAAGATTCTTCATAATATATAAACTGTGTGTCTGGGGCTTCTTATAACTGTGTTTTAATGAAGTCAAAATAAGTTGAAAATAAAGGAGTTAGATTTAAGTTCCCCAAACTACTTTCTGTGTGGCTCCATTAATAAGTGTTCTGTTAAAAAAAAAAAAAAAAAAAAAAATTCTTCACCAAATACATTTGAAAATCCTTTGTACTTCTTTTAAAGCATGTCAACATACCTTAACATATTCTAGATTTTAAGAAATTCTGAAGTAATCTTCTTTAACTTTGCTTAACACATCTTCTGTCTTAACTTGCTGTATGTCATAGATCTTAGGGAGGCCGAGTTTCAGAAATACAGGAGCTAGTGAAAAGACCCCTGGCAGGACCAGGGAGAGCTGTCCTGAATTCTAATCCTGGTACTGCTTTTTATTGCCTCTGTAATTTTCACAAGTTAAGTAATCACTCTGCATGTCAGCTTTCCTGTCTGTGAAATGGGATTGTGCCAGAGAGATTGGAGTGGTGAGGAGAGGGTACATAACACCCCAAGGAGCTTTTTCACAAGAAGCATTCCATTAGATGCTCTTTGCCCGAGCTAAGATGGACTTTAGATGCTTTGATCAACTGGCTAATTGTGCCAGTATTAAAATTTATTCTCTAGGGGTGCCTGGGTGGCTTAGTCGGTTAAGCGTCCGACTTTCGCTTAGGTCATGATCTCGCGGTTTGTGGGTTCGAGCCCCGCGTCGGGCTCTGTGCTGACTGCCAGCTCAGAGCCTGGAGCCTGTTTCAGAGTCTGTGACTCCCTCTCTCTCTGACCCTCCCCTACTCATGCTGTCTCTCTCCTAGAAATAAATAAAACATTTAAAAAAAATTTTTTTTTTAAATTTATTCTCTTAACCTTAGGATTAAGGTGCTTTTAGTCATCAAAGTCATGTTAAAAAGACAACAGTCTTACCTAGAAATCAGAAAGTAAACACAAATTACTTTGCTAAATTTAGGTACCACTGGCAGCAGTGTTCCTCTTAATAAAGGTGACAGGCCATCTACCCAGAGAACAGAAGTGGTAGTGCAGGCATAGTGTGATTTGCTATCTCGATAAACATTAACTAATTTATAAACATTACTAAGACCATATGTCATAACTAAGAAATAAGCAGAGGCAAATAGCCATAGAGGAAAAAAATGAGCAAATTAGAGATTTTGTTTATATTTTAATTGTTGCCAATAATCATTTAGGGTAAAGGAAGATTTTTTGGCATCTTTGGAACACTTAATAAAAAAAGACTTAGTAAAAAATGATCCATTTGAGGGGTGCCTGGGTGGCTCAGTCAGTTAAGTGTCCGACATCCGCTCAGGTCATGATCTCACCGTTCATGAGTTCAAGCCCTGCATCAGGCTCTGTGCTGACAGCTCAGATTCTGTGTCTCCCTCTCTCTCTCTCTCTATCTCTGCCCCTCCCCCATTCATGCTCTGTCTCTCTCTCAAAAATAAATAAACATTAAAATAATTTTGAGGGGCGCCTGGGTGGCTTAGTCGGTTAAGCGTCTGGCTTTCGCTTAGGTCATGATCTCGCGGTTTGTGGGTTCGAGCCCCGCGTCGGGCTCTGTGCTGACTGCCAGCTCAGAGCCTGGAGCCTGTTTCAGAGTCTGTGTCTCCCTCTCTCTCTGACCCTCCCCTGCTCACGCTGTCTCTCTCTCTCGTAGAAATAAATAAAAATTAAAAAAAAAATAATTTTTAATGGTGCATTTGAAATCAATATCTGCAAGGTAAGAGGAACTAGAGGGATACAGAGAATCATAGTCCCTGTCTCATAAAGCTTAGAGGCCAGAAGAAAAGTACTGTATGTAAACAAAGGCAGAAGAAATGAACTGACAAATACAGCTACATTTGGAACTTACTAGAGGCATAGTTAAAGATGGAGAGACTTAATGTAGTTTTTTATTTTCTTTCTCTCAAAATTTGTTTGCTTTATTTTTCTTTATAGCAGTCATTACTCTCTAACATATTTTATGCCTGGTTAGTGGTTGAGCATCAGCCTTCCCTACTAGAAAGTAAGCTCCAGGGCTGCCTGGGTGCCTCAGTCGGTTAAGCATCCAACTTCAGCTCAGGTCATAATCTTGTGGTTTGTGAGTTCGAGCCCTGCATCGGGCTCTGTGTTGACTGCTGGGAGTCTGGAGCTTTCTTCGAATTCTATGTCTCCCCCTCTCTCCGCGCATCCCATGCTCATGCTCTGTCTTTCTCTGTCTCTCAATAATAAATAAATGTAAGAAAGAGGAAGGAAGCAGAAGGAAGAAAGGAAGGAAGGAAGGAATGAAAGAAAAGAAAGAAAGCTAGCTCCATAGGAGCAGGAATTTAAAATACAAGTACCTAAGTATAAGTATATATTCGTATATATACTTATTTATATATAAGTATGTTCAAGAACATACCCCATATCCTTTAGAATGACTAGCACATGGTAGGTGTTCATTAAACTTGCAGGATTTTAGGAGCTATTGCCTCTGCACACAGAACATGTAATCTGAATTGTGCTTCAGGTAGTGAAAACTAGAATCACAGAAATAATCAACATAAAAGAGGGGAAATTAAAAATATTGTTTATGAATTTGCTAGTTCGTAGTTTACAAAGTTGGCTAAGTATAGGAGAGTAAAGCCATCTAAGTAATATCATTAAACAAGGTAGAGGAAGCATAGGAAAATGAACATGGTTAAGGAAGGATACATTCTGTTTTGGATATAGTTTGACTATTGCAGAAAATATAGATTTTACACAATGAATATTTAGAAAATGAGTTGTCAGTATTTCCTAAATGTGATCATGGCTAACAGAGACTCTCACACTTGCACTGTGTTGAGAGGCCAGGTTCATTAACCGGATTAGTTCTCCTCCATGTCATAGACTGCCATTATTCCGTCTTAATCCACTATTAAGCTCCTTCTAGTCTCCTTCTCTAACTAATTCCTACGTGTTCCTCATGTAATGGTCCCGTGCTTACTTTTTTCCCCTTCTATATTTTCATCTTAAGTGATCTCATTCATTCCTAAGACTTCAGGTATCATCTGCGTGCAACAGTTCCTAAATTTCAACCCAACCCTCTCTCTAAACTTCAGACTTAATACAGCTAACCGCGTCACCTCTCCTTAAATGTCAGACCGGCAAGATTGTCCTGAATTCTTTTATCTTCCTACCACCTCTTCATCCTGCTCCTTTTCCATTGTCCCTCCCATATATCTGTCCAGTTGCTCAAAACAGCAATTGGACAAGTTCCTCACCTGCCACGTGCATTCTCTAAGCATGCTCAGCAGCCTCCTAAGATACATTTCAGTCTTTCCACTAATCCCATTTTCACTGCCTTTACTCTAGGCAAGTCATCATCATTTCTTGCCTAGACCATTGCAATAGCATTCTAATTCATCTGTCCAGTCTTGCTCCCTATAACTCATTCCTCAAATAGCATCCAGAATGGTGTTAAACTGATAATTGGAACTTGTCACTCACCGGCACATAAACACGCATGTGTGCATGCCCACATGCGTGTGCGTGCACGCGCGTGCGCGCGCACACACACACACACCCTTCAGTGGCTTCCATTTGCCCCTAGGATAAAATTTCAGAATTCTTGATATGACTGCAAGGCTTTCCATGATTCACCCGCGCCTACTTCTTCATCTTCATCTTGGACCATTCTTTACTGAGTCTAACCACACAGGCCTGCTTTTAGTTCCTCATTTGCATTAACCTGCTTTCACCTTATTGGTTTACATGTTATTCCATCTGCCTAAAGTGCTTACCTCCTCCCTTTCTCCCAGATTAATTTAGCCTTATTATTAAGATTTGAACTTATATTTTATATCTCAAGGAAGCCTTTTTGACACCTAAAACTAGATTTTGTCAATGTCTCCTGAAGCACTGTGAACTTTTCCTTCACAACAATCAGTTTTTAATTACATATGATTTTCATGATTGCTTGACCTTTCTCTCTGACTTTTGGAGAGATTATGTCTACACTAAGTCTTCAATACCCAGCAAAGTTCCCAGCATACTCAAGGTATTCAGTAAATCTCCATCCTTCTCCCTTTTTTGAATCATTCTTCTCTTTTATATTTTCAGCTATTTGGCATTTCATAGTTCCCCTTAGGATTTTTCTCTTTAATCTTTTGTACTATAGGGAAAACTTTATAAGTACACAGCTCACAAAATTATAAAGCACATGCCCATACTGTACCACCCAGATCAAGAAACAGCCCTTTGCCAGCACCTCAGAAGTCCTCACTTTTCCCCTTTGTCATAACGACCACCTTACCCACTATTATGGTAATCACTTCCTTGCTTTTATTTATAGTTTTACCACCTAAATATATATTGCTAATCACTGTGGTTAGTTAGATTTTGCATCTTTTGAGCTGGAATCATGTAGTATATAAGCTCTTGGGTCTTCATTTTCTCAACGTTGTTCTTAACATCCATCTGTCTGCATGCAGCTATAGTGTGTTGATTTTGTGCCATGTAATGTTCCATTGTATGAACATACTGCATTTTTTTTTTTTAACCTTTTGGCTTTTGATGGACATTCGTTGTCTTCAGTTTGCAACTATATTGAACAGGGCTGCTCTAAACATTCTTGTAACAGTTGATCTCCCAGTACAATTGGATATGATCTTTTGTAAACTCCATAGCTAAGAGTGGAATTGCTGTATCATAGGGTACATGAAATTTCAAATTTACTAAGCAATGTGAAACTTTCCTAAAACGGTTATACCCATTTTTCCCCCCCACCCACCCTGTGTCAATAGTGCGTAAATGTTCCTATTGCTCTACTTTCTCACCACGACTTGGTATTGTCAGACTTTTATTTTAGCCAAACTTAAATCATTTTACTTTAAATTTACATTTCTGATTGCCAGAAAGGTTTAGTATCTTTTCATTTGTTAGCTACTTCAATTTCTCATTTTATGAAGCGTCTACCTAAATGTTTAGCCTATTTTCCTATTGTTACATGTTTTTTTCCTTACTGATTTGAAAGCACTCTTGATATATTCTGGATATGTTGTTTGATTATAATGAGTAAGTATTTATGGTATGACTGAATATAGCTCTTCTCAACCTACTTACTCCTTCCTGTTCATTCACTGGAGTATAGGATATATATTTAAGATAAGGAACAATACCAGTGTTCATTCTCCCTTCAGTTGTGAGCCATTGTTTGAAACCTTTGTTATGTGCCATTTTTATCCTAAAGATAACTCAAAATGATCTCTAAAGGTTTAAAAGAGCTCTTCCATGTTTATAAGAAAAAAGACTTGATTTCTAACTTGCTTTAAGATATATCAAAGGATTTTTTTCCTTTATTTTCTCATCTTCATTGCTTAAAAAATACCTAGCTCATAAAATATACTTTGAATGTTTGGTGGGGGAAAAAGACAGGGAAAGAGGAAAACAGAGGGAAAGGATAAAAATCATAGTATATAGGAGTCAAATTTTTTTTATTTTTATCTGATTATTCCTGATCCTGTTTATGTAACTGTGATGAGTGTACTAGAACCATAAAATATAATTGCTTCAAATCATCATTTCAGAGCCATTGTCTTTTTGGTTAAATTCTACTCATTCTTTAAGAATCACTTCAGGTGTCACCCTCTCTTGGAAGTCTTAGTTATCTGCTGTTCATCAGACTGAGTTGGAGCTATGTTCTGTCTTGTATTCTTTTTGAATATTTGTATTATAGAACTTAACCACTCCAGTGTTATAAAAGTGAATTTTCTTGTCAGCCTCTTCTACCAGACTTTGTTTCTTTAGAACTTTTGTAGGTCATCTCCCTCTTCACCACCTATAATAATGCATATACTAAGTCTTAGTTTTCAAAAAAAGTTAATGGGAAGTAGGGAGGGCCATGCCCTCCTCAGCACTCTCTACTCTAATAGATTATTCTCTTAAAGCATTAAGTTAAAAGTTTAGTAATTTCCATTACTTAACTGGAAGATTAATTATATAGGAACATTCTTACAATTGACTACTCTCACAGTTAATTTCTCTCTAATTTTTATTAAAAACTATCCTTAAAAAAATCTTTTTCTTTAGGCTTTCTAGTATGTTATCATGCTAAAACAATACAAGCAGATAGTGAGTTTTGAGTGTTTATCATTTCCTTGCAAGCAAATCCTTTTTCTGAGAGACATTAACTTTGATCTTCGTAGATGGGATAAAATGAATTTTTGTTCAGGTTTAACCCGTGAGAGTCCCATGAGGACTACAAATGGATCTTCTCTGAACACATTCAGTAAAAGTCCTGTTGGGTGTCATTCATGATTTTATTATTAGTTAAAAGTATCCTCCATAGTTTCTGTATTTGCTTCTAGACAAATAATGACTCCTTCTCATTGTGTTTACTTGAAGACAGTGTAAGACAAGAAAGTGGGGGAATATTACAACTGTCCCTCTTATTATCACCCTTTTTAAAATTTATACCTCTCTGACCTGCTTCCTGTTTCCAAAGAGACAGTATTTGAGAAACAGTCAAGTTTNTCATTTTTTTTTTTTTTTTTTTTTCTTTTTGACCAAATGATCTAGCTTGGAAGATTCTACTATATATTTGGAAACTGTGGTTTTTGTGGAATGTAAAGAATGCTTTTTCAGTCATGTGTACTGCTACTTTTTGCCATTTACAAAGTATAGTTAGTGGGTTTGGTTTGGGCCTCTGGAGTCACATTGCCTCCATTAGCTTTGGCCCTGTCATTTACTCTCTGAGTGACTTTGGATAATCAGCGAAATCCTCATGCCTCAATTTCCTCACTGGTAAAAGTTGGATTTTATGTTGAGCATGAAATAACCTAATACACATAAAACATTTAAAATAGTTGCTAATAGGGAGTGATGGGCATGGAGAAGGGCACTTCTGGGGATGAGCACTGGGTGTTATATGGAAACCAACTTGACAATAAACTATTTAAAAAAATAGTTGCTAATACGTAATAACTCCGTAAATATTGACTTTCATTTTTTTATTCTTAATTAACAGTATTATGTGAGTTAACTGAACCAGAACTCACTGTAGAAGGAGAGCAAAACTGTTGGATATTTATCTCAGACAGATATAATAATTGTATATCTTTGCTTCTTGGACAAGATAAAGAGCCTGGCAAAGACTACTATTTTGAGGTCTGCTATAACAAATTATTATAATTGGTTCATGAAAGGCTTCATTAATATAATGTTGATTTCAAAATACATAATTAGCATAAATTTGCACTGATGAATTACTCCTAAGTTGTTTTTGCCTCATTAGATTTTTTTTATCAGCCTTTGGTTTTAAAGTTTCATCGAATTTCAGATGTGATATATCTAGCCTTTTCCTTTATTACGTCACAAAGTATTCCAAATGTTCAGAACATATGGCCATACCTTTTATTCTGAAGATCACTAGGTATATACCACATATGCTTCATACCTCGTTTATTTGAGCTCTCAAATTTAATGCTTTCTTTATTTAGTTATTTCATGCCTTTGTTACCATCCTATTGATATTTTATATAGAATGATTTGTTTGATTTCTAGTTTTCCTTTTCTCTCTTTTTCCTATGTTAACTTTCCTGTTTTGTACCTCTGAACCATTTTGGTAGTCTCAAATTCTGTCAGTTTTAGTACATGGCCCTAAAATTCTTTGAGACTTCTCCCTTTAAGGAATAGGTCCATATCTTCTCCCTTTGACCCTTGCTTTGTGACTACTTGACCATTAGAATATAGTGAAGAGATACTGTACCAGTGTCCACATCTAGGCGTTAAGAAACTAGTGTCTTCCACGTTGGGACACTTGCTCATAGAGACCAGTCTCCACACTGTGAAGAAGCCAAACTGCCTTGTGGAAGGGCCACATATAAGAGTTCTAACTGACAACGCCAAATGAATTCCTACCTTGCAGCCAGCAACAACAACTAGGCACATGACTGAGCAAGTCTTTAGAGAAATTCAGCACCTCTGATATGAAGTCATTCCCAGCCTTTGTGTTGTCCCAGTTGGTGCTCCATGCAGCAGAGGCAAGCTACTCTGTTTACAACCTCCCCAAATGCAGATTAATAAGCAAAATTAATGATTGTGGTCATTTAAAGCATGAGTTTGGATTTGTGTATTTTATAACAAGATAAGTGACATATAAGGGTGAATGCCTTTTCCTTTCTTCATTATAACATTTTTAAGGGAGTAAATATTATTGGAAGCAGTTCTAAGAATTTAACCTTGGAAGCTGTTTAGTATTTTCTACATAGCAATGTCTGTTTAGAATGTCTGTGTCTTAAGAATGTCTTTGGAAAGTGTTTAAAGGTACATGGTAACATATATAAATAAAGCAGAAAAAGAATTTCATCACTTTTTTCTTGTCTTTGAATGTATATATATTACTTTAACTGATTACAGTAACTCCAACTGTATTAACATCGTCATCATTGCTAGCATTGTCTTATTTTGTATATATCAAGGATGGCAACTATAGAGCACTGACCCCCACTTCCTCAGGCTGCCTGTATAACCTACTGCTAGTTGATCGGTGCACCTTTTCATGCTGAGTCCAGATGTAACTTCAGAATTCTCAGCACACCACTTCCTACTCTTAATATCTGTGCTGTTGCCATGGACATCTGAAATGAGACCTATCGGTTACAATGTAATTTATAAATATTTACAATTTTACATAGACTGTCACCATCAGGTATAATTGTCTCCCCTTCCCAACTCTGCCCCCAACTCCCGGAGCAACCTTGATGCCACCTCAAGGCATTTGTTTTATTTTTAAGAGGTCTCTGCCTCATATACAAATGTTTTGCCTTTTCTCTTTACTTAACCTCTCCTGTAGCTTTTCTCTAGAAGTCAAAAGTCACTTATCACTATGAAAAAATCACTCTGAAATTTCCCTAAGGGGACAGTATGGTAAGTGGAAAAAACTATTACAATTTCCTATGAAACAGTTTTCACAATGGAAAAAAAAAGATAAGTACATGAGCAATGAGGTTATTTGCACAATTTTATAGCACATCTGAGAGAACGGTTAGGTAAGGGAACTTAAACTTGTTGCAGCCATGCTGTGCCCCAAGCGTGTACAGCTCATATACTTTAACTCATTTGGTCATCAGAATACACCCACATGGAGAATATTACTCTCTAGTATTAGTATGCTCTTATTTATCTCTTAATTTATTCTATAAATTATTTGAAGGATTCTATAGCAAAGCAGTAAAATGGTAATCTGTTAGTTTTTACGAATCAAAAAAAGGAAAAATATACATTAGTCAGTCATGAGCAGGTGAAAAATAGAACAAAATTCATACATCAGGGCACCTGGGTGACTCAGTCACTTAAGCTTCTGACTTCAGCTCTGGTCATGATCTCACAGTTCATGGGTTCCAGCCCTTCGTCGGGCTCTGTGCTAACAGCTCAGAACCTGGAGTGTGCTTTGGATTCTGTGTCTCCCTCTCTTTCTGCCCCTCCCCCACTCACGCGGTGTTTCTCTGTCTCTCAAAATTAAATAAATGTTAAAATTTTTTTTAATTAATTCAAGAACAAAATTCAGACATCAAAAGGGCCTATAGAGCTGCTGTCATTTGTTCTGTTTTTTGACAACCAAAACCAAAAGCAGATTCTCAGAGAAACTGCAAGTTTTACCACGGAGCTTTTCCTTAAAGGGAATTCTCACATGGGGCTTCATGTAGAGGATTTTCTTATTAAATGAATATTGGAAATACTCGTGTTATTTTATGTGCTTTTCCCTCGCTTATCATTGTCATCATCTTATGTGATACAGTGTATAATATGCTCAACATCATAATTGCAAGAAGTGAAATAACAGTTTTCATGCACCTCTTACTTTTAATATCCATCAATAAAAGCCATAAAAACACCATCATGAAATCTAGTTTGTTAGGGAAATATGATCCAAGAATATAGCATTGTGATGTATCTACTTGAATTTAATTAAAACCCAGTCTAAATGGAGAAACAGAGAGAATGCCTGTTTTTATAATAATTTTTCATATGCAAATATAGGTTCTTGTACTAGGAGCCATTTCAGTCTTCTCTGCTCTTAAAAGGGCCTGAAGTACATATATTGTATGTGGTTGATTGACGGTGGATTCTTACACTTTAGAGACAATAAACAGGTGATAGGTTGCTTTTCTTTTACAGAAAGCAAGGAACTTAATGAGTCCCTCCTAGTAAGCTAGACTCTTATGTCCACAGGAAGGCAGTCCGAGAAGGGATATTTCCAGAGAGTTCCCAGAGTTTTCCTCAAAACCAATGCTGCATCCACCTCAGGAAGAGAACGTATGAACAAAACAATTCCCAAATTTCAACAGCCTTGAGCAGAGCAGAAATGTCCATATTATTTCGTACTTCATCTTACTACTTTCTCATTGTAGTCCTAGGAAATTCTTAGTAGTGTTGCCATCAAATGTCAAATTTGACAAAAATCGCTTCCCTGAGAAGTGACAGAGGATAATATGTTCATTTGATTTAAAATTTGAGATTAAATAAGTCACCAAGTGATACTTTCCTACCATCAAAACTATTCAGTCTCTTTTCACTTACAAGTCCCATTCTTACCAGCTTAATCGTAATTCCAAACAAGTGATCTCATCTAGATTGATTCAAATTATGGTTTCACCTATCTTCAAAATAGATAAAATCTAAGCTTTTAATCAAATGAACTAAATGAAAACATAACTGGGTCCCAATAAGAAAAGGATTTAGGAGTTTGGACATTCAAGACTATTTTTCTGGCACTGAAGTACTGAAAGTAAATAAGTGTTGCAGGTATCGACTAAAGTCTATGCCTTGATATTTTTCAAATGACAAAAATAAAGTTTACCTTGAAAATATTTATCATGAAATTACAAAATTTTGCTAATTATCTGATTGGTGAAAGCTCACTATTAAATACGCAATTGAATTTGCTTTGATCACATTTTAATGAGTGTCATTACAAATACATTTGGATTGTGTCAGTTATATTTCTTTTTTTTTTTAAGTTTATTAATTTTGAGAGAGAGAGAAAGCACATGAGCAGGGGCGGGGCAGAGCAGGAGACAGAGAATCTCAAGAAAGCACCACACTCAGCGCAGAGCCCAATGCAGGCCTTGATCTCATAACTGCAAGATCACAACCTGAGCAAATATCTACAGATGAACCACCCAGGCACCCCTGGAATGTGTCATTTATATTTGCTGTCAAATTTTAGCAAGTGTTAGAATGTTATCATAATATAAATATAGGAGTAAGAGAAATATTGTGTAGACATTTACAAAGATTTCTCATGAAGTTATTGTTAGATGCAAGGACCCCACTGAATAGTACTTACTGCTAGGACTTCAGGCATCATCTTATTTTCCTCCATCAGATAGAAAAACTTATGCTCTGGCTCTCAGATATGGTCATAGGATCACAACACAATGCCAGTTATGGTGATAATTCAAGCAAGTAATTCTTTACTGTCCTAGGGGACAATTTATTTGTCACTAACTAAAAACTTGAGGTTTTTGTTTATGGTTTTTATTCTTTCAAAAGAAGTGAAAAAGAAAGCGCCCTGGGATATAGCACCGATCCACTTTGAGTAATCTAAGCTTATCACTTAATCCAATGATGATGAGGTCCATGAAAATTATTTTCCACCCTCAAAATCATGTGATCTGGCATTTTTATTTCATGAAAGGTTTGAAGCAGTGACACTTGCAGTTTGGATTTGTACCTTTTTCATATTTAGGTTTATTAGGTAACAGTGCCCCCTACTTTAGTGCTGTCTTTGTAGATTTGCAAGTATATCACTTTGTTATGGTTTTTAGCCGTCACAAAATGAATTTATATCTTATAAATAAGATTTCAACTATACATATAATAGACTCTCTAAATCTCACACACAAGAGACTAATGCAACACACTCAAAGCTTAGCCCATCATATTAGCAGTGACTTTTACTGTTAACTTTTCCTAAATTAATAATGCTTTGAAATAGGTCGTTACATGCTGACCCAAATGTGTGCACGCGCACGCTCACTGACACACACACACACACACACACATTCACATTCATTCTTTCTCATTTTCTCCTCTACCTTCCCCTGCCACTCCCTTCCTTCCTTCTTTCCATCTCACAGGCAAGACCCTAAAAGCCTCATCTTACAAAAGGTTTAAAGAATTTCTTTGTTTTCCTCACCTTTCTCATACAACATTTTGGCATGTGTGCTCACACCTGCAGCACATTCATTCAGTCCTATATTATCTCAACAAATATCATTATCTCACATATGCCAGGCATTATGCTGGACTGTGGGGACAAGATAAACACAGTAAGCATGAACTCTGACCTCCACTTAGAGGGTTAAGTGGTAGCATGTTCTTTATGAATAAGGAAACATATTTGATGGAAAGTACTGAAGCTCGTGTAAAGATTTAAAGTAACTTGTGTTGAGACACAGTAAATTAGCCAAACAGACAAGAATCTGAGTCAGAATCCTCTACCTCTATGGTAGCCTAAGGAACTGTGATCATCTCTAATTAGCAGTGTGGAAAGACTACTGTTCTGAGAGTAATAAGGTCTTGATTCCTGGATTCCTTGATTCCTGCCACTAATTAGCTGTGTTGCTTTGAGCAAGTCACTTAACATGTCTGGGCCTCAGTTTTTCTCATCTATAGAAATGAGGAAAGTGAACTAAGTAGTCTCTAAGTCCTTTTCAAATCTTAAGAGTTTACGACTATCCAAATGTACAAAACCAACATAAATGAAGTTCCTAGTTATCCTGAAGGTATAAAATAACATACATATAAAGTAATAGTTTTCCTGTGTACCTGCAATTATCTATCATAAAGTCTAATAAAAACTCATACATATAGCAAAAAAAGTATAAAATAATTAAAATAAATCCCACTAGTTAATTAAAAATACTGAGCACTTTCTATATGCAAAATACTACTTAAATGCTAGGAGACAGTCAAGGTACTACCTTTATGGAACTTATGTTATGATGGGGAAAGCAAACAGGAGATAGTTATTTATAAAATTGATAATTCAATAATTTTGATAAGTGCAATAAAAGATAAGAATAGACTAATAAGAGAATATAATAGCTAAAAATTTCATTTATTTTTCCTCTGTTCAGCAACAATTTAAAATGTACCATTTGTCTAGGGTGGAGGCAGGCTTTTCTAAGGATGAGATTTTCAGTGTTAAAACTAGGGAATTCCCAGGCAAGAATCACACCAGGACCTTGGTACATTTTTAAAACAAAGAAGACCTATATGGCTGGATCCATAGGAATAAGATGATTGAGAATAGCTTAAATGAAGCTAGTATGGTAGATAAGGAGTAGATGGTTACATGGCCTTATAAGCCATGTGAATTTCAGGATTTTGCTCTTCTTCATAAGTAGAAAGCCATTATAAGGCATGGCATGATTAGAATCCATTCTTAGAAAATCCATCTGCCCATGGTAAAAAAAAAAAAAAGTGGATTTGGTGGTGATGGTAAACTGTTGTGGTGGTAGTAGTGATGAGGTTATCACAAAACTAGTTTTAGGAAGATGAGTAAAGTGATTGCAGTAATTAAAAGATGATGATGGACTTAGGGTAGTGGCAGTAAATATGGAGAGAAGTAGATTAAATTATATGGTATAGTAGAGATAGAATTGATAAAATCTTGAATTAATGAGTGTGGGAAGGTCAGGTAATGACAGAAACGAAATAATTGGCATTTAGAGAATATGAGATAATAGAATATTCCTAAAGAATTGTTGAGGGAAGCAAGTGGCCTTCGGCCAATGAAAAGACTACATAAGATTACCTTAAAAATATAGCAGAAAGTTGACTCTTGAAATGTAGTACCACAAAAAATGAAAGAAAATATTAAGCCACATTTACCATGTCCTATTATTAGACTATAAGAAAACATATGCTATTTGAAGCCAGGGTAAAAAAAAAAAAAAAAAAAAAAAAAAAAGAATAAAGTGGAAACAAACCAGTGTGATGATAACTATATGGCATTTAGAGCTTGACAGCTTGCATCCAAATCTGGACTCCACCACACTGCCTATCAACTCTATGATTTTGGTTTCTTATTTAGCTTTATAGAATCATAGGGTTCCTTATAGGTAATAAAGAAAAACTAAAACAATGCTAAAATTTACAAAGATAGAACAAAAATGCAAAAATAAAAGTATAGGATAATATGTACAATAAAAGTTTAAACCCCCTAATAAAAACTACCATGAATAAATCAATACGTGACACAACTACAAATTTTTAGCTATTTGAGAAAAAAATCTGCTGGCACCTTGAACTTCCAACCTCCAGAACTGTGAGAAAATAAATGCCAGTTATTTAAGCCTCCTCGCCCTCCACAAAGAACCTATAAAATAGATGTTAAAATGATTCAAGAGAGAAAGTAAGGAGTAGAAACCATAATGTAAGAACAGAATAGGATGAAAAATGTATAGGCAGATTATTGGTTCCAGATTTGAAAACTCCTTTACTTGCCCAGCAGACCTTAGCATCATGAACCACAGATGGCAGAGTCAATAGGTCATGTCATAGAATTTTCTTAAACAGAAAATTTCAAAAGGTAAATTACTTAAAAAAAACAACTGGGTTTTTGCTGTATGGTTCAGACATTATTAAATGTTTTCGCCACCTACTCATCTCTAATCCCAGAATAGAAGAGTTTCTGATGGTGTGTATGTGTTCGGTTTTCATCAGAAATTTGTTTTGTTTCATGTATAAAACCTAAATCTGGAAAAGTTTGTTTTTTAATAAAGAATTTAAAAGCTTCAATTAAAAAAAAAATCATGTTGAGTGAATTGCAAGAACAGTCAAGACAACTGTGAAAGAGAAAGAAAGAAGGATGGGATTTATTCTATCATATAATAAGATTCTAGGGGCGCCTGGGTGGCTTAGTTGGTTAAGCGTCTGACTTCGGTTCAGGTCTTGGTCTTACAGTTTGTGGGTTCGAGCCCCACATCAGGCTCTGTGCTGACAGCTCAGAGCTTGGAACCTGTTTCAGATTCTGTGTCCCCTCTCTCTCTGCCCTTCCCCTGTTCATGCTCTGCCTCTCTCTGTCTCAAAAATAAATAAATGTTAAAAATATTTTAAAAAAGGTTCTGTATCAAAACTATAGTAATTAAAATGGTGTTATCAATGGAAAAGACTAGAGAGCCCAGAAATATCCTCCTACATATAGGAGAGCTTGCTTGCTATTACATGTAAGTGAGGGAGACATGGGTTTTTTTTAATAATAGTATTGAAAGAATTTATTATTTGTATGCTAATTTCAGAAAGCTTAAGTATAAAAAGTGAAATTCTAAAACTTCTAGAAAAAAATGGAGGTGATGAGATTGTGATCTTAGGATAAGAAAGGATTTCTTAAATAGATAAAAGCATTTAAGTTTAATAAAAACTTGACAATTCTTTTTTACTTTTATTAATTTTTTTAGTGTTCATTTTTGAGAGAGCGAGAGAGAGAGAGAGAGAAAGAGAGAGAAAGAATGTGAAGCAGGCTCCAGGCTTCAAGCTGTCAGCACAGGGCTCGAACCCACAAACTGTGAGATCATGAACTGAACCAAAGTCGGATTGCTCACCAACAGAGCCATCCAGATGCCCCAAAACTGACAATTCTTAAGAAAGAAAAAAAAAGAAACTGCCAGTTCTTAATACATATTTTTTTAATGAAACCTTAAATTTCAAAATTATCTAGAAAACTCACGTCTTAATTGCAATATATTTGATCCTTATTTCAATGCTATGTGATACACATTTGGTGAATTTCACATAGGTAAAACATTTATACCAGTCTTAATATTAACAAATAGTTTTAGTAAATCTGTAATAAAGTTTTGCTTTATTCAATGAGCTGTATAAATGCAAAAATAGTGTGTGTATATATATAAATTTTAAAATACAGTAAAATTAGACACCTCTGATAAAAGATGCAACAAAGTCAAGCTTTGCCACACACTGGGAGAATATGCTTGCAATGTGTATAACTGACAAATAACTAACATCTAGACTATATAAAGCAGCATTTCAAATCCTAGAAATCAATGAGAAAAAGAAAAACAATCTTACAGTAACATGGGCTTCAGATAGAGACATTTCTGAGGAAAGTAACCCTAGTGACCAATTTTTGAAGAGGGAATCTCTTATCTCTTCAAAAAAATTAGAAATCAGAACTGCACGCACATAAAAAAGGAGATATCATTTCAGACCACTGAGGCTGTCAAAAGCTAAGAAGTCCCATAATATTAGATGATAGCAAGAATATAGGAGATAGGTATGATGAACTATTAACATCTATTAATTTGAATTACAGTATTCTCTATATTTTAATAGCTTTGAAATATTTCATTACTTGTTACATTCATTTATTCTCATTCATGTGTACAGATTTTATTTTTTTTAAGTAATCTCTACACCCAACATGGGGCTCAAACTCACATTCCTGAGATTAAGAGTCACATGCTTTACTGACTGAGCCAGTCAGGGGCCACTTTTTGCTTTTATTTTAAATGAAATTAAATTTAAATGAATTTAATCCAATGAATTTAGTGATGTAGAAGTCACTGAAGAGTAATTTTGGTTGAGTGATAAAGTTAGAAGCTGTATTAGAATGGACTGAAGAATGAGTGGGTTCCAAAGAAGTGAGACAAAGTGATACGTTCCTCTAAATGTGTTTTGAGGCACCTTGGTCTCAGTTATTTGAGCATTCGACTCTTGGTTTTGGCTCAGGTCATAAACCCAGGTTTGTGGGATTGAGCCCCATTTAGCCTGGAGCCTACTTAAGATTCATCTCTCCCTCTCTCTGCCCCTCCCCCACCACACATGCTCCCTCTCTCTCTCAAAAAAAAAAAAAAAAAAAAAATGTGTGCTTAAAGGGGAATTAGAAGGGGAAGGGGACTAGAATGAAATGTCAGACCCTAGATGAATAGCTGCAAATCTTTACTGAAAGACTCAAATGACTTAAATAAATGAAAACACATACTATGCTATTAGATGGGAAAATTGAAATACTGTGAACATTTCCATTGTCTCCAAATTAATGTATTACTTTAGCAGTTATTCAAAATTCCAACAGGATTATGTTGTTTATTTGTAGTTTCACCTTTGGAGCAGTGTAATTTAACAAACAATGATTTATTTAGAACAAAGCAAAAGTTTATCTAGAAGAATAATTCCATAAATATAGTCCCAAAAATTTGAAGTCATAATAATGAGATAGATTTGGCTTGACCAAATATTAAAATATATGTGTTACTTGTATATGAATTACCGGTCAGATCATTTAAACATAATAGGGTTAAGGAAGTATTCAAATTACACATGGAAATTTATAATATATAAGTGATTTTTTTATGTTTCTTCTTTTTTCTTATCCATATTTATATCACATAAATGAATCCTTTATTCTGCTTTTTTTGTATCTACTTTTCTATTCAAATAAGTTTCCCTACTTGTTACATAATTTTAGTTAGCATAATTTTATTGGCATTATATTTGTCCAGAAAGTATAACATTAGCCATTTGCCTAGATGAATATGTTTTATTATTGCTTTTTTCTATTAAAATAATATTCAATGAATATCTTCCTGCATATTTTTTCATTTTCATGTATTTTGATTTATATTTTCGGAAGTGAAATTATTATATCAAAGAGTGTGAATTATTTTTGGTTCTTGAAATATACTGCTGTATTTCTCTCTCTGAAAGCACAGATATGGAAGCATTTAACATCATCTCTTATTTGAAACATTATATTTCATGTCTTTTTTTCACCCTAACCAGAATGATAATATTTTTTTATTCTGCTATCCTTTAGGAAAGAAGCCAAGCTTCCATGCTCAGTGCTGCATATATGTATAAGTCTAATAAACCTTCAGCCAGATGGTTTTAGTGGTTTTTAGCCTACTAATTTCTTTGAAATGCTACCTCATTATACAAATTTTAAGTGATAGCACATACTTGCTTGATTAATACAAAAAACAAAGCTGAGTAGAAAATAAATTAATTTCATCCTTATCATTAATCTATTAAAGAGGCAAAGCGACTACCCTAAGGAAACAGAGTACTAGTGAAGAGCTTCTTTGAGGGTCAAATGATCTGGCTTTGAATCCTGGCTTTATCACTGAGTAATTGTGTGACCCCAAGCAGTGTGTTACACCTGTCTGTGCCTCAGTTTCCTTAACTACAAGTAAATAAACCGTACAAGATTGTTGTGAACACTGAATCAATTAATACATTTAAGACTTTTAAATGTATTAATTGCGTGGCACAGTTTAAAGATTCAGTAAACGTTGAATTGGCACAGAATAGTGCCAATAGTTATCCTATTTTAGTCCACTTTCTTATACAACAAAGGCTAGAGAGCAAAAACTTACATGTTCTAGAATACTTATCATCTAATATTCTGGGTATGAATTAGGTTCCCCCAATTAGATGTATTCATACAGAATATTGAGAGTGGAAGTGATGTGGAGACTCTCTTCCTGCTGCAGCTGTTGCTGTTAGCAAGTGCACCTGTGGAGAGCTGGAGTTCTCCAGCTGTGTTCCAGTGTCTGGTCACTAACTTTGTTTAGACTGAGAGGCCAGTACAGTGGTGGCTTCCTGGTGTGCAGCCATAGTAGGGCATTCTTGAACTTTCCAGTTCAAGTGGCAGATTCCTGACCTCTCACCGTCCCGCCTGTGGTAAAGGGAGCAGCTCCCTGGCAGGCTTGTTCTACAGTGGAGATAGGGCACCATTCTTTGGAGGCCTAGCCACAGCCCATGTTTTCACCCTTTTAAGAGTTTTAGAAGGGTCCAGTCACCTGTGTAAAATCCAGTTTGTATAAAGTCTAGAAAAGTTTCTGTTTCATGCAACTGTAATGGTACTGGTGGAGGGAGCAGCAGTAGTAGCAGTGCAGTGGTGGTAGTTGTTATTATCGGAGCTC
>NW_027532452.1:664566-682066 GCF_008692635.1 Crocuta crocuta | reverse complement strand
ATTTGTGTTTTGAGTGTTTGAAGTGAAAAGTCTTGTATGTTTTTTTATGTTGTTTTCTCTTTTAATACTACATAAGCAGTCAGTTGCCTTACGTATTGGAATTAGTTTTTAATATTATTAAATTCCAAGGTCATGCTTTATAGAATGGTGACACAAGGTAAAATAAGAATACTATTGTCAGTATCATTGTTTTGTGTTGTTATAATAGTAAGTACCTAATGTGAGAAAGATATCAAGGAAAGTAATTCTTCATCGACATGGGAGACAATTTTTCACCATATGTCTAAATTTATTGTATTTGAAGAAGTATAGGATTTGTGGTGGCTGTAACTATAATTCTGAAGTTTTTCATTTGACTTGACATGTGATTGCTGTGAAAATTGAAAATTCTTAATGATTGCTCTTAAATAGGTGTTAACAGGGAAATTTCTGATGTATATAAACCTACATATTGAATCATACCTTATATGCATTTTTTGGTAAAGTTTAAAAACTTGTAGATAGGCATATTTACATATGTGTGCAGATATAAGCATACATTAAGTTAATATAATCTTGACATTAGAAGTTTTAAGGAGTTATGACAGATTTTATATTTGGAATATAATATTCATGTGACTAGAATGGAATGTGCTAATTAATGAAATTTTCTGAGACATTGATAAATCTCAGAGTAGCCTCAGTTGTCATAGATGTTCCTAAAATATTTAAGTAACAGAATAAAATTAAATCTTTAACATATTACTATTCGTCAGAGTAATTATTTTGTATGTTAATTTTCAGCTTAGTTCAATAAACAGTTATTTAGGAGTTAATGAGCTATGTCTAATACTATGGTATACTAATATCAGTAAGATACTGACCTCAAGTGGTTGGCAGTCTAGTTCAAAAGAAAGACACATATTCAATTAGCTATACTAGAGAAATATAAATATAGTCCTCTCAGACCTAAGAGGAGAAATTAATGTTGCCTCGGGTAGTAGACTAAGGTATCATGGAGGAAGTTACAAGCCAGTGAAAGTAGTTTGTATTTTAGAATACTATAAGTGCAGATAGAGCAAGTATGAAATACAGAGCTAAATTTGTAGTTGAGATAGAGTAGAGCATATCTAATAACTTTAAAAACGTATATGTAAACAATTCTCTTTTTCAGTTTAAAGTAGGCCTGTATTCTGTGCAATTTCTCAGAAATCTCAAAGAAACCATATTACGTATAGTTTAGTGCATATTTCTCTAAATGAAATTTTGTGGCAAGGAAAGGATTCAATACTAAAAACTTGGAAATAGGTTAAAAATGTGTAAAGTGTATCATAAATAGCATGAATACATGTACTACTATATTAAAAATTACTATAGTTAAATACTATCTGTAAGAATATAAGGATAACGTATATTTTACACAAATGTAATAGCTAACCCTTATATGATACCTACCGTGAGACATGTACTGTTCTGAGTATTTGGCATATGTTAACACACTTAATCCTTCCACCAACCCTCAGGCTTATAATGGAGGTACTATTATCAATACTACTTTTATTTTCTTTAAATGTTTGTTTATTTTGAAAGAGAGAGATCACATGCACATACACAGGGGAAGGCAGAAAGGGAGAGAAAGCAGGCTTCACACTGTCAGGACAGAGCCCGACAAGGCGCTTGAACCATGAGATCATGACCTGAGCTGAAATCAAGAGTTGGACACTTAACTCACTAAGCCACTCAGGCTCCCCATCAATACTATTTTAGATGAATTAACTAAAACACAGAGAAGATGCTTGCCTTAGTTTCAGAGCTAGTTAATTGGGTAGAGACAAGATTCAAACCCACAGTCTGGTCAGAATCTATTCTTTTAATTAATTTAATTAATTTCGGTAATTCATTATGTCCTGATTAGAGCCATGCCATTAATAGATAATGCTATAGAAGATATCATATTCTAATAATTGTCTTCCAGTTCTTTATATATCCAAAAGCTTTTGGATGGAGATTTGTAACTATATATTATCATATCAAATTTCCAAGGTAGTGTGTTTTATGTTACCAGACATCAGTATAAACAAGTGCTAGTTTGCTATTTAGAAGTTAGAAATGTTTTCAGCTACTATACCTTATCTTCTTAACAGTGTTTTTTCTTTTTTGAAAAATTTAGAACAGTTTGATAAAGGCTTAATTCAGTAAACATTCATTGGCACTGAACTGGGTTTTGAGAATGCAAAGGTAAATAAGAAACAAGTATATTAAAATATGCTTATAATTTAATATTGTTTGTGCCAAAATATAGTTTCTATAAGAGCATCTAACTGTCTAGAGTTAGGAAAGGATTCTCATAAAAGATAACATTTGAAAAGTAAGGAAAGCTTTCCAAACCTAGGGTGCAAATCCCAGAATTGTGAAAGAGTGTGGTATATTTACCAAATTGAACACAGCTCTTCGTGTTTGGAAAATAAAGGATATGAGATGGAGTGGTGGTTGATTGGGAAATATGGGTTGGGACCATTTGGTAAAGGATCTTGTAGGGCATGCTAAGAATAATGAGGCTTTCTGAGCTTTTTTAAGAGAGCACTTTCTTGGGAAGATGGTGGCTTCCACTGAGCTTACATTGTAAAAGTAATATTGTTCCACATCAAATCCCCTGAGAAAAGTAGTCAGAATATCTTTGCCTACCTTCCAGTCCCCAGAGGATTTTTAGGTAAGGAGAAGGACCTGGTCCAGGAGCACCTCACTAGCCCAGACAAAATTATTCAAGACTTAAGTTTTAATCATTAGGCTGTTCTCTATAAATCTCTCAATTTTGATGCTTCCCTAAATCTGGGTTAAAAGGTATATTTTTATCTCCTAGGTTCTTGGCAATATTCATCAAGTCATATATTTATTGAGCATCAGCTATACAGCAGTATTTTGAATGCTAGGGTTAAAGAGATGACCCGGAGAGATAAAGTCCACTAAAAATTTTTGAAGTTCTTATTTTGACAAAATAAATTTGTTCTCATATCTTGGCCATGTGGCAGTCCTTTCATATCTTGTCCTAAAAAGAAAAGAAAGATTGATATTATTATCTACATTTTGCAACTGAGATTCCTCAAGCACATCTTCAAATTTACTTAATAGTACAGTTGTTTACTTGCATAAGAATGTAGCTTCTTGAATGCTAATCCAACATGCTGTCCAATGAGATGCCTTGGTCTTTTTGGTGAAAATATATTTGACATTTATGGATTATTTTGATTTATGTTATTCCTTATATTTACATCATTAAACTGTTAAGCCCCTTCTTTAGAGCATACTGTATCTATATCTGATTTGCATCAGGTAGTTACACCTGATTTGTGTGCCTCTCATAGCATAATCTCAAAGTATATAAAGCAAATACTGACACAATGGCAAGGATAAACTTGAATCCTATTACTATATTGGGAGATGTATTAAAGCTAAAACAAACAGCTGGTCTGGTGAACACACATAAGAGCTTCAACTCAAGATGTAGGGAATGTGTATCCTTTTCAACAATTGATTAAACATTTACAAAATTGACCACATGCTAGTTAATAAAGCAAATTGAAATATTTCAAAAATTGTCATTTATACTACATTCTTTAATCAGAATGAATTAAATCTCAGTGTAAATAAAGAACACCAAACAGTTTATAAGCTTAAAGCATTTTGCAAAGTAACCCATGGATCCAACAGCAAAAAAATCATATTGGTATAAAAATAATTTAAATTCTGTATTTCTAAATAAAAGTTATGTTGAAGTTTTAAAAATGTGCAATCTCAACCCACCTTTAGCCAGGAATTTATGTTTTAACAAGCTTTCCATGTGATGCTGATACATGCTAAAGTTTCAGGATCACTGCCTTAAATAAAAATACAATTAATGCCTACTTGAAAATATCTAGCAACAAAAGAGAAATGGTAAAATATTGGTAATGTTTAATAGTGGGACTAGAAAACCACTAGTAGTATCTTTTTAAAACCAGAATTCCAACTTTGGAGGACAAATTCTCACCATCAAAGCCTGTTAGGCAGAGAAGGACAAATATCATATGTTTGCATGTATAGGAGGATTAGGAGGAACTTGACGGAGGAACAAGGGGGAGAAGAAGGGGCGAAATGGTGGGGGAAAGGGAGAGAGGCAAACCATGAGAGACTCTTGAATGCTGACAAAAACTGAGGCCTGATGGATGGGAGGGGAGGGGGGGATGGACATGGAGGAGGACACTTGTGGGGATGAGCACTGAGTGTTATGTGGAAACTAATTTGACAATAAACTATTTGTAAAAAAAAATCATCTTGAAGTGAAAAAAAAAAGCCTGTTAAATGGCTATAACTAAGATCTTCACTATATAATTTTCTTTGATTCTCTTTTTATATTGTGATGTTGGAAGTATTTCTCTTGTTTCAAAACTGTCATATAAAATTGAAAGAAGAGAAAATTTTCCAAAAAATACTGTATTTCTGTTTTCCTAAATATATGAATTTCTCCTGTTATATTTATTTTTTATTGCCTATAAGTATGTAAGTATAAGTCTTTTCATCTGCAAGACAATTTAAAGAATGCTGAGAACCTGTATGTTTTTATAGTGTGCTTTATTAATGAAGGATATAGACTTACTAGTAAAAAAATGTGCCTATTATACAAATGGCTTTTGAAATTTCTTACATAGATCTTAAATTTTTTATTTATTTCAGACATTTCTTATTCATTTATAATCCAACAAAATTCTGGCTTATTATTTCTGTGATTCTCAACTTATTCAGTTGTTCTGTTTGGGACTGAATTCCGTTGCCTCAGAATTGGTAGAGAGAATGACTGATTTTTAAGGGATACAGTTTTCTTCCCTTATCTCTTCTACCTTAACAAGTCACCTATCATGTGAGAGAAAAATATATGCCTCTTCATTAGTTGGCTGGTAAAAGGTCATGCATTGGTCCAGTTTACAGTTCACTCTGGAGAGTAAATGCAACAGTTTCATTATATGCCTAATTTTCACAGATCTAGGGGAGTAGAAATCTCAGAGTTCGTTCCAAAACCAGGTCACACCACCAGGGTGCTTCAGTTTGTCATCCAACAAGGCCTGCATTATTAATTTTGAATTGTATTTGCAGTATTCTTTAGCATAGTAGGGGCATCCCAATTAGCAGAGCAATGATACCACTCCCTCTGTTAGAATGTGGTATATAGAAAGTACATTTAAAACATACTTCTAACAGGATTAAATCAGGACATGGCATAAAGCTCCTTTGGGAAAAATATGTGGACTCAGCAGTGGGAGTCTGCATTTTATCAGAGATGTTAGCATTTTTAGTGTAGAGATATATGTATTAAAGCACTGAAATCCAGCTATTGGCCTCACACTTAAATCATGAGTCTCTCAAGTTAAGACAAGTAAAATCATGGCATGTGCTTAAATATTGAGCATTTCATATTCCTAAAAGAAAATCAACTTCATAATATTTATTAATAACATGGCATTTTAACACCAAATTATTTAATCTCATACTTATTTTACAATGGCATTTCATTTATGACCTTCTGACTTAATATTTAAATTTTAACTTAAAAAATTGTCCTTTATTTAGAAGCACTAGCAGAATTAGCTTTGTATTATAAAAGTTCTCTCGACTCAGCTTTTAAAGTCATTATACCATAATGAAAAGAAGAACAGACAGACATGCTATAATTCTTGACTCATTTATTAGATATGTAACCTTGGCAAATTATTAAGCCTCTTTGAAACTTACTTTTTTATATATAAATTTGATGTATTACATTTTGTAAACGTAAGGTGTACAGCCAGTTACTATGACGTGTATATATATTGTAATATGATTGCCACTGAAGTAATATTTATCACATTATATCATTATAGTACAATATCATTGTCTGTATTCATTATACTATACATTACATTTCTATGGCTTATTTACTGGTTTAAATGTGCACTTAAACACCATCAGTCTTACCCTTCAATCCCCCCATCTCCTGGAACCACTAGTAACCACTGTTTTATTCTGTTGTTTTTACAGGTTTGACTTTTTTAGATTTAACATATAAGTGATATTGTACATTACTTGTCTTTCTCTGTCTGACAACTCACTTAGCATGATGTGCTCACACATGTTGTCTCAAATGGCAGGATAGCCTCCTTTCTCATGGCTGAATAATATTCCATTCTGTGTATATATGTATGTGTGTATACATATATACACCACATTTTCCCCCATTTATCCATGGATAGGCTTCTGGGTTGTTTCCCATATCTTGGCTGTTATGAATAATTTTGTAATAAACATCAGTGTACATATACTTTGTCAAAATCTTGTTTTCATTTTTTTGGTGATATAGCCAGAAGTGGAATTCCTGGGCCATATGGTAGATCTATTTTTAATTTTTTGAGGAATGTCCATATTGTTTTCCATAGTGGTTTTACTAACCTACTTTCCCACCAACAGTGTATAAAGGTTCCCTTTTCAGCACATCCTTGACAGAGCTTGTTTTCTCTTGTCTTCTTGATGATAGCCATTCTAACAGGTATGAGATGAATATTTCGTTGTAGTTTGATGTGCATCTCCTTGATCATTAGTGATGTTGAGCATCTTGTCATGTGCTGCTGGCCATTTGATGTACTATTTGGGAAAATATTTAGTCTTTTTGCTCATTTTTAAATCATGTTTGTTTTTATTATTAAGTTGTGTTAGTTCTTTATATACTTTAGATATTAACCCCTTATCTGGTATATGGTTGGTATATGGTTTACAAAACTTTTCTTCCGTTCTATAGGCTGCCATTTCATTTTGTTAATTATTTCTCTTTTTTTCATCTTGTTAATTATTTATTTTGCTGTGTTGAAGTTTACAAATTTGATGTAGTTCCTTTTTTTGAATTTTGCTTTTGTTTGTTCTTTTAGCATCATGTCCAAAAAAATCATTGCCAAGACTGATATCAATAAGCTCTGTTTTCTTCTAGGAGCTTTATGATACTACGTCTTCTATTTAAGTCTGTGATCCATTTCAAGTTAATTTTTGTGAGTACTGTGAGATAGGGCTCCAATATTACTGTTCTGCATGTGTTTCTCCCATTTTCCTAGCACCATTTGTTGAAGAGACTATACTATCCCCATTCAGTGTTCTTAGCTCCCTTGTCAAATATTAGTAAACCACATATAGTGGGACTTCATTCTGGGTTCTCCGTTTACTCTTCCATTGGCCTATGTTTGTTTTTGTGTACCATACTATTTTTATTAGTATGGCTTTGTAGTATAGTTTGAAATCAGAAAATGTGACACCTCTGGCTTTGTTCTTTTTTCCTCACGATTGTTTTGTCTATTTGGTGTTTGTGTGGGTTTTTTTGTGTTTTTGGTTTTGGTGTTTTTTTTTTTTTTTTTTTGTGGTTCCCCCCAAACCTTCAGATTGTTTCTTCTACTTCTGTGCAGAATGTCTTTGGTATTTGATGAGAATTACATTGACTCTCTAGATGGCTATTATCAGCATGGCCGTTTTAAGAGTATTTGTTCTTCCATTTCATGAACATGGGATGTCTTTCCATTTATTTGTTTTCTTTGCTTTCTTTCAGCAAAGGCTTATAGTTTTGATTGTATACATCTTTTACTCCTTTGGTTAAATTGATTCCTAAATATTTTATTGTTTTGATGACATTGTGAATGGGATGGTTTTATTTCCTTTTTTGATGCTTTGTCATTAGTATAAAGGAGTGCTTCTGCTTTCTGTAAGTTGATTTTGTATCTTGCCACTTTACTGAAATCATTGATTAATTCCATCAGTTTTTTCTATTGACTCTGGAAATTTCTATGTGTAAAATCATATGGTCAGCACATAATGACAGTTTCATTTCATCCTTCCTGATCGGGTACCTTTTATTTCTTTGTCTTGCCTACTTGCTCTAGCTAGGACTTCTGTACTAAATTGAATAGTAGTGGTGAGAGTCTTGTCTTATTCCTGATCTGAGAGGAAACTTTCTGTTTGTTTCCATCGAGTATGTTAGCTGTGGGTATGTTGTATATGGCCCTTCTTATGTTGAGGTGTGTTCCTTTGATACCAGTCTGTTAAAGATTTTTTTCATAAAAGGATCTTGTATTTTGTCACATGCTTTTTTCTGCATCGATTGAAATGATCATGTGATTATTATTTTTTTATTGATATGATTACATTTATTGATTTGCATTGAAACTTTTTGAGGATCATATAAAACAGCTATATCTAAAAATACTTAACACAGTGACTGACACATAGTAGGCCTGAATGGATTTTTTTCCCCTTCAAGATCTGAAGACATGAAAACATATGATATAAATAAAAAATGTATTACTTCTAATTTCTAAAAGAAGAACACCCTTTGTAATGGAAAAATCAAGTAAAAATTAGGAAAAGAAATATGGTATAATTTTTATATGGAAAACTATTACGTCTCATCCTTGATTTCTGGCATATATAATTAAGCATTGCCAATTCTGAACTCCGGTTCTTATTTTCAAAAGTTTTGCTTACTTTTAGTTACTCTTTAAAAATGTGGCATTGATAGTGTGGTTGAAGTTACTGAAAAGAATAAGCATTGCAAATCACTTAGCAAAGTCTACAATATGATTCGTTTCAAAAAGAATAATTCTAGTACTCCAAGTCCAAGAGTTTTCCTAAAATGCTGAAGCATCTTTCTTGGAATGGGGCATTTTAATGGTCACCAGCTGACTTCAAACCGACATCTAGTTGATGGATGTACAATAAGTCAAAGGTACACAGAATGATCAAGTTATTTTTATTTTCCATACCAGCATTCTGTAAAAATGAAAAAAAATCTAGTATTGCTTTTTTTTTTTTTTGAGACTAGACATCACAGCAGTTCTGTATCCCCATGTTGTTTTTATTGGATTCTTTTCAACTTCTTTAAACTTTTATTCTTAGATTTTAGTTAATGACATCCTAATTACTGTGGCTAAGCAGTTTATTCAGGTTACAGAATGGGAAGTTGGGTAAGCATCAGACATCAACAGAACTGGAGAAGAGAAATAGTCAGAAGAAGGCTATGGACTTTAGACATTTTTTAAAAAATCTATTAGTTATCCACTTTTTCCTCTTAAATTGTATTTCGATCTCTTTGATTCTTTCTTTGCCATTTGAGTGCTCATGGATTCCACCAGGAGCATTGGAAAAGAAAATACCTAGTCAAGTGAAGAGCAGTAGGATATTTTACTTACAGCTGTACATCTGTTGGACATACTTAGTGTGTCCTTCGCAGTGAAACTGATCATCAGAGCTTTTCTAATAAATGACGTAGAAAATTTTCCAACAAAAAGAAAGGAAGGGCATATAGAGGCACCTGGGTGGCTCAGTCAGTTAAGCATCCAACTCCTGATTTCAGCTCATGTCATGATCTCACAGTTGTGAGTTTGAACCCCAGGTTGGACTCCATGCTGGGTGTGCTGCTTAAGATTCTCTTTCTCTCTCACTGCCTCTCTTGCCTGCTTGCACACATGTACACCCTCTCTCCCTCTCCCTCTGTCACTCTGTCTCTCGCTAAAAAAGGGGAGAGGACACATAAAGTAATCCTTGCAAGTTTGCAAGTGGGCTTAATCTATAAGCCCACTTAAGGGTATAAGAATTAAGAGAAAATCCAGAAGACATCGCATAGGATAAAATAGTGAAAGAAAAAGCTTTTACTTTGAGAACTATTACAAAGTATACAAAAGGGAATTTTATGTAAAAGCAAACAAATTCAAATCATTCAGTATGTTCCAAACACTTATACTCCCACCTTGGTGCTTAAAGAAGTAGGAAAGAATTAAAATATATCATATAATTTTGTATTACTACTATTGTTTAAACAATTCATAGAAATAAATGTAAACGATCTGTTTAATTGTACAATAACTTAAAGTATGAGATGATACAAAAACACTTCTAGACTTCGGAATAATTATGTATTGGCAGAATCAACTATAAATACAGAGAAGAAACTGATGTTTGCCAGAGGGGACGAGGCTGGGCAAAATGGGTGAAGGGAAGAGGGAGATATAGGCATCTAGTTATGGAATGAGTAAGTCAGGGGAATAAAAAGTATAGCATAAATAATTCAGTCACTAAGACTGTAATAGCAATATAGTGGGACAAATGGTAGATATATTTGTGGTGAACATAACATAACGTATAAATTTGTCAAATCACTAAATTGTACATCTGAAACTAATGTAACATTGTATGTCAACTATTCTCAAATTAAGAAAAAGAATAATTATGCTTTGGAAGTAATAGTTCCTGTCTCCAAATATCACATGGGAGGATTTTGTAAAAAATTAAGTGATGAAATATATTTATAATTTTTAGAATCAGAGTTAGGGAAAAAATTATTTATTTTTTTAATGTTTATTCATTTTTGAGAGAGGTGGTGAGGGAGACGCAGAGAGAGAGGGAGACACAGAATCCGAAGCAGGCTCTAAGCTCTGAGCTGTCAGCACAGAGCCTGATGTGGGGCTCGAACCCAAGGACCACAAGACCATGACCTGATCTTAAGTCAGACATTTACCTGACTGAGCCACCCAGGTGCCCCTGGAGAAAAATTAAAATAAGTTTGTGAAAGCATTAGACTAGGTAAGAACTTCCCAAAGTATATTCTTTATTTATATTATCCAAAAAAAAAAAAAAAAGGTTCTTTGGTAATATAAGTTGAGAAACACAGGCTAAACAAAATTAAACAGGATTTTAACTACAGAATACCATAGATAATTTCAACTTGTCAATAAGTATTGTGACTTTCCACGAGGGAAGATTTAGTCAGTGCTGTGTTGTCCGATTTTATTCCACTGTGGGAACTTGTTTAGAGAATCATGAGAAATTCGTATTCCATGGAACATGTTATACATAATACTAGGTCAGAAAAATCTCTGACACGTATGATTTTCTGAGAATTTGACTGCACTGCATATGATTTGTAGTGCATGCAACTTCATTCTTGACTTGCGGTCATTTTGAATCAGTAGGGTCTCCCTGGCAGAAGACAGCCCCCTTTTAGGGACTTAGCACTGTCCATTGTTAAATATCCCTTGAATTCTATAACAGCATACCTCCTAGTTTGCTTCTTTCTACCGTTTATTCCAAGGCGCATCTGGACTGGATTGAACCATAAAATAAAACAAAATATAACTGTGCTGATTCATGGAGACTTCATGACCCAAATGATTGGCCTGTCCTGCTGGAATAACAGTTATCTTACAAGAGGCAGTTGAAGTGTCACTTTATAGATGGTTTCCCTAACCATGTTCTCCCCCTTTATTACTTCCAAAGCACCTGTATACAGGTGTTTGCTTGTTTGTTTTTATGTTTCCCCTTCTAATCTGTGAACTTCGTCTCTCAATCCTCAGCACTCAGCTCAGTGATTAGGATATAGTGTTTTGCTGGAGAATCTTCTATGTCATCTGTTTTATATTTTCTTATGTATCTATTTTGAATGGACAGATAAAGGAAACAATGAAAACAAACATGCTTATAAAGTGATGTAGCAAAAATCAATATTTTTAGAACACTTATAGATAATGAACAGTGGCTCTTTTTTCTGCAGTGTCTAAGTAATAATTACAATTTTATGTTTGTAAAGTAGTTTTTCAGTTACAGTGACTATCTTATGGTGTTTGAGGTAGATTCGGAATAATCATTTCGAACATTGGATATGATTAAACATTTTTACATGTACATTTGTGTTGCTAGTATTTACTAATGGCACAAGTTGGTAAAATAAGAACTTATAATGAATAGATTCTCACATCTTTGTCATGTGTGAAAAGGAGGCAGAGGCATCAGGGTGAGGTAATATTATGATCATCTTTAATCTTTCAATCTGCAGAAGCAGCAGCCACATTCATATATAAATTTATAAAAGAATTTGGTAGTGTTAACTATTGAGTTTTTAGGTTTTCTACTGAGGTGATATCTAGATAAGTACAAAAACTGTAGGTAAAACCCAGCAAAAATACCTGAGATCATGGCCAATTAGGATTTTTTTAACATCAAATTTTTCATATTATATATTTTTTCCCTCTGAAAGTTGTTCTCTGCTGTTTCTCGCCTAATACAAGTTTATTATTATCTAAATTTTTTTCTCATTGCTTTTTAACTTCATATCCAGACCTTTAGAAATCTCTGGGGTTTGCTGTTTTTTGTTTTTTGTTTTTTTTTTACAAATAGTTTATTGTCAAATTAGTTTCTACATGGGGTTTGCTGTTTTTAAATATGGAAAGAAAAATCAGGCTTTTGCAATTCTGATGTTTCTAGTAACTTTACTTTCTTGAATTCTAAGTTTTCATGATTTTATCAACCAACTTGTTAAATCTATAATTGTTTGTCTTGAAACATGTATACCGTCCTTGATCCAAAATTATATCATTTTTCATATATCTTTGTAAATTTCTTCCTATGTAACACAGACCACTACCTGTGTTTTAGATGCTGATAACTAACAGTTGCTTTTTCTACTAGCAGTAACACTTTTTACTTTCTGAGGCCATAAAAATATCACAAAGTAGTAAATACTTGCTACCAGATAGGCTGCTAGATTTGGGAAATTTTTTCAGTTTTTAAACCTTTGCATCTCTTCAGCAGATGCTTATTAAATTCTCAAAAGTGACCCTGGCACAGTTGAGCTAAAACTGCACAATCACTTGGTTTTTCTTCTCTAGGTTAAGATGAAAACTGCCTTAAACCTTAACATGAAAATTCCAAAGAAATTAAATCCCTAAATGCAAATATCACTTTTGCTCTTTGCTAATTGTTGCTCTCCCCGACACATAGCATGAAAATTAGTAATGCTTTTATTCAAGCATTTTCTTACATAGATTCATAGTTCAACTGCAGTGGTATTTTTCAGAGACACAGTTACTATTGAAGATTGGTGGTGTATAATACTTTGGAATCAGAATTGCATTTAACAGAACAACTGTTTGTTCACTGCACTACTTTAGGTGAGCTGCTGTATTTTTTTTTTTAATGTTTTATTTATTTCTAGGAGAGAGAGACAGCATGAGCAGGGGAGGGTCAGAGAGAGAGGGAGTCACAGACTGAAACAGGCTCCAGGCTCCGAGCTGGCAGTCAGCACAGAGCCCGTCACGGGGCTCGAACCCACAAACCGCGAGATCATGACCTAAGCGAAAGTCGGAAAGTCAGACGCTTAACCGACTAAGCCACCCAGGCGCCCCATGAGCTACTGTATTTTGGGAAAAGGTGGTGGGAGGAGAATCTCAGAAATTTCCTTCAGACACTAATACTTAAAGAGTTTCAACATAGTGCTGTGACAAGAACCTCACTAGATACATTTTCTAATGCCACCTTAAATATATAAAACAAGCAAGCATGTAATAATAGTTGTTATAAAGCGAGAGGCCTCTTCAGATTTTCCATGTGTTTTTTAATAAAGTAGCTTCAGATAAACGTTTCTCCATAAACAGTGACTTGTGCATGGAAGCAGTTTGTTATACTCTGATTTTCGTTCCTGTTTGTTTCCAAGTGAATAAATAGGCAAGAAATAAGCTTATAAAAACGTCATTAAAGTAGAATTCACAGGCTCTGTATCTTCATTATTCTGACTTCTGGCTAATTATTTAACTTTCTTGGGCTCGTTATTTCTTCATCAATAAAATACATAGTAATAACTTAATCTAGAAAAAATGCTCAGAATTCTTGGGGGAACGATATTCTATTCTTTATTTTCTTTTTTTCTTCATGCTTTTTTAAAAAGCATATGACAGGAGTACCTGGGTGGCTCTGTCAGTTAAGCATCCAACTTTGGCTCAGTTCATGATCTCATGGTTCATGGGTTCAAGCCCCGCATCAGGCTCTGTGCTGACAGCTCAGAGCCTGGAGCCTGCTTTGGATTCTGTGTCTCATTCTCTCTCTGTCCCTCCCCCACTTGTGCTCTGCCTCCCTCTGTCTCTCAAAAATAAATAAATAAATAAATAAATAAATAAATAAATAAATAAATAAATAAAAATGCATATGACCACATTTAAAGTGAATAAACATGTGTCATCCATGGTAAATGTAGTAGAAAAGAATATCATAAAATTTTCTTAAATGTATTTTGATGACTAATCCAACAAACTCCACACACATGTGAAGAATGGGATGGGCAATGCTAGATACAATACTAGTACCCTGATTATGAGTCATCCTGTTAAAATCATTGCAAATATATTTTGACACTGCAGTGCCTAAGAAATACTCTAGTATCTCAGTCCTTTTCTTAGTGTTAGTGTGAAAAGCATTAAGAATTATAAGAAACTGAAATAGTAGAAATATATTTTGTTAGATGTCTTTGTTACAATTCATTAAAACATTTCTCTCTGGGCTCCAGAACTTATAGTAGAGCATCACAAAACTTTAGTGTCTTGAGAGACTAATTTTCTTAACTTTGTAGGTGAAATAACAGAGTACATATGTATTTTTAAAATAAAGGTAATATAATAATGTAGAGAACACACCTGTTGGATTTGGGTAGAAACCTTGCCCTGCCACAATTGAGCTTAGGCAAATATATTAGGAGTTTTTCATGCATAGTTCCTGTCTCGTCTTGTGTATTTACATATATTTTCATGTACTTTATTTTGTTTAGTAAATGGAATCATGCCATATATTGTTATTCAGCCTGCTTGCTTTTTAAAAAGAATATCTGTCTTGAAGACCTTTCAATACCTACAAGTCTATCTCATTTTTTAAACTGCTTTATAGTATTTCACAGTATTTTCTTAGATAGATGTTGGAACATAGTCTTTCTTCTGTTCTACTTCTGTGACCTTGAAAAAGTTGTTTTACTTCTCTGTACTTCAGTTTCCTGATCTGTGAAATGAGGATAGAACCAGTTTGATAATTAAGTGAAATACACACACATATACAAGCACAAAGTGACCTAGTAAGCCTTCAGTAAATGTTAACCTTGATGATGATGATGATGATATCTCTTAATTTCTTTTTATATCTCTTAGTTCCTTTCTACTACATTCAGGGAAAATTCCTTGGTAAGATCCCCTAACGTATAGTCTTCAGCTGTATCCATTCTGCACTTCATTTAATGTATAGAGTTCTATTTCAGTGATCAAAATTGAATTTCCAAGATGCATCAATATCTTCTCAGATCACTTTGAGGATATTATTTACACTGATTCCCAAAAGTTTTTGTTGGCTCTGTTAACTTTCATTCCTCTGCCTAGTGTTTTTAGAGTGTTCTTGTTGGTTATATTGTTTTGCGTGTTTTGTCTTTCAAGTGATTGGTTTTCCTTAAATGTCCAGTAATTCTAAGTTGGTTGTTCATCTTTATATTCGACAGTACCTGTAATCCTGCCATTTTAGTTCTCCATTGATTGTGTCAGGGGGCAAGATGTGTTGCTAGGAATGATCATTAGTAGCTTGTCATCCCTTTTATAGGAGTTAATAGTTAATCAGCTCTTGCCTCACTGGGCTCGGCACCTCCTACATTCATTGCTTCAACCTGTGGTCAAACACTACCTATAGTCTCACTTATCACATTGAGGGTGCATTGCCATTGTTCAGCTGCTCTAATCATAATTTCTCATTTGACATTTGCCTCAGTCCTACCAACTATGCTTGGTCTTCACTGACTTTAAAATGAAAGCATCCTAACAACTTCTCCCGTGTCTGTATAGTCTTCTAAATATGATTGGACTGTGGTTTCCTCTAACCATTTTTCCATAGATCCAATCCCATCTGCTTTGTGTTTTTCAAGAATTCTTCGCCATTTCGGGTCTGTTCATGATGGGTCAATGTCAGAGACTGAGCTACATGTAGAGAAGAACTTACAAGTAAAGGCTGTTACACTTTTAAGATTTTCTTTGGGAATATTAATGTAGTCCTTTCTGAAGTAGGGGATGAGTTAGATACCCTGTCAGTCTTTTCCATTGCTTGAGTCGGTTGATTTCCTCACGTAGAACATAAAGTACCTTCCCAAATCATTTAAAATCAAACCTAAACAAATAGCTGCAAGGATCTTAAAAGCTGTATCCCTGTGGATTTTTGTATAAAATTAGTAAAGATGAGAATAAATTCTAATAATATGCTGTTAACTACACATACTGAACAATTTCCCTGTACCACCTCTGCAGCTGCTCTTCTGATCTTCATCATTCAAATGAACAGCCATAGTGGACCTCTTTTCTGAAAGGAGGCTTTACTTTAGGACCAGCATAATATTTGTGTTGATTATCAAAATGCTGTTAAGTATTTGTTTGGGAAACATTTATCACACAGTATATTAGGCAAGATGCATAAACTGCTGTAGTAAACAACTCCAAAATTTCAGCTCCTTTAAAACAGTATAAACTTGTTTTGTGCTCATATTGCAGTATATTGTAAGTCAACAGGAAAGTACTGCTTTCTGCAGACATCTATCCCCAGATTCCCTTTATCTTGGGGTTTATGCTCTATGTTCAGCAAATGGGTAGACAGAGAAAAGGAGGAGTGTGTGAGAGTTTTATATAGGCTGTGTTGGAAACATGATACACATCACTTAGGCTCACATTCCTTGGTTTGAACTCAGGTAAATGGCCACACTTAACTTCAAGGGAGACTAGAAAATGTAGGCTGATTAAAGACTTTTGAAGAAGAGAATGCCAACAATTTCTGCCACACCTACTATGTGCCCTCCTCTCAAAGAGTTGGATATTTCCTCTAATGAAAGAATAAAGTATTATACATTCCATAAGGGAGGTACTAAAATGCCCAAGAAGAAAGGAGGGAGCAGTCAGGTCCACTTGGAAATAAGGGGTATTGATCAGAGAAGGTTTCATCAGAAGAGAGTGACATTTGACTAAAACTTTCTGATAAGATTTTCTTAGCTGGAAGGTGAGGTGGGCACACCAGAAAGAATAAAAGCATGGCAACACCAGCAAAAGACAGTGTGGCCCAACAAGGCCATGCATCCCTGAGGGAGATGAAGGGGGAGTGGTGAATGATGAGGCTAGAAAATTACATTGAGATCAGACTGTGAATGGTTTTAGATGGCATGATAAGGAAATTGGATTTGTGTATATATACAACAGGGCACCTTTGGAGGTGGTAGTTTTAGCAGGGAGTGGCATTATCATATATGTGCTTTAAAGTGGTACATTCATTCACTTAACAATTACTGAACATATCTATGTTCTAAATGCTGTAATTGGTGCTGGGAATACAAAACAAGGAACATGTTTCTCGCCTTGGTGGTAATATAAAGGATTCATTGGAGGGAATAGGATTAAAGGTACAGAGATCAAATAGGAACTCCTTTTTTTAATCAAAGTGAAAAGACATAAGGCCCTGAATGTGAATATTGGCAATGAAAATGGAAAGGAATAGATGGATTCTAGAGATAATGTGTGGAGTAGAAGCTGATGGAACTCCTAGCCAATGAGGTGTACTGCATAAGGATAACATTTGGAGGGGAGTGTCACAAAGATGTCCAACTTGAGATTAAACAGGAAATACCAAGGGAAGAGGATCAGGTTCGAAAGAA
>NW_027532452.1:634566-659566 GCF_008692635.1 Crocuta crocuta | reverse complement strand
GTACCCATAGAACATAATAGATATAATACTAGATGCAAAGTAGTCTAAGCAAATTATGATATTTTAGTACTGCTATGTTATGTGGTATTCTGATCAATGTAACTAATTAATAACATAATAGCTCTTATAAAACACTGTGGTACTGTAAATTACAAGTGTGGTACTTATTACCAACCGAGTGAATATAAGTTGTAATAGTTATTAGTCTTATCCCATTAATTCACATCTTAATTGAAGTCATCATCAGCTTAAAAAGGACAGCACTGATGTGACCACAGATATTGAAATTGTTAGGTGATTTATTATTATGAAAAATAAATGATATTTTATAATGCTTTTTATATTATATTTTATAATGTAATACTTGCCCTAGTAAAATAAACATTTAAATACTTCAGAACTCCTCATTTACATAGCAACAGTTGATTACAGTAGTCTCTTCCATTATTATCACTTCTAAACAGATTTTAAAACATATTTTATTAAGAATTTCTTATAGATACCTTAATATTATATTGCAATTCTTCTTTTGAAAATATTCTTTCCTTTAGATATTCAGGAAGTCAAACTGACCTTGTGGTTAGTCTGTGAGATACTGTAACTTTTTTCATTTTAATACCTGAGCACTGTTTGGAAAGCACATCCCTCTAATTATAGCTATTTTAATTAGCATCCTAACAAGATGCTATATTCAGGAGTATAAAGTCTAGAATTGTGGCAGATTTAGTATCCATGATGCCTAACACATAATAGATACTCAGTTTCTTAATTATGAAATGAATGAATGAATGACCAGTTTACCCTTCCTTCTTTTAAATCCATGCTTAAATAACTTACCTTGAGTTTACAGTTGATTTTAAATAACCTATTTGAAAGTGTAACCAACTTTGTTATGTCTCTTTTCTTTCTTTTTTAAATAAAGTTTTTTAAAGTTTATTTATTTATTTTGAGAGAGAGAGAAGGGGAGGGGCAGAGATGAGGGAGAGAGAGAATCCCAAACAGGCTCCACACTGCCAGTGCAGTGCCTTATATAGGGTTTGATCTCATGAACAATCAGATCATGACCTGAGCCAAAACCAAGAGACTGACATTTAACTGACTGAGCCACCCAGGTACCCCTGTTATGTCTCTTTTCTAAGACCTCATCCATTAGGCCATTTCTCTAAAGAATCACAGCACCCAAAAGTCATGGAAAATTAGAACCACAAATGTTGAAGAAAAATTCTATTGGTAACAGAGCCTATATGGCACTGATTTCAAAAGATAGAAGATGTGTTTCATTCTTTGTTGTTGTTTACTTCCAAAATTTTTTTATGTGTTGTCTAGATACTTGAATGTTATCAAACTAACCCTTCCTGAAGATGACTAATGTATAAGCTGCATTTATTTTATTTCATATAATTACTCTTGCTACAAACTGAACCCTGAAGTACGTCTATATGATGTGTGTATATATTTTTGCATCAGAAAGATTTTCTGATGATCAGTTCTATTTTCTTCCTTATTCTTTGACATAATAAATGCTTGACTTTACCTCCTCTTTTTCTTTATATGTGTTTAAAAATGATCTGACTATATGTAATTAAAAGTCATTTCAACTTTATTCCTTTTGATTTTTTGGTATTATTGAATGCTTTAGCTAAACTGCTAGGTTTGCTGTATTCCATTTTTATATTTAATATAGTATTTACTTAAGGGATTTAATTATGTTTTAAATCCATCTATAAGCATAGTAGTCTTCTGTTTAATTATGATTTCTCTCTAATACAAATTTCTTATTTGTGCCATATTAGCAGCTCTTGAATTCTTTTTTCCCCTTGTGCTTATTCAAAATAGCTCTACCCATCTTTTAGTTTTCTACTTCAAATATTTTTTTTTTCAAAAATTTTGGGCAACCCAGTCTAAATTATTTATAGAAATGGTGGATGGCGATAATAATATGAACACAATATGAGATAGTTAAGTGAAGATTTAGAGCAGTCCTCAAGTCTTATTTAGTTGAAATTCATTGAACCTTTTGCCACATGTGATTGATAAGAAGTAAAATAAATTAGCCCTAATTTCATCTTTTTTATTGTAGTCAATCCTTTAGTGAAGGTGAGGATAAAAAGTGCAAGTAAGTGAAAAGAAAAAGGAATGCCAGGCAGTGTTCTAAGTACTTTCTGTATTTTAACTTTCTTAATCCTCATGAATTCTATGAGGTTTGTGCTGTTATTATCCCAGTACTATAGGGAGGATAGGAAACTAAGGCTTAATAATTTGCTCCATGGCTAGTAAATGGTAAAGCCAGTACACAAACCCAGGCAGTAAGACTCCAGTACACATTCCACTTCTTGAAACATAAATCACAACCCTTATGATCAAATATAATATGATTTAATTCCCTCTTCTTCTGTCCTTCACCCTCTTCTCTCAATCTCACCCTAAGTACTTCTTTACTATATTTCTTTGTGTCCTCAGATAGATCTATACTCATATTAAGTTTCATCACAGGAGTTTGTGGGACACCCAACAGGTGAGATACTCTAGTCAGAGGCACATTTTGTGGAGGTGTCCATGTCCTTTTCCTAATAATCTCGATGCTTTCCTCCCTAGTGAATGGCTGGTTTATGTAACACACGCACTTGTCAACAAGTTCACAACAGCCTTCAAAGTCTGGACCAGAGACCGACCTAGGCGTCTCATTTCTCAGGTCCCTTTCTCAGAGGTCCTGACTGTCCCAGTGCTTTTAGGTACCTAGCATAAAGCACACTTAACACGAAGTCTTATCACACTCGGAGAGAGAACTGTTCACAATACCTTCTTTCTTTCAACTGTGGTTCTTTGCCTAGGACCAGAGAAGAAGAAAAGTGTTGGGGATTCTGAGGTATCCCTTATGCCTTCTAGAGATCCTTTATAAGAATGTTGGAGTGAAGTTAGAAGGGTAAAATGCAGGTATAGAAGTATCATTTAAGAGTCATTGTTTATTAGGTCCACATGTTGATATAAATAGGTTAGATGGAAATAGGGATTGTCCTTTCTAGCCTTCATCCTTAATTGGCTACCTGTTATAATATGCAGTATTATTTCCTTCTTAGATTTAAGCATTTAAAACCCCCTCCCCTTTGTCTTACTTTACTAGATAGTTCCATTCCAAGATTTAAAATATCCTTTTTAAGGAAATTTGTGTTCCCATATATCAGACTTAACATTTCTACATCTTTTATAATGTAGTATTTTGTAAAATATCTGTATAGTCTTTTAACACATTAGCTTTCATGTTAGAAAGCTATTTTCTTTAAAAGGAAAATGAATCTGCTTAACTTGAATGCATTGCTTTTTTCTACATTTTCTCCTCAAGTTCTTTATTTAGTCAAAACCACTCAAGAACAAATACCCAGTTATTTTGCCTCACCATCTGTCCTATTTCCTTCATCAGTGATTTGTCCTTTATAGTCCTCTTGATTCTCTGTCTGCACGATCTTGATTTTAAACATTTTTAACCTTTCTTTTGTATAGATTTATCTGTCATATTATATAGCATCAGCTATTTATTCCTCAGTTTTGATGCTTCCAGTAAATGTGAGCTAATTCATTTTTAACTAACTTTTTAACAAAGGAAACGATTCCTCCTTATTTTCCTAATAGCTCACTAATAGTGTTTCTGCTTCGTATGGATTCAGCTGTGCTCTGTATGGACTTAGAGGCCGGTTTAGATCACATTTTACTTATTTTCAGTAAGGTGTCCATGTATACGGAATGCAAATACTCTGATCTCTATTTAACCATTGTTAGGCCTCCAGTGACAACTATTATGTATTTCCTTACTAATTTAAATATTTTCTGTGCTCTGCACACACAAATTTCAAGACCAACTAAAGGCTACAGCTTTCTTTTCAATCAGATATTTCCATGATAAATTAAACATTAGGAAGCTGATATACATATTGAATGCCCACAGGTGTACAATCCTGTGAATAACCAAGGGAAGTCATTGCAATATAAGGAGTCAGTGGTACCTAGTGGAAATAGCCCTAGCCTATTCTCGCTGAAGTAAGACAGTGAGACTCAGAGTGCCAGCTCTGCCATTTACTGGCTCTGTGACTGAATAAGTCCCTTAACTTCACTGTGACTCTAAAGTGAGGAAGATTATAAAATCTGTCTAGAATTGTTATAAATAGGAATGGCTTATAGAATTTAAAAATTACTATAAACTACATAGTACTATATAAATGTAAAATTTTATTACTCAGAATTGTAGCACAAAAGTATAATGATCAACCTTTTATCCTTCATTCTTTTTGTAACTTTTATCAATTCAAAAAAATATACTGACCATCCAGCACATGCTGGGTACTGTTCTAAGCCATATGAATAGAACAATAAAAGAGAAAATTGAGGCCCCTGTACTCAACGTATATTCTAGAGGGGGAAGACAGAAAGTAAACATGAAAACAAATAAGAAAATACAGTAAAATTAAATAGAGATTAGTGTTTTCTCATCCTCTGTGTGACCATAAGAGGCCCCTTTAAGCCCAGTTTCCCCATCTGTCAGTAAATAAGGATGATAATAAGTCATCTACCATCTAAGAATATAGTTGTGATATAGTAGATATGAAACCATTTTAGAGAATTTACAAAATGTTGCTATTTTATTAATTTAAAAAATACTTCAGCACTCAGTGATGAGATAAAAAAGGAAATCAAAGTTGAAAATATAAAATCACATATCAAAACTTTTGAAGATAATATGGTGGGGCTAGCTTATTTGAACTCACCCTCCTTCTGAGAACAAATAGAAAAGCTGGTCAAAATATTAGGATACATTTTTCAAGGCATTGAAATTTTCAAAAAATTGCCTGAGTTACTCAGGCAATGGAGAAGAATGGGTCCCAGTTCCAGGAAGAAATAGTGAGTTCAACATTTGGAGCCAGTTTTCCCCCTAGAAATGATTCCAGTAGTATCATCTGTCTGCCAATTCTTTAAGAGGTCACTGAAAGGCTCAGAATCTGGGCAGAGCTTTTGAGAGACTCATGGAGCTATTAGGACAAAATCTAGAATTTAGGGCTAGTCAAAAAAAGGAAGATTCTGATAAAAGCAGCAGGCATTAGGTTGGGACTTTACAGATTACTCCCTAAAAGTAAGGATGAACCAGAAATAGGCACGCCTAGGGACTGAAGCCCAGGTTTGAATCATCTCAATTCTTGATTGAATTAAAATGATTCAAGATTGCTAGTGCCTCTAGTCAATTACCAAAGCAGATATAAATCCTATCTGGAAGAAGGTAGCATTATCCTAAGCCCCCGAATTATCTTTACAACTGTTTCTATGTGACATCCATTAAAAATAACCAGGCATAGGAGAAGACAAGACAAGATGAAGAAACATGAGAAGCAAGAGGACAAGAGAAACAACAGTCCGAAGGAACAGATTCACAGAGGACCAAGATAATGGAGTTGTTAGATGCAAATTTTAACATCACTCTGCTCAATTTGTTCATGAAACTAGAAGACAATACTGATCATTTCAGGTTGTAATTGGAAACTCTTAAAGAATTTAAGAGACAGTATTGAACTAAAAAGTACATTAACTGAAATCAAGAACTTAATGAAGGCTTAAATTCCAGCTCTACAGAGCAGAAATCATAACTAGAGAACTGAAAGATTAGAAGAAAACATCTTGAATGAAGCAGTGAAAAACAACAGGATGTAAAGCATAGGTAAGAGACATAAGGAATAGGATGCAAAGATTCACGGTGACTATACTTGCAATCCCAGAAAAAGAAAGAGATTTAGAATAGGTAGTATTTGACAAGAAATGGCTAAGAAGTTTCCAAAACTATCAAAAGACTCCAAACTACAAACTAATGAAATGCTACAAACTCCAAATCAGATACATACAGTAGAACCTCACATAAGCACATTACATTAAAAGTAATAAAAACCAGGGGCACCTGGATTGCTCAGTCAGCTAAGTGTCCAACTCTTGATTTCGGCTCGGGGCATGATCCCAGGGTCATGGGATTGAGCCCTGTGTCAGGCTCTGTGCTGAGATGGAGCCTGCTTAAGATTCTCTCTCTCCCTCTCTAACCCTCCCCAGCTGACACACATGCATATGCACATTCTCTCTCTCAAAAAAAAAAAAAAAAGTAATACAAGTAAATAAAAAAAAGTTATAAAAACCAAAGACAAGCACATCTTAAAACAGCTGAGAAAATGGATTATATTCAAAGTAGCAAATATTACACTAGAGCTGATTTCTGAACAGCAACATTTAAGAACAGAAACATTCTGAACAGAAACATTTAAGAACAGAAACATTAAGAAACATACTAGACCAATACCTGGTAGAATGACACCATTCAAATTTTTGAAAGAAAATCTACAAACTTAAGATTCTAAACCTAGCAAAAATATCCTTCAAGAATGAAGGTATGGGGCGCCTGGGTGGCTCAGTCAATTAAGCATCAGACTTTGGCTCAGATCACGGTCTCACGGTTCATGGGTTGAGTCCCACGTTGAGTCCCACGTTGGGCTCTGTGCTGACAGCCAGCTCAGAGCCTGGAGCTTGTTTCAGATTCTGTGTCTCCCTCTCTCTGACCCTCCCCTGCTCACACTGTCTCTCTCTCTCTCTCAGAAATAAATAAAACATTAAAAAATTATAAAAAAATAAAAAGAATGAACGTACAGTGTCGAATCACTATGTTGTATACCTGAAGCTAATGTAACACTGTGTGTCAGCTATACTTCAAGAAAAACTACTCATTAATTAACTAAATAGATATTTTTGGTTTTATATAAAAAAATGAAGGTACAGTAAAGACATAGGCAAAAACTGAGTGAAATTGTCACAGTAGACCCTTCACAGTAGGAAATATTAATGAAAAAAAAAATGAAAGCTAGCTATCATCCCACTTGCTAGAGATGTAAACAATATAAATGTTTTGTTAGGTATTATGGCTATTTGGTAGTAGAGACATGTGAAATAGTAAATGGTGTTAAGGGAATCTGGTATAAAGTAAGCATTATACATTATTCATAGGTGTAAAAAGAAGCATATATTTCTATAACCTAAATATTTTGAATGACAGACTGTCTGGTAACAGAAATATTTCCTTCTTTCTCATGGATGAATAACATTCCATTAATATTCTTGCGTGTGTGTGTGCGCGCGCTTGCGCACACATGCACCCATCTTTAGCCATTCATCTGCTGATGGTCATTTTGTTTGTTTCCCATATCTTGGCTATTGGAAATAGTGCTGCAGTGAACAAAGGGATGCAGATATCTTTTTAAATTAGTTTGTTTTCTTCAGATAAATGCCCAGAAGTAGAATTTGAGGCACCTTTATACTGTTTTCCATAGTGGTTGTACCAATTTACATTCTCACCAACAGTACACAAGGGTTCCCTTTTCTCCATAGCCTTGTCAACGTTTATTATCTTTTGTCTTTTTAATGATAGCCATACTAACGGGTGAAGTGAAAACTCATAGCGATTTCAATTTGCGTTTCCCTAATGATTAGTGATGTTGGGTATCCTTTTACGTACCTGTTGGCCATTTGGATGTCTTCTTTAGAAAAATGTCTGTTGAGTTTCTCTGCCCATTTTTAAATCAGATTGTTTTCCTCTTATTGAGTTGTAAGAATTCTTTATTTATTGGGTATTAACCCAATAAATATTTTCTCTCAGTCTATACATTGTCTTTTCATTTTGTTGATTATTTGTTCTATGCAGAATCCTTGAGTTTGATACAGTCCCACTAGGTGATTTTAGCTTTTGTTTATACTTTGGATGTCCTAGCCAAAATTATTGCCAAGATCATATGTATAGATGTCATATATATTTATGATTATTATATCTTCTTGATGAATTGACCTATTTATCATTCTATAATGGCCTTCTTTGTTTCTTATTACCATTTTTGGCTTACAGTCTTTTTTTTTCCTCATGTAAGTGCAGCCACTCCTGCTTTCTTTTGGTTTCCACTTGCATGGAATATCATTTTCTATCCCTTGACCTTGAGCCTATGTGTGTCCTTGAATCTGAAGCAAGTCTCTTGTAGATACTATATAGTTGGGTCCTTTTTTTTTTTAATCTGTCCAAGCATTCTGTGCTTTTTGATTGGTGAATTCAATACATTTGCATTTAGAGTAATTACAGATTTCCCCTGCTGTCTGAAAGTGGAGCATTCCTATGAAATCTTTCATAAGCCAAAATGGTGTAAAGAAAGCAGTTACCTAATATATAAGGGGCACTTTGTGAGCATTCCTGGACCTATTTTCTGATACTTTAAGACACATCTTGCTAACAGATTCACAGAATCAATTGAGATGAAGCGCAGATGCTCACTGACATAGTTCAAAGCTGTGGCTGCTTGATGCTTAAATGCTGAGTATAGTTCCTGAGGCACGATCTTGGTAGTGCCATTCTTGTTGCTTGGGGTATGTGCTGCCTGTACAGTAGCTCACTGTAAAACAAACATAGAGTGCTATTTTTGCTTTCTGCCTTTTTTCATAAAAGTGAAAATCCTCTCTGGATTTCTTTTGGTTACTGAAAATAGGTACTAACAGAGATCTTTTATAAAAGTGAAGTGGCATAATGCAAACTTCAACTTTTGAAAAGCAGGAGATACCTACAATGCTATGTAAGGACTTACTGATGCCATCATATTAGTTGCTTTCTGACTGTAACATATAGTTACATTGTTTCTTTTTTCCTCTGTGAGTTTCTGTGGTGGTTTGCTCTGTTTCTCCTTGCTTTATCTTTTGTGAATCTACCCTAGGTTTTTGCTTTGTGGTTACCACGAGGCTTACATAAAACATCTTATAGATAAAATAGTCCGTTTTAAGCTGATAGCGACTTAACTTCAATCACATACAAAAGCTAACCCTTTTAATATTCCCTTTTATATTTTTGATGTCATCCTTTTACTTCCCACTGTTATATTTTTGATGTCACAGTTTATCGCTTTTCATATCGTGTGTTTGTTAACAAACCGTAGTAGCTGGTTATTTTTAGTACTCTTTTCCTTTAACGTTTATACTATAGTTAAGTGGTTGGCACACTGTCCTTTTTAAGAATTAGAGTTCCCTATATCTATGTATTTACCTTTACCAGTGTGCTATGTACTTTCATATGTTTTCATGTCACTAACATCTTTTCTTCAGCTTGAGGAAGTTTTTAGCATTTCTTTCAAGGTGGGGCTAGTGGTGATGAACTCCCTCAGCTTTTGTTTGTCTGGGCAAGTCTTTATTTCTCCTTCATTTCTGAAGCATAACTTTGATGTATAGAGTATTCTTGACTGACCTTTTTTTTTGCTTTCAACACTTTGAGTATGTCATTCTACTTGCTCCTAGCTTGTAGGGTTTCTGCTGAGAAATCCACTGATAGCCTGATGGGTATTCCTTTGTAGGTTACAATCTTTTTTTTTCTCTGGTTGCTATTAGGATTCTTTCTTTCTCTTTGGTTTTTGACAGTTTCATTGTAATGTTTCTTTGAGATAATAGGCTGATCTATTAGCTTCATGAACATGAATGTCCAGGTCTCTCCCCAGGTTTGGGAAGTTCTCCGCTATTGTCTCTTTAAATAAACTTTCTGTCTCCATCTCTTCTTCTGGAATCCCACTCTTCTAATATTTGTACATTTGATGTGGTCTCATTGATCTTGTGGACTTTCTTCACTCTTTTGGTTGTTGTTGTTCTTCTTCTATTTAAATTATTTCAAAGTTCCTAACCTCTCACTCATTTATTCTGTCTCTTCCATTTGGTCTATTCTGATATAGATGCCCTCTGTTGAAATTTTTTTCATGTCGTTCATTGATTTCCTCAACTCCAGAGTTTGTTTGGTTCTTTTTGTGATTTCTGTCTTTTTCTTAAGTTTCTTAATTTTCCTAGATTTATTGAATTGTCTTTCTGTTTTCTTGTAGCTTGTTAAATTCCTCAGAATAGCTATTTGGAATTGATCAGCTATATCACAAAATTTCATGCCTTTGAATTCAGTTATTGGAAGATTATTGGTTTCTTCTGGTGATAAGATGTTTTACTGGTTTTTCATGTCCCTTGTAGTTTTGTGCTACTGCTTTTGCATTGAAGTAGTAGCAGATACCTATTGAAATCTTAACTATGTATGTTCAGGTGAAAAATACTGTTTTTTGGTCTTGATATATGTGGGGTTTTCTCTGACCTTGCATGAGTACACAAGCTCTACACTTCTTGTTCTCTCTTGTGGCCCTTTGATTTTCTCCTGTCCTGATTTCCTCCCATCCTTACCCCCAGTCATAGAGTTCCTGCCTCAGTACTCTGGGTGCTGCTGAGAAGAAACAAGTTTTTCCAGCAGCATCCCACACAGATGGAGAAGCCGAGCACTCACTCACTGCTCTCCTTTTTCCCCACATGAGAGTCCCCTGCCATCGGTTCAGCTCCATGCAGTGTCACCTTGGGGGACCCAGTAGTGGCAGAGTGATACCACAAAAAAATGAGTGATTTTATCCACCTATTCATTCTGACAGTTATTATTCAACAAGTTCAGCTTCTTCTTGAGGCCAGTTCTTGATCATATGGTGACATGTCATCTACACAAAAGATACTTGTCTATTTACGAAGCCAGGAAGACCTACATCCAGTTGATCTGAAAAGTGTGTTTTGTAGGTATTAGCTTGAAAAAAAGCCAAGAATTAAAATAATTTTATAATATTACATTTCAAAATCAGTTTTTCAAAGCTCCACATCTTCTAATTTTAGAAGTGTCACTACAAGAATGACTTTAAAGGACACTGTGCTGCAAAAATGATTCCTATGATGCATATGTGATTTCTGTCTATAGAATCAGAAACTAAAGGTGAATCAGTTAATATCATGCAAAGTCTTACACTGTACTTCACCATCTTCTCGGAGAAATGAAACAGTGTGGCAAAGATCAATAGAATGGTTATAGCTAAAGCCTGCTTTTACACTATGTTTAAAAGATCTATCCTTGTTTATTGAAGAGAAAACTGATGTTGAGTTGTATAAGCTGGCAACATTATCTACCTGTCAAGTTATCTTACATTTAATTTTTAGCAGAAATAAGGAGATACATCTATTTGCTAAAGATCAAACACAGGCCAGTGTTCACATCAGGAAGACAAATTAGCATGTACATGAATCAGGTTCTATTTATATAAGATGATGATGGCTTAGACTAAGTAAAAACACCCTGCCTTGATCATAGTATCAGTATCTGGAAGTAGTAATTACCTGTTAACAGAAAACATACAAAATTCAAATAATTTTTGCAGTTCATAATTGTTAATGTTAGTAAGGCTCAAGTCTTATTAATAACTTTAATGATGTCAGAATATGTTCACTATAGCAAATTATTAGCTCTATAAAAGATATACGACCAAAATCCAATTAGAGTGTGTAAATGTTTATCTCCTACAGCACACCTTATAATCTGCCTTTGGCCATAAGATGTATGGCTATAACATATTCAGAGATAAATATTTTAAGGATATTAAATTATAGATTATATGTTAATCAATATGTACCATAAATAATGAAGTCAGACCTAGTTTCTAAATAATAATATTTTATCCCCAAAATACTTTATCTCCCAAAACATACTTTTAGGCTTACTGGCAGACTCAAGCTTTAATTTTGCTCATAGAGGTTCAGAATGGACATCCAAGAAGAATTCTAATACTAAAAAGTTTTACAGAAGTCAGCCTTGTTTCTTTATGCTATTAAAAATATATTTATGTGGGGCACCTGGGTGGCTCAGTCAGTTAAGCATCGGACTTCTGCATAGCTCATGTTCTCGCACTTTGCACGTTTGGGCCCTGCAATCTGGAGCCTGCTTCGGAGTCTGTGTCTCCCTGTCTCTCTCTGCCCTCCCCTGTTCATGCTCTCTCTCTCTCTCTCTCAGAAATAAATAAAACATTTAAAAAATATATTTATGTGACCACTTTTATTGTAATTGGCCTTTCTTGAAAGTATATATTTTATTTTACTGGTATCATGTGGTGTTCTTTATTTTACGTTATGAACTGATAGGGAAAATTAGAGGATTAATATAACAAATGATAAAAATGTTTTCTGAATTACAGCTGTTTAAACTTAATTTACTTGGAGTAAAATTAAGAAATAGAATGGAAAATGTTAAAATAGTTTTTGAAAGGCCTGATTATTTGTGCAAATTTAGTTTGATTAAATAACTAACCACTGTTTTAGAATAGAAAAGGCTGAGTTTGTTTATCTAAAATTATAATCTCAATTCTGGACGTTTCTACCTTATTATAAACTATTATTAGTCCAAGAATCAATAGGACTCTATTTTGCACCTTTCTGATGTCAAGAAAAAAGAACTATTCCCTGTTAAACTGAATAATAGGCATTACACAGAGCAAGTGGGGTTGAGGTAGAACTAAAATTTAGACTGTACTAGAGGAGACCTGAAGTTCAAGAAACTGATGTAATAAGGATCATAATGCTACACTGGAAAGCAAGCAGAAGTTAAGGCAGAGGATATGGGCACCTGTCACACTAGAGCCCAGGCTTAAAAGATATGAGGCCATGGAACAAGACTGTACCTCTGAGAGAAACATATGAAATGCTCCTGCTAGCCTGAAAAGGCAGTTTATTACCAAGTCTTTTGCTCTGTAAGTCAAGACCCTTTGTGTACCTTTTGCTTAACACAGAACTAGTCTCAGGGTGTTGTCAGAGAAAGCAAGTCGGCATTTGCTCCATGGTTGGGTAACAGACTTTCCGATGCTATAAGAGACTGCTAAGAGACATTGGGAATGGTAGAAATTGTTGGAATGAGGTTGCGCCTGGGTGGCTCTGTCGGTTGAGCATCAGACTGGATCAGGTCATGATCTCATGGTTCGTGGGTTTGAGCCCCACGTTGGACTCTGTGCTGACAGCTCAGAGTCTGGAGCCTGCTTTGAAGTCTGTGTCTCCTTCTCTTCTGCCCCTCCCCTGCTCATGCGCTGTCTCTCTCTGTCTCAAAAATAAGTTAACATTGAAAAAACAAATTCAAAAGAAAAGAAAATGTTGGAATGAGAGTAAAGGAGGTCAGTCATGTTGTTGAATCCTGTCCAACTGATACAGTTGTTACTGATTGTAATTTGGACCACGTCTTGCTGTAGTGCTGCTGACCAAGACAGAATAAAGCACCATAGCAGATCAAGTGGATTTTTAAATCCATGTTATTTTATAAATCCAGGCTGAGATTGCCTTCTATTCATTATCTTTTTGAGAACATTGAGGCAGAAATGCCACTGACCAGCATCTACTTTGAGGATTGAAAAAAACAAGTCTTCTCATTCTAAAAAAAAAATTTGAAATGGCTCTTGTTGGAAAAATATTTCCCTTCTGCATCCTTTCAATTTTTCTTTAGACCATTATGTGTCTAGTTTTATACACACACACACACACACACACACACACACACACACACACTACACATTAGGACATATATTATACTTTGCAACCCAGTGCATATTTGCATATGTACTTATCTCAGAAATGAAAATCCAGATTTGGAACAAGTAGACTTTTGAAAAGAAAGAAAATAAAAAAGATGGTGTTTTCTTCCTAGCCAGGTTGTTTAAAGTAGAAATGACATTCCAATTTTATGATAACAGCAGTGATAATGTAAGTCATATAGCTATTATGTTGGTAGAGCCAGTATTTGAGTACAGTTCTAATGTCAGAGCCCACAATCTAGTCACTATAGTATATGATCTTCTACTGTGCTATCCTGTGATGGTATACCTCTTTTGAAAGTGATTTTATCTTCTCCATTGCCTCCCCCCACACTAGTTTACATTCATATATCTTTTTTAGAGATGGGAAACATAAACATAACAGGATTTAAATTGCCAGATTTTAATATGTTTATTTTTTATTGGGGAATTGATGTACTACTTAGAGTCTATTTTAAAAATTGGTTTCTCAACACTTTGAATATTGCATTTTGTTTTTCCAAGAGAGATTCTTTTAAATATAATTACATTTTTTATAAAAATAATATGAACTTATTTTATAGAAAATGTGAACAACATATAAAAAATATAAACAAGGAAATAAATCCATATAATCCTACCACCCAGACAGAGAACTTCTGGTAATACTCCTAATGTTTGTTTGTTTTATAATGTTGAGATAATACATTATATACAATGTTAGTTTAATTTATGAACTATGTATTATAAGAGGTGAGAGAAGGCCACATTCTCTAGGCCTCTACTCTTTTACATAGTAAAAATAAACACACCTTACTCCACCTCCCACTCTACAAATCCATCTAACTTTTTTCTACCCCAAGATATGAACAATTTTGTATTCTGCATTTTTCACTGGCTATATAATATGTGTACTTATTTTCTCATGTTATTAAGAGCTTCGAAGACATTTTAATGGTTGTATAATATTCTAATTTAATAGGTACAGTAAGACTTAATTTATGCATTTCTCTATTATTAGATGTTTAGACTGGTAGCATATATTTTCAGAGATCTATAGTTCAGTAATAGGAAGCAGTCCAGATGTCAGAACTTAGTGCTTTGCCCATACAAGTACTGCCTCTAGTACTACATATGTGGAAAGTTATTCCACTTGTTCATAAAGAGGTTTCCTGTGCGATTTTGTAGAATTTGTATTTCTAGAGCTATAAACCAACCATGGTGGAAAAAGGGACAATTTAGGTCAGAGACAGAATAATAATAATAGCTTTTCCTTTTATTTACATGGTGTTTTATGATTTTCAGTGAACTTTTACAATCATATGTTATTTAATGAGGTAGGAAGTATTGATCTCACCTTTTTTTTAATGTTTATTTATTTGGAGAGAGGGGTGCAGGGAGAGGGAGAGAGAGAATCCCAAACAGGCTCCATGCTGCCAGCACAGAGCCCAATGCAAGGTTCAAACTCACAAACCGTGAGATCATGACCTGAACTGAAATCAAGAGTCAGATGCTTAACCAGTTGAGCCACCCAGGCGCCCTTAATTTCATTTTATAATTGAGAAAATAATGTTTACTTAACTCCAAATCAGAATTATTTATAATGGACAATAGTTGCTTCTGAACAAGGTTTAATAACTGACTCTCCTGTAGTGAAGGAACCTTCAGTTGTTTTTGTCTGTTTAATTAATAGAACAATGAAAATATTATCCTGAGGTTAGATCCACTCAGTGCTACAAAGTAATGTTTTTCAGTATTTTAATAACCATCAAATTGCCCAGTCTTTTCTTCACTTTTATGAACTACCCTTTAGATATAGATACAAATTATAGAGAAAATAGGCTATTTTTCTCAAAGTAGTAGTACTAATTCATTAACATAAACACAATTCCACTGTGGTCACAGGTTTGTTTTTTTTTTTTAAACTGGTTCATGTTTTTTTCAAGAAAACACTACATCTATGGCTTGAATGGAAATCTGTTTTCCAAATATAGACTTTATTTAAAAATTCTTCGCTAAAAAATGTATAATGTTCCTTGGCTTCCTTTACTTTTATTGATATGAACTGAAGTGTGGAGAAACTTTCTTATTTGCTCTTAGTTCTTGAAAGTCAATTTATATTCCCCAGGAGTGGTAAAGCACTCAAAATAGGTCTCACATATAATCAATGGTTTGGGCACAGCAAGCATCAAAATTGATGTTGTTCATCTGAAGATAAAACTACCTGAAAACCAGTTGGACTAAAAAAACAGACCCCAAAAATAAAAAAAAAAAAAAGAATGTGTTTACATATATACATACTGTGGTTGTGGCAGTAGTTCAGTTAATCCTTAGTAAAAGAAAGCTCATCTGAGTAGTTATCACCATTTTTATTTTTTCATGTAAAGAGAAATCACTTAGTGCTTTATTTTGCAGCATCAATGCAATTTAAACTACAGTGACATACCACTTTGCACCCACTAAGATGGCTATAATCAGTAAGACAGATAATAACAGGTATTGTCCATAATGTAGAGAAAATGGAGAGAATGTAAAACGTTGCTTGTGAAAATGTAAAATGGCACACTTTGGAAAACAGTTTGATGGTTTTTTAAAAAGTTAAACATAAATTTACTATATGACTCAGCAATTCTATTCACAGAGGTGGTTAGCCCAAAAGGAATGTAAAGTATGTGTACAAAGAGTTGTATCCAAATATTCGTAGCTGCATTATTCACAGTTGCCTGAAAATAGATGGAATTCAATATCCATCAAGGAGTAAATGGATAAACAAAATGTGGTATACCCAGCTAATGGAATACTATTCGGCAATAAAAAGGAATGCACTACTGATACATGTTACAACATGAATGAGACTGAAAAACATGCTAGGTTAAAGAAGCTAGACACAAAAGATTGAATATTGTATGATTCCATTTGTATGAAATACCTAGATAGGCAGAATGTCCAGAAATCATGCTGGGGGTAGGAACAGGAAATGTTTGCTAGCTTATTTCAGCATCAGTTGGCTTTCTTCTCTTTCAGATGATAAAAGGGGAGTGAGAGAATCTTTCCCCCTTTAGGGCCCTCACCTGTGGTATTCTGTATACCCGAGAAGCTAGAAAGTTCTAACTCCCTTTGCCTGGCCAGTATATAACCAATACTTTAAATGTATCTTCAGAGCAACTATATCCTAACTTCACAGTTTAATCAAGGCTCCTTGTGATACTTTATTTTTTTGCACCACATGCTGTCTTTTCAAAGTATTTATCACAATTGTTAGTCTTCCATTTATTCAACAAGTATTTATTGAACCACCTCCTATATTCCAGGCACTGTTCTAGTCCTGGTCTACAGGAGAAAACAAAACATGGAGCACATCCTAGTGGGGAAAGACAGATAATGAACCAATCAATAAATACAGAATATATGAAGAGATGATAAGTGGTAGGGAGAACAATAGAACACGGTGAAAGATACGTTGAGGGAGGTATGTTGTTTTTACATAGTATCTTCAGAAAAGGTGTATAATAAAATGACATTTGACCAGAGTTTTGAATGAAGAATATATACATCTCTCAAAATTATTACTTTCTTGATTTTGTCTTTTTGATAAATCTCATTTTTACAAATCTACATTCTTAAAATTTGTATTGATTCATATTGTGTCTGATAATTCTTCAAAATAAGAGATAAAGAAAATGTAAGTAGTATAATTATAAGCTCTTGCCAACTAATGAATGTAAATTTGTATTACATAGCATCTTATCACTGCACTTTGGCAAGTTAATATATATTAGCATTTTCTCCAGAATGTCAGTCATTTTACATTATTACCCAATTCTATCCACATCTATGAATATTAAAAAAAAAAAGCAATAGTATTTTCTTCATTTCTTTAATGTTTATTATTTTGGGAGAGACAGAGACAGAGCACCAATGGAGGAAGGCAGAGAGAGAGCGAGACACAGAATCTGAAGGAGGCCCTAGGGGAGCTGTCAGCACAGAGCCTGATGTGGGGCTTGAACCCACAAACCATGAGATCATGACCTGAAGTCAGACACTGAACTGACAGCCACACCCACATGCCCCAACAGTAGTAGTTTCTTTTGTGAAGAGGGAAAGAGAATAAGAAACGAGTCTAATTTACTAAATCTAGAAAAATTAAACTTTCAGATATAATGAAATGGAGACTGTCTTAAACATGGTACAAAAGCACAGTTCTGAAATGGACAAGAAAAGCTGGTTCATAGAAACTACTGTGAGTCAGAAACCTGGTTTGTTTTTTCCTAGAAATTCCTTTCTTTTTCCAATTTTCATAAGTGAACTCTGCAGTAATGGCTTATTAATCAGATATTTTCTGCATGAAACATCTAGGGAAAGGGGTTAAAAATAGGGAATGCTATTCTTTTCATTATTTAATACATAGAAGGTTACTGACTAAAAATAAAAAGGGAAAATTCAGTAGAAGAAACTTATTCACAATAAGAAAACAAATTCATGGAGGTATCAGCCTCCTATGGCATTTTACCATTGTGGATATATTTTTGAATGGGTATTTTTGGAATATACTAATTATAATAGATTTTATAAACCCATTGGATTAATGAGATCATTCTGGGCACAGCTGTCAGAGTATCTTTAAGAGCTTTTTAAATACATTATATCAGGAACACCTGGGTGGCCCTTTCAGCTGAGGGTCTAACTCTTAATTTTAGCTCAGATCATAATCTCAGGGTCATGAGATTGAGCCCTCTGTCAGGTCCCATGTTGGGCATGGAGCCTGCTTGAGATCCTCTCTCTCTCTCTCTCTCTCTCTCTCTCTCTCTCTCTGTCTCTCTCTCTGTCTCTCTCTCTCTCTGCCCCTCCTCCCTTGCTTGTGCATATACACAACACTCTCTCAAAAAAAAAATTACTAATTAGTTTAAATAAATACGTAAATAAATAAATATAGTATATGCATTCCCAGCCCTCACTGCAGGCCAGAAGAATCAGGACAAGCCCAGTGGTTATTTAATGAACCAATACCAAACCATAGATTGGCATTTTTTACCATTGCTCTAAAACCATTTATTTCGTAGCTAATAATATGAGATGGTCTATTGTATATATATATTTTTTTTACAAATGAAGTTGGCTTTATTGCATCCAAATTATTGTCCCTTTCAAAGAAGTCAGTTTTTGAGACACACAATAGACTGATCCTTGTGACCTTATAGATCACCCAATTTTTTTTGTGTTTGCCTTACAAAAACAGTTGAACCGAGCTTGATACCCCACTTTGTTCACTAGATCTGACTTCGAATATCTAACAATATTGGCAGAAGTATAATCCAGCCTCCAAGGATTGAATATTTGACATTTAGATTATTCAAAAGATTGCTTGGTAGACTGAAAATCCAACTGTTAAATCAATGTCCACATCATTTGAATAAGTGACGTTTGAGGGAAAACATTTTGTGTTCTGGATTAATTTTAAAAATCAGTCTCATTATTTTAAGCCTCATCTCCTCAGCTGAGTTATATAGCACCTTGAATGCAGAAACCATATGTTTCATACTTCTTTGTAATCTCAGTGCTTGCACACTACCTTACTCAGAATAGTCACTTCTGATATCTGATGATCATATTTTCCCACTAATGATGTCTCTACACTGAACTAATGAGGCTTTTGCCTGTAATACTTTGTGATAAACAACACAGACTTGTTAGGGCATATTGCCGATATTGTAAAATGACTTATTTAGCTGATCCATCACACCCTTAGCTTTGGCCTTATTACTAACAGATTTCTGAGCCAGTGGGTATCAAATATAGCCTAAAAATTTTGATTACCCCTCATTTTCTCTTCATTTTAAAAATTACAGATCTTGCTTTCAAGCTTTCAGTGTTTTTATTCAGAAGAATGTTTTCTTTAGCAAAAGTCAAGGGTAACTGTTCAGCAGCTTCAAGTTCATCTTTCACATATATTTGCTCAGTGTTCACCCTGGAACCAGGCAGAATTCCCATAGCTTGCAAAACCACAAGGGGAGGAAAGGATTAGAAATCATACAAAGAGGAAATGAGATTTTTTTTTCCCCCTAAGCATTAAAGTTCTCCATCTGTTAGTCTATCTGGATGTAGTAAAATCTTGCTGCAATTTAAAGAAATCTGTGTTACTTTAGTCCTCTGTGGTTTAGTCTTGTCCGTGGTTTCATTTACCTATGGTCAACCATGGTCTAGAAGAAGATGATACTCCTCCTGACCTAGCATAGCCTAACACGACGTTACAATGCCTACGTCATTCACCTCACTTCATTTCATCATTAATCATCTTGCATTATCACAAGAAGAAGGGTGAGTACAGTATAATAAGATATTTTGAGAGAGACAGGGAGAGGTTCCATTCACATAACTTTTATGACAATGTATTGTTACAATTGTTCTGTCTTATTATTAGGTATTGTTAATCTCTTACTGTGCCTAATTTATAAGTTAACTTTATCATATATATGTGCATATAGGAAGAAACATACTACATATAGGATCTGGGACTACCTCTAGTTTCAGGCATCCACGGGAGATCTTAGAACACATCCCCTGCAGATAAGCTGTGAGGGGTGGGGAACTACTGGTTTTAGAAGTTTTGTAACCAATTATTTTGGAAGAATAGAGGTAGATAGTTAATTAATATAGATTATTTTAGATTTCTTTCAAAAAATAAAAAGACCTGGAGTTGAGAAGTTAACCAATTGTTAAGTTCAAAAGTACTTTATTCTTTCTCTAGATTTATTCATTTTAATTAGCCTGGTCATTTAATTAATCTAGAATTTAATAAATTTAAAGTCAAAACTGTATTTTATAGCTTCTTTTTATATGTTGAAATGCCTATGGAGATACTTAGAGAAAAAATATATGTATGACTTGAAAGTCCTCTAACTGAGAAAAGAGGTTTTTTTTTATTTTTATATTACAGTCTCTTAGATAGAAATTAAGTAAATTATAAACCTCATGGGCTGTTTATCATTAACTGACTTTGGGAATAATTGCAGTGTACTAAAACTAGATTGAATTTGTGCATTTTACATTAACTTGTCTTTGAACTATTTTACCTTGAAAGGTGACTATCAGAAAAATATAAATGCAAATATATTGGTTTTTTATTTTAGAGTTTTTTTCTTTTCAGAAGAATACCACCTCAATTCTACTTCCACTGCAAAATAAAAATTTTTATGCACTTTTCTAAACTCCCTTTGATCATATTTGTGGCTAATTACAGAGCTTTGTCATTATGCCTTTAAGCATGGTTTACTTAATTCATTATCTTGAGGTGCCTATCCAGGGCTGTTGTAACCTGTATAGTCCAGAGCATATCATCATAGGTATATTCACATAGGAACTCTGTGAATCTTTGGGGAAACAGACCAAAGACCATTGAAACTGCTAATTTAATTCTAATTGAACAGAATTGAGGTTTTCAAACAAAATTTAGAAGGAAGGACAGCTCTGAGCTTTTAGAAATGGCCTGCAGAAACAAAAAACCACCTTGCTATTTGAAGAAGAAGGTATTTGAACTTTATTCTCATAGGTTGGTTTGCAGAATGCCAGGAAGCAGCATCAGTTATACCGCCCTCTGACTCAGCCCCAGAGAAAGTTTTCACAGTTCCCTTGATCACCATAGATTGTTTTTTGTTTAACATATATCTAAGTCATGTTAGGTATCAGATAAACCCCCTTATTGGTTCCCTGCCTAAGTCACTCCCTAATCCCCGTCAAACTAGAATCAGTGATCGCCTTCTTTGCATCCAGGTCACTCTGTACTGCTCTATTCACATACCTAAATACTGAAAGACAAATCATAGACATTCATTAAAAACTCTCTCCTTGAATAAATGATTTTCTTTATTTCATTATTATATAAATGAATTTAATGATGTTCTAGTTCAGCCCTCCTATCTCACACTTTGGGAAATTGAGTTATAAATGGTTATTTATACAAATCACACAAGAGAACAAACTAAATCACGTCTTGGGAAAGGTCTGAGTTTGGAATTTAGGTTGGTAACTGCAGTGGAGTTTGTTTGTTTGTTTTTTCCTAATCATATCAACTTCATTAAAGTTGCCAGTCCCTAAAAGAGTCAGAGGAAAGCAGTCCATGGAACTGCTTTGTCACAAACTAAAGACAAGAACAAAGCAAAAGTAATTTAAGAACTGATTGACATTATTTTAAATGTGAATCTGTATACAAACAAATATTGGAAGCTTCTTGAAAGTATCAATTGTGTCCTGTTTTTCCTTTCTATATTCCGTTCCATTTTATAATTATTCCCGATTTTTAAAATTTAAATGATGATGATGACGACAGTGATGATGTTTGCTCCACTAGAATGTGAGCTACAAGAGAGCAGAGACCATGTGTGTGTGCTGACTTTGTATGCCCAGCACCTAGCACAGGGCAATTAATGTCGTAATTAAAACTGATGACTCCCCAAGGAATTCTAAAAAAGTCTGAGAGTAAAGAGTTCATTTTTAAAATGTGACATTGAACCTTATTGATATAGAAAGTTGACTTAATAAAGTCCTTTAGTGTTATATTTCCTATTTATTGTTTGAATATGCTTGTCTAGTTTTGTCCTTAGTTTTACTGAAATTAATAAATTCTTTTTCAATAGTGAATTAATAAGTTAGTGTGATAAAATTCACCTTTATGAAGATAGAACAATCACTCAGTAAAGAAAAAACAAGTAGATTAGTATAGTTGCTGAGGATCTCATACAAAAAATAAATTAAAACAAAAGATTGAAAACTATAAATTCTAAGTGTATTTGCATGTCTGCATATTTTCAAATGATTAGTAAGCCTACTAGTCTTTCATGTTTTACCTATATAACATAAGTCTGCATCCCGCAAATATTATTCTTTAACTCAATTTTTTATGTAACATTTATAATCAAATCCATGATGTTATAAAGAAATTGAGTTTTTTTAATTTCCTGTTTTCCATTTAATTATTCTTCTTTTTTCTAACAGTAAGAAGCAGCAATTCTCCTAAAACGGCTCTTGGATTTTTCAACAGATGGAAGTTTATCTTAGATCAAAACAAAGCTTCTGTTTCACTGTAGTTCTGCCTAAAGGCAGGAGAATACGCTAGAAGGCTCCTTAAAGTCCCCTCCATATCCTCCATATATTTTGTTGGCAAGTTTCACTAAGTAGATGGAACTTACAATACCCATAAAAGAAGATATAAATTACATACTTTTCTCCTCAACTGTCTTGCTTGTTAAAGTCATTTTCACCTTATTATTGAAAAGTTGAGTCTCAGAAATATAGTAAACAAATATAATACTTTAAATAAAATTATTCTTCTCAAGCCATTGGAAAAAAGTTATTTCTCCACCTTACAGTTATAGTGTCCCTACATTATTTTTATTGTAATTGTATTGCCAAATCAGGTGTGAGATTAGATGTTGGATGTTATGTGTAATCTGCACAGAAATCAAATTATTTAACCTCTAAGCCCACGGTACCCCCTCCTGCTGGTTTGCTGTTAAATATTCAGTATTTCCTTGTCATGAATACAAATGGAGGACAAATTAGAATCTACAGACAGCTGACCTGAGCTTCAGATTAGAGACTGGGGGGCCTGTGCTGTTTTAAAATGTTTTAATTATCATAGTCCCAGTAGCCAGTTGAAGGACACACATAAAATCATTTTTTAACAAAAGAAAAAGAAAAAGCTTCATCTTCCTTTTTCTTCTTAATGTGAATGTTTGAGTGTGATTACATTTGCACTTCCATTGGAACTATGCTAATTTGCTGCATGAAATTAGGTCTATTAGTAGTAATAATTTTTTAAGCCACTAAACATTTACAGTAGTATTTTCCGTTGGTATGTGTTTTCCTTGTAGGAAAGATGATGTACATTTCTCATTTTAGTTCATAGACCATAGATCTGTGTTTCCATGTGAAGCCTAATTTAGACAATGGGTCTGATTGTTCATATTCAATGTGAAAATATATGGGGAAAATGGACTAATTTAGAAATAATAGCATGTATCTGTATCAGCAAAACATATAGTACCCAAGTCAAATGAGCTAGAAAGATCATTCTGAGAATAAAAAATATTTAATGCTTCACAGTTTGAGATTTATTTTTAAATGTTGCTACTCAAGTGAAAACATAATTTAGAGTTGAAAAGGTATGAAGTAATGAATAATTAGAATGTTGTATTGGCTAATGAAATAAGATTTTTATGAGCATTTACAAAGCAAGGAAATAAACTTTTAATCCTTAAAAAGACAAATTTAAGTTTTTTTTTTCATTTTCCAAAAGCTGATTTTAGTATTTATACAAAGTATAAGGTATTAATGAAAATGTGGTCCTCTCCATTCACAATTTAAGTTTTGTTTTAAAAGGAACTTTCATTAGTATTCATTTTCAAGAATATATTATTCTGATGCCTACAGTCTTGAATTTGCATTTTTTGTTTCTTGTATATGTTTGTGTAATGTTGATTTGATTAGTTATGCCTGACTAGTAAGCAGTGAAACATTTTTATATCCTCTTGGGAAATAAATTTGGCAGAAAATCAGCATGAGTAGATTTAATTATCACTCTGAGACCTTTCCCTTTTCTAGCTTAGTGATCCTGAAACTCCATGTGTCTCACTGAAATCTGTGTGGACGCTAAGCTTCGCTTCCCAATTTGTTCCTCCACGCAATGATAAGCCAAGCAATTACTGGTTTATTGATTTTTCATCATGGCAAATTTAAAGTTGATTTTTTCCTGAAAAGGCAGGGGTGATTAAGTGTTTCCCCTCGGTTTAGTACAAGAGAGCTATGTGGCAGAATCTAATATCCTGAGGTCAACCTCTGCAGGCAGATAATACGGTGTCTTGGCCACGTGTTAAAGAGAGAAATCAGGGCTACAAATGTGATAGGATATATGTGGAGACAGTTTAATTTGCTCCATTTATATGAACAAGTCATGTGGCACATGCTTGGAAAACATCATTTTGAATGGGCTTGGAAGTGAGGCCCACGTGGGCAGAAAGAATGAGTACAAACCAGAAAGATGTTATTGGTTATTAAGGGAGTTTCCCTATCATTTTTAAATGAAAATAAGTAAACCATTGGTGTCTAAGATGTTCAAAACATAGAGGGAAATCCACACATGCCATTACGAAGATTTGCAGCTCTGTAAACTGTAAAAATAAATAACCTGTCATGTAAGAAAATTACGATTAAGCTCTGCATTCTAGTTCACAAAATATACACATTCTAATCTCTCCAGGCAGTTCTCCAGCAGCAGTTTATTTCTGTGCTTTTCAAAGGTAGAAGTTTTTTAATCAAAAACTCAATACTTGATTCTAAAATAATTTATAAAATGCTTCGATCATTATTTGGAAATATTATCTCATAGAAGTTACTAATTACTAGTTGCAAGTAAGAGTATAGACAAATGGACATTATTGTGAGAAGTTTTAAGATAAGTTAGGGGCGCCTGGGTGGCTTAGTCGGTTAAGCGTCCGACTTTCGCTTAGGTCATGATCTCGCGGTTCGTGGGTTCGAGCCCCGCGTCGGGCTCTGTGCTGACTGCCAGCTCCGAGCCTGGGGCC
>NW_027532452.1:439663-634076 GCF_008692635.1 Crocuta crocuta | reverse complement strand
CTCCCCCCCAAAAAAAAATTAAAAAAAAAAAAAAAAAAAAAAAAAAAATGAAGATAAATTAGAAGGCTTATCAATAATTTCAATATTTACCATAATTCTTATATAAAACAGAAGTACTCTGGTTTTACCTTTTCCAGTTATAGCAAGCAAATGTATTTGCTAGAATATAAAATAGAAAATGCAGTCTCTAGGTGATAGTTTTCCTTAATGTATTATTTGAAAGCTAAATATTTTACTGAGGTGTTGAACGAATTTAACCCAACCCTAAATCTGCAGAGCCCATTTTTCCACTGGTTTTATTATTTTCCAGTGTTTCTCAATATTTCCTCATTAGCAATCCACATTGTTACAACGCTATCGATACAATTCAGAAAGATTCTAATTGTTTTCCCCTGGTAACCTAAGAATGAAGATTGTAGGCTGCTTCGTGGATCTCGTTTACTAAGAAGTCCACTTGGTTGCATCATCAGTCATTACCTGATGTTAACGGTAGATTGTACTTTTGGTGAATAACTGAAATAATTCCACATTTTAAACATTCTAATGTTTTTATTTCTTAAAAAAAAAAAAGATAAGCATTTAAACCCCTTTGAAATAGTGGTGCTAACAGCAAATGTTTTATTATGTACATTAAGCCAAGTTTAGTTCTGATTCTAATATATATCCTTTTAAACTTTCCACATAGAATACAATATAAATATATTAAGATCATTAATAGCATCTGGTCTCTCACTAAGCACCAAAGCAATGTACAGCACCAGAATTCTGCCTCTGATCAAATATTTCCCTATGAATTAAAACCCATGTGGCTAGAATTAGATTGCATTTTCCATTCATGAACCCCTTTTCTACTTTATCAGTGGATGAGCTCTGAAGTTTCGCAGTTTTTATTTGTTCTTACATCTAACAGTAACTATCTGGCTACTTTTTGAAATTGGTGAATCTACCACCTCAAACTTAAATTTTGAAAGATTTTTGAATTATTTTTAGTCATGTGGCAGGTTTACATGAGTTTACTTTTTAATACAGGTTGACTCATAAATGAGTATGATTTTCACTGACCTGAAGCTGTTATTTAAAGACATTTTCCCCTTGGGGTGCCTGGGTGGCTCAATTGGTTAAGCAACTGACTCTTGATTTTGCACAGGTTATGATCTCTCATGGTTCATGAGTTCCAGCCCTGCATCAGGCTCTGTACTAACAGAGCAGAGCCTACTTGGGATTCTCCTTCTCCCTCTCTCTCCCTTCCCCATCCCCCCTCACACCCACTCTGCCTCTCTCAAAATAAATAAATAAACTTCAAGTAAATAAAGACATTCCCCCTAAAACAATAAAAATAGCAACAAAAAAACTATATTTTTTTTTAATTTAATGTTTTATTTTTGAGGGAGACAGAATGCAAGTAGGGGAGAGGCAGAGAAAGAGAGGGAGACACAGGATCTGAAATAGGCTCCAGGCTCTGAGCTGTCAGCACAGAGTCTGATGCAGAGCTCAAACTCACAAATCACGAGATCATGACCTGAGCCGAAGTCAGACACTTAACCAAGTGAGCCACCCAGCACCCCTCTATCTTTAATTTTAAAAAGTTTTCTACTTGGGTTGATGTGAAATTTCACTTGTATGTGAAATGCCCATACAGTACTTAAAATAATTTAGGACATGATTTTAAAGGCTGCTTGTAAGTATCAAAGAAAAAATTAATTTTCGTTTCATTGAGTATGCTTATTTGTTCAACAGTCACAGTTACGATCATTTCTTCAGGTATTAACAGCACTGTACCACATCCTTGCCCAGAACCATTCCAGATAGTTTGGACTAAAAAAATGGAAATATATTACTCTTTCTTTAAATATTCTTCCTCTAGCAGCCTTCAAGTAAATGTTAGTTTATATAATGACTAATTGATAATTAGCCCTTTACCTAATTTCTGGTGTTGACTGAATAGCAGTGACCTCTTATAGTTAGTGGTCTTTTAAAGGGAGAGGTCAGTATGAAAACTGGCTCACTGCCTTGCTATTTCATTCATATCCTTCTGTTAGCGAAACCCCAAATCTGTTTCAAACACCATGTTAAATGCAAGGGCTCCAAAGATAAATAAGGCAAGGTTCTTGCTCTAAAAAAGTTTGCAGCCTATTGGGGGGATATGTCATGATATGTATAAAACAAAATAAATAAGTATAAAACAAAGTAGAAATAAGCTCCAGTAAAGAAATACAGGTAGACTGCCTGTGAGAAGGGGGAGATTACTTGCAGCGGAGAGAATTGGGGAATGCCATGAGGAAATTGCTTACATTTTTCAAATCTGTCAGTATGAACAAGCCTGAAATAAACATGTAGGTGGGGGGGGAGGTGAGAGAATGGCTTCTGGGTGCTTTTACCAGTGCTGGTACCTAAATACAGCTCACCTAATTTCAGCCCCGTAGCAGCCCTATGAATTATGTGTTCTCATTGTATAAGGAAGGAAACAGCAATTTAAGTAGTTTGCTCAAGGTTATACAACTAGTAAGTAGTAGAGCTGGAACTTGGAAATTCATGTTCTAACTTTATACTTGATCCTTGGAACTGTTACAGCCAAGTAGCCTACACAGCAATTGGACCTTGATCTTGAGGTTCACAGCAACATGCTTTGAACTATTCCAGTGCTTCCAAACCTGGCATATATCAAAATCACATGAGCGTGGTTTTTAAAGTTTTAAATTCCAGGGGCACCTGGATGGCTCAATCAGTTAAGCATCCGACTTCGGCTCAAGTCATGATCTCAGGTTTGTGGGTTCAAGCCCCGTGTTGGGCTCTATGCTGACAGCTCAGAGCCTGGAGCCTGTTTCGGATTCTGTGTCTCCCTCTCTCTCTGACCCTCCCCTGCTCATGCTCTGTCTGTCTCTCTCTCTCTCTCTCCCAAAAGTAAATATAAACATTAAGAAAAATAAAGTATTTAGATTCCACACACTTATTACTTTTTAGAATTTTGAGGCAGTCAACCCAAGAACCTATATATATTCTTAAAGTCTCTCAGGTTATTCTAATTTTTTTAGCCAGCACTGCAACATAGACAGCATCTCTATATGGTTGAACTACCCAGTTACAGTCATGATTTACCACATACAAGAATAAATATATAGTCATGTATTTTGTATTTGATCATATGTCTTTTGTTAACCAGTCCTGATTCTTTAACTATTTAATGGTATAATTTTTAAAGTGTCAAAACTTTCCATCAAAACTTGCAGAATGGGTGCCAATACCTAGGAAGAAAACCCCAGAGACAGTAGTGTAGTGGAGCACCCTTTTAAGAAAGGTGTAGTGGAGCACCCTTTTAAGAAAGGCTGCTTCACAGATACTCTTAATGGCAAAGAAAACGTTATTGTGAGCAAAAACATAGACACTGACAACCCTCAGTTCAGAAAAGTATTTTGAATGTGAATAAATTTTAGGAATACCATAGCCAATTTGTTTCTCTCTCTCAGTCTTTTTATGTATGTGCAATATGTTTTCAATCTAAAAGAGCTCTTTCAATAGTTATAAAAAGTTCTAAGTGATAAGAAAGCTGTGCCATACCTTGACAGCTTTCTCTTACTGATGTGTGAAAGAATAGTGGATTACCATCAGTGGCACCTTAGATTTGATGAAATATTATATTAGGACCTGTGTTATATTATTTTTGTTGTACTATTTTATCATTTAATTCCTCTGTCATGTTCACCTCAGATAAGCAATTCTTTGTGATGATGACTGATAAGACTCTGCTTCTCCCCCAATACTGAGAATATTAGAAATTTTAGGCATTAAAGAGGAGATACCTAGATATTAGATAATACAATATATCAAGATGTTATTAGAAACTTAAGAAATGCTAGCAAAGTGTCCATTGTAAAAATAAAATTCCCTGATAGTTTTTGAAATAAAATTTTCATTTGACAGGTGAAGGAGGCCATTCCCACATTAACCTTTACTGTTAAATGAGTATCTTGTTTCTAAGTAAGTTAAGCCGGGAGATGAGTCTCTTTGTTTAACACTTCTTAAAGTAAAAGTTAACATCCTGCCTTTATCTAATTGCTATCAAAGACATTAGCCTATTTGGCTCTAGCATGATTCAATTGCATGAGGTCATGCAGCCTAGCTGTAATAACTTAAAGTGCTTCACTTGGTGATAAGAAAATATATTAAAATGCTCTCAGGTTCATTAGTTATTGCCCAAGGTCATGCTTTATGGTCAGTCCATTTACTAAAGTTTGTTGTAATAGCATTGACCTGAACTCACATTTTTAAGTCTTTTGATATAAGAAACATAGTAAGTTTTAAGAAATTATGCTTGTATTTTAATCCATTTAAAGTTGTTTATTTTCATTTTTCCCACTTGGTAGAGGAGTTGGAAATATATGTAATGATATCCTGTCACTAAAGTGTACAATAAAAGATTTTTTTCTTCAACCTTAATTTTGAAGACAATTTAAAAACCTTTAGCAAAAAAATTCTGCTGTATAAATGGGAAAGCTTTGACTTAATCTCATTTTTTACTTTGATTTCAAATCCTCCTCTATACTTTCATAAATAACCAAATGAAAGCAAGTCCCTCCAATCCACCCTTTGTATCCCTTATGAGCATGTGTTGCTTCATTAGGCTGGCTCAACCACCTGGTGTGGAATCTTTGGTCTCAAGAGGCTCTATCAACATCTGGCATTAGCTGTGATCTTTATATGAATGCTTAGTCTCTCTATTGACATTTTATAAAGAAAAAGAATGTGGGACAAATTAAGAAAGTATATGGAACTATATAAAATAAAGATGTGTGTGTGTGTGTATATATGTGTGTGTGTGTATAAACTGATTTGCCATAGTATATTGTAGTAGCTAGAAGAAACAAACCAATAAATAGAAGATCAAGAAATATATCAATTTATTTTAGAGCTCTGTGTGATACTGTATGATATAAAAATATACATTTATTTTATATGGAATACTGTTGGTTGAGTTATTAATCTAGCGTCAAACTCCAATCATCTTTATAGAGAAATGATGTATTTCAATCTGGATTTAACTGTTGTAGCTTTTTAGTATCATTTTTAATAGATTAAAAATATAGGATGATTTGATAGACAGGAAAAGGGGATTGCTCTCTTATTAACTTTCTGAAAGATAATGTAGTTGAGTTTCTGAACTAGGGAATATTGAGATAATGTATGAAAGTGAGTGTTTTCTTATCACAGAACAACCGAATAACATTGTCCATTATGTCCTGAAAAAAATTGGAGAAAAGCTATAGCTGGCGTAGTTAACAATGGAAACAAAAATACGAAGGCTTGTTTTCAGTTGAAAATCTATTTCCTTTTTACCTTAAAATATTTTAATAAATATAACAAAAACAAACTGATTATTTTTAGTGTAATGATTTTAATTATCCTATGTATTTAAAATGAAGCAAAATAGACACCTCGTGGGGAAAATACTATCAGTGTTCTATATGTATATTTATAGATATAGTCATTCCATGTAATATGTAATATTTTTATTAGAAGCAAATTATGAATGAATTAGCAAATAAAGTATACCTGTCATTTGTATCTGTTTAATTTAGATAAAGTAACCATTAGACTCCATAATATGTAGGTTTACTTACGGTATGGGACAAGGTTAAGATCACATGTAATAGATCTGTAGGTGAATGGAGGGAAATTTCTGCCTGAAGCCTAGGAGCTGGAGACTTACTCTGATCTTAATCTGCTGACCTGCTGAGTGATCTTGATTAGTGTTCTTATTATACATGTACAGCTAAGATGTAGAAGATTGTGCAGCTATTAAATGCATTACTTTTATAACTTAATGGGACAAAGATTAACAGCAGCTTTGAGCACTAATTTAATGTAACAGATTCACTAAGTGTAATGTTAGCAGCTGAAGACAAACCTCTCTAATAATTTGGGAGGAGGAGTGGAGACATCATATATTATTCTGATACTTAAGTAAGGTCAGTACATTAAATTATATAAAACTTTTGCTTTTCAAATATTATCTTTTCTTCCCTATTTTGAGGTCAACTGAAACTAGTAATTTTATCATGGTTTTCTTGGTAAATGTGATTTATATAATAGATATCTCATTTCCTGTTGTCTACTAGGAAATAGGCCAGAAGAAAGAACTCTAGAGGAAGTAAAACAATATCTATAGCAGCACTTTCACTGAAACCGTCTTTGCTCATAGAAGACTTTAAAAAAAAATTGGCAGATACAGAAAATGAGAAGCATTCTTAAATATAGGTCCCTATAGTAAGTGCATATATAGTGTATAGATGTATAGTACCCTATTTGTGGGAAGATATAAATTTAAACTGGCTTTCACAGTCAGATAATCCAGTCAACATCAAAATTATTCAGGATTATGGGAGTACTAGTTTTTTGTTTTTTGGATTTGTTTTTGTTTGATTGATTGTTTCTTGAGTAGGTGTAAGCTCTCTAGATTCCAAATGAAGAACGTTAAGGGTTTCTATGTAATTGACTTTGTTAAAATTGTATTGTTTTTAACTGACTGTCAATTCCTAAAAGTGGACTTTAACTTAAAATGTTAGTGTTGATTAACCATCTGGAATGTGTAGCAACATAATATTATTGGAGAAATAGGCATCTTCAATTATCAAATTACGTGCTAAAATAATGAAAATGAAGGTAACTCTGTAATATTCATGTAGGATCACAGAACATATCAACAGTGAAAACCTTTAGTACTTTTACCATTTTTGACACCTGGCAGTATGGGTTTGCCTTCTCTATAGAATATGAAACTAAAGGTACTGTTTTGATATATTGAAGAGAATTTTTCTTATCTCAGAAAAAATTCTTATCATTTGTTTATAAAGTTTTTTAACTTCTAATTTGTATTATTTAATATAGCCTTTCCTAACAGTGTAAAGTAATAAGACAGTTTTTAAAGTCGTAATGTATTTTCAATCAAATAGTGCTCCCATTCCAATTGGATAACTTTGAACAAATCTGCCAAAGATTCTCATAGGCTATTTTCACTACAAAATGCTCTCAAGATAGCTGCAGATGGCATAGAAAATTGATCCAAATGCGTTCTGCTCCAGGACAACTCCAGAAGTAGGCAGGGCATGGGGAGGTTCTCTTGTTACTTTCCCTTTCTTTTTTTTTTTAAATAAATAAATACATTACCAGTAAGTTCTGGGTAAGTGACTTCTGTTCTCAGATGCTTTTCAAGTTAACATTTCATTTCTCCTCTAAGTGCCATTTTGTTTTCTGTCTTTTCCATTAGAAATTAGTAAAGTCATAAAATGACAGAGCTGTGAGGAATCTTAAAGATCCTATCTAGTTCGGCTGTCTCATTGTCTTACTTTATAACTAAGAATTCATTTTCCCCCATCTCCTCCTCAGACAGCACCCTTACTACTCCCAACTCACCAGAAATGTGCAGTGGTGAAGAACAAAAAGCAAAACCAAGAAAAGGAAAGTGTTTCTAAGACAGTGGTTCCAAGAAAGAGGCTCTAAATGTCACCCTGCTTGAAAAAGTGGCCATTTCTATCAGGAAAACTTGCTCTGGAGGGACAGTCCTTACTACAGCAATAGGCAGAAAGAGGCCACTCTACTCAGTGGTTTCTGACCTGACTCTGGGGTTTTACAAAAGCATATACCTTCATTTATCTTCTTCATCAGAGTCATGGAATTCTGGGAAGCAGATTACAGTAGAGTAAGACTTGTTAAATCCCTTGTAACAAATGCTACAAGAAGCCCTAATCATCACCGACTGAGTGGAAGCAGTAGGTCACTTCACAGCTAAGCAGTTTCTGAGTGAGTACCTTGCCTTGGAGGCATCAATGAACTTTTATTCTCTCAACTCAGGAGTAGAAGCTTTTGAAGCAGTTTTAGTCAGGTCCCATATTCATGTTTTGAGGTTTGGACTTCTAATTTGTTTTCTGTAGAGGGAGGAAAATAGAAAGAGGAATTTGAGCAGAGAATAAGAAATATTTTTTGGTCTATACCTTCCTTTTGGAGTTGTTTCAAAAACAGCTTGTTCTTATTTAAAAAGATGCTCCATAGATGAACCAAACTAGAAAAAATAGATTTTCAAATCTATCCAAAGAAGTTATATTAGAAATGATTTAAGAGTAGAATGAGAGGGACACCTAGGAGGCTCAGTCAGTTAAGTGACTTTAGCTCAGGTCATGATCTCAAGGTTTGTGAGTTCGAGCCCCACATCGGGCTCTGTGCTGACAGCTCGGAACCTGGAGCCTGCTTTAGTTTCTGTGTCCCTCTCTCTCTGCCCCTCCCCTGCTCACACTCTGTCTCTCCTTCAAAAATAAATAAACATTAAAAACGAGTAGAATGAGAATCGGGGGCACCTGGGTGACTCAGTCGGTTAAGCATTCGACTTTAGCTCAGGTCATGATCTCACAGTCCATGGTCTGTGAGTTTGAGCCCCACGTCAGGCTTTGTGCTGACAGCTCAGAGCTTGGAACCTGCTTCAGATTCTGTGTCTTCCTTTCTCTCTCTGCCCCTTGCCTGCTCATGCTCTGTCTCTATTTCTCAAAAATAAACAAACATTAATTTTTTTAAAATAATAATATTTTCTCTTTTATCTTGAATGCAGTTAGGGAAAAAATGAAATATTATGTATTCTCAGGGCTTCCTTAGCAACAGAGGAACAGGGTGGCTTAATCAGGGCAAAGAAACCTGTAATGTCCTGAGCATACAAGTTAGGAAACTGAGTCTTGGAAAATTTGAACAACTTTTTGTAGTCACATTATTAATATGAACAGAACCAGAATTCAAACTCAGTTTGTCCATCCTAAACCGTTGATTTTTTTTTATATGTTGCCTCAGTACCCATAGTGTACAACAATTCACAAAGTAGAATATGTCTGTTGTCACAAAGCCCACAAGTCATTAAATCTACAGATATCAGTGAACACTTACTAAGTACATAGTACCTTATTAGGTACAAACAAGTGCTTCTAAGATGTTTCCCCTCAAAAAGCTTCTTTTTTTGAAATTTAATTCAGTGGATGCCTTGAAAAGTGTATACATAATCTTAATTTATCACATTATGTACACTTCTTATAAAAAAGTATCTCCACTGTGAATTATTCATGCACCGTTTGATCCCTGATTATGCACACACTGCCCTCAGTTACTTAGGAAGCTCAGGTAATAGAAATGTGTTTTAACGAGAGCTTAAATTGGGGGTCAGTACACTACAGCCAACCTGCCAAATCCAGCCCACCACCTGGTTTTGTAAATAAAGAACTACTGGAACAAAAGCCACACTCATTATTTGCGTCTTGTCTGTGGCTGCTTTTGTGCTATAACAGCAGAATCTATTAGGACAGAGACAGTATGGTCTGCAAAGCCTGACATATTTACTGTCTGGCCCTTTATGGGGAAAGTTTGCTGACCCCTGGCTTAAATCAATATCATAAGAAAGTAATTCTAATATGAAAATATAATTACAAATATAATACAACATATATTGTATTACATAATATATTGTATATATAATACATATGTTGTATATATAATACATATATATGTTATTTCCACACACACATGTATGTTATATAGACAAAGTATGCCAAAAAGAAAAATTATCTGGGAGTTATCTGTTCTTTTGTGGTATCTGTGCCCCTACAGTCCTTCACCTACTGCTTGGCCCTGGTTATTAAATATTAGTATTACGTTCCTAATAATATATATGTAGGAGATACATTTGAGACTTAACATTTATTTTATGAATACTTATTCTTCCTATGAATAAGAACTTAAGTTTGATTTTATGGATTTGTCAGTTTTGCATACTTGAAAATTCAGGTCTCTATTAGAATTGGATAATCCTATAGTTTTTGAACTTTGGTGTGCCTCAAAATCACCTGGAAATTGATAGAACCACTCTCAGAGTGTCTGATTCAGTAGGTCTGAAATGGGGACTCTCAATTGCATTTCTAACAGATTTCCAGTTGATGGTGATGCTTTGTTCTGGGAACCACACTTTGAGAACCACTGGAATAGACCTTGAAGATGGTAAAAAGGTACCAGGACCCCCTGAAAGCATTCACGGAGATAGCCTGAGTCTTCTTAAAAATACCATATTTCCCCAAGAGAAGGTCTGTAGCATTAAAAGAATTTGTTAAGAAGGGATGAAAAAGCAAAGTACAAAATAGTCAACAAATGTAATGTAACGTGTAGTAAAAAAAAAAAAGTTGTGTTAAGAATGGAAGGACTACTTTATATTATTTTTTAATTGAAAGACCTGCATTCACGTACTGGCCTTTCTGCTTACTGTTTGAATGACCTTGGCCATATCACTTAATGACACTGAACTTCAGTTCTTTGTGTGCAGATGAAGAAAACAATGCCTGTCTCACCGGAATTTTGTAAGGACTATGTGAGAGCACTTTGTAAAGTTTATACAAGTGTGCGCTAAGGGTATATAACTTTAAAATCTTTATTGTGGAAGGAAATAAAGAACCTAACCTATCTATTAGGAAACGATCCCATCATTAGAATAAAGGAAACCTGTAAAGTACATCAGAGGAAGACCGTGATCAACACTGACTTCACTGAGTTATTATGTTTATTAGATTCGTTTGTTATGTATTTCATTTAAATTCTGAGGTTTGGCCTTCAAATTTCCATTAATTTGGACTGCTTAGACTTTTGAGGTTTTCATTTGTCAAAATTGGTAGCTCATGGGTATTACTAACACAAATATTGATGTGTAGCTTTGGCCTGTTAGCTATCAATGGAAATCAGAAAATCAATAAACTTAATAGCTGTTCATTACATAATTGATGCGTTTGCAGGACTATGTTGAGTACTGTCAGTGAGTAATCAATTCAGTCAAAATCTATTACCAGATCAATGCCAGAAATTTTTTATAATATACTGTTTTATTTATGACTTTATATAGCTACAGAAGCACTTTTTTATGAAGTAGTCTTTTGTCTCACAGGACTCATGTTGCTTATAGTTTGTGGTCTTTTCAACCAGTTGAAAGCACCTACCATCTAGGAGTTATCATTCCTAGATTAGCCCTCTCTTGGTATAAGTAGTGCTATAGCTCTCAGGTCAGTTTCTACCCTAGGATTAATTCCATCTAGTCCATTCATTCAGTGAACTTATACTTACTGAATTTCTCCTATCTTCCAATTACTACAGGAGTACATATATCTGGGCTTTTTTGTAGTATATCAGCTGGGGGCAGGGAGGGAGAAATGTTTAAAACTATAGTATAAGGAGAATAAAATAAATGCCATGCTGGGGGTTCAGGAAACAATTAGCTCTAATCATTAGGAATTTGGGAAGGTTTCACAGGGGTTGGCATTTGAGCTGAATTTTGCAGAAGTATAATTTACTTTGTGAAGACTAGATGATAGACATTCTAGCCTGAGACAAGAACTGGAAAAGTATTGTGTGCAATAGAAGTTCATAGAAAGGTTCCTAGGCACACTTACAGGTCCAGGGAAGATTTTTGGAGAAGGTAAATTCTAAGAGGGTAAGGGTTACGGTGTTAGGAAACAAATAAGAGTTATCTAGATGAAAGTGGGAAGGATAGGAATGTTCTAGGTAGAGAGCACCACATTTGGCATTTGTAAAACCTAGAGATGAGAGAACAAGGCTCTTCAAGTAAATGAGAACTGAAAGAAGTTTAGCATGGCTGAAACCAACTGACTCATATAAGAGGCTTTATCATGCAGATTTACAAACCCTTCCTTAACAAAATTTGTTAAGAAATTCTTCCTTAAAGAAATTTGTTAGGGCTAGAGATTTACCTACAGAACAGATTTTTACAGGTGATACTAAAGTATCTGTTCTAAATAAAGCATCTTGTTCTGGTAGCAGACCTTGAAAGTCCACAGAAGAGTAATGCTGCTTGATGAAAGTAAATGACTTTTCTTGCATATGAAATAAAATGTGACAGTTCTTGCTTTGTAGCAAGATTAGGATTGTTCTCCATTCAGAAAGAAAAGGGAGCAGACAAGGATTTCAAGAATGCTAGTTTCCATATTTTAAACAAAACCTTTTTATAGTAATTCTTTTAATCAGTTTTTAATTTGGGTCATTAGGATTTTTGTGTCGGTTTGTTTATTTTTTTTTCTTTTATTTTGTTTGGTTTCTTCTTTTTTAAATATTCTTTGCTTCAAATAATGTTTGCTGTTTGCTTCTGAGAGCTCTAGCCATCCTCAAGGCTATGATAACCAGACTATCTCCACCTTCGTTCAACAAAAGAGAGTGCCGAAATAGGGATGAGAAGAGAAAAGCAGGAGGGGTGGTGGAGAGTGTTGGGTCCTCTGACACTCCCATGGGGACTCTCTTGACACCCTGGTCACAGAGCCAAAGATCTTCCCTATCTCTCCCCATCTCGTTAGTTTTTCTTCTTTCTCATCCTTTTCTTTTTATTTCTCCTTCCTGTATTTTCATGCCTTTTGTGTGAGTCCCTTTATGGCACATTTGCCTTCCCACTGTGTCTTTGTATCTATTTCCCCTCTCCCATTTTTCTTCCTCAACTGACCACAATATATAGATAGATAGATAGATAGATAAATAGATAGATAGATAGATAGATAGATCTGAAGTCTGTGTTATGTTTGTTATACTTAAATGTCATGTTGTTTCCCTCTTCTTTTAAAATACATGTATGTGGAATATTTTACATTTCTCTCTGGATATGTTCACTTTTCCATATCTGTAAACATACATGGTTTGCTCACTTATAATATTTCTCCCCCCGCCCCCCACTATGGGTCAGTGACATTTAACTGAAAAAAGATCAATCTTTCCTCATTGACTATACACGACAGGCTGGGAAGAAGCTGGTAAGGGTCATCTTTAATTGCTGTAAGTGTCTGCAGATGCTTTTAGCAAAGGTTGGATTAGACTATTTTCCTAGAGTCCTTGTAGCATAGAAGATATTATTACTAAAATGATCTGGGAAGGCTTCTTGTAGTAAGTAACTATGGTGACAGCATTCTACCTGATTTTTAACTCTAACCTTTTCTAGGCACAGACATCATGTGTGAGGTGACATTCATCTCAGGTTCACTTGGTCACCCTGTTCTCACCACGGGCATTACCACCTCACTGCTGTATACCACACTCACTTTATTTTCATAATAGATTAAGAAGACTACATTTTTTGCAAAATTGAAGTTGGGAAATAATATCTAATACCAACCCACTATCCTAAAAACAAAAGAACTACTTCCATAAAATGTTCACTTTGGATAATGTCTTTGATACAACCAAATAATTTTCAGATTCTTTAACAAGTACTTGTGGGAAAATGATTCTGATTATTCCATGATAGAATATTGAAAATGGATTCCTTAACAGAACACTGACACTCGGCCCCAGCAGCATATTATAGGAGATAAAACATGGTCTAAAAGTCAGAGAGGTGGGAGTACAAATCCTAGCTCTGCCATTAACTAACCATTTACCAACCAAGTGGTTTCTCATTATCACAGACTCACTCACATATACATGTCCAGCCTCACATCCATCCCATGGCGTTTCCAGTAGTCTCACTGTTCCAAGTCAAATACAGCACATCTTTCTTTTCAAAACTACCACACCCTCTTCTCTCTGCTCATGTTCAGCTTATGATGACCTACCTCATACCCCAGTGACAAAAATGGATGCACCAGACAGGAACCTCCTCATCTTGCCACCCACACATCTGTCAGCCAACTGGAATTTGCACTGATCCTTTTCTTTCTCTTGTATTAAGGATACTATTTCTCTCTTCAAATGCTATTCTGAGAGGCCTCTGTATCAACAGGAAAGGAGCAGGCTCTATGATCTTTCATATGAAATAACCTCCCTAAACCCACAGTCATCATCCTGTTTCATAGCCAGATTCTTTCCACACTTATGTTTCTACTACTTTAACTCTCATTTACTTTTAAAAAATTTATCAGTTTTATTGAAATATAACTCAGGCACCATGCAACTAACTCTTTTAAAGGATACAATTTTGGTACCTATATTATATCTAAAAGCCTCTGCAACCATTACACATTATACAGTCAATTTTAGACCATTTTCATCACTTCAGAAAGGAACCTTCTACCCATTAGCAGTCACTTCTCATCCCATTCCCATCCCCAAGTCATAGGCAACCACTACTCTACTTTCTTCCTGTGTAATCTGCCTCTTCTGGACATTTCATATAAATGAAGTCAATATATGGTGTTTTGTGCCTGGTTTCTTTCACTTAGTGTAATATTTTCAAGGTTCATCCATGTTGTAGCACATATCAGTTCTTCATTCCTCTTTATGGCTGAATAACATTCCATTGACTGAACCTACTACATTGCATTTATCCATTTATCATTTGATGGACATTGAGTTGTGTCTCTTTTTGCTCATTATGAATAAGGCTACTATGAATATTTATCTCGAAGTTTATGTGTGGATGGATATATTTTCATTTCTCCTGAGTATCTACTTAGGAGTGGAATTGCTGGATCATATGGTAACTCTATGTTTACCCCTGTATGAACTGCCAGGCTCTTTTCCAGAATGGCTGCAGTGTTTTAGATGGATCTAAAGATTATAATGCTAAGTGAAATAAGCCAAAGAAACACAAATATTGTATGATTTCACTCATATGTGGAATTTAAGAAACAAACATGAACAAAGGGAGATAAAAAGAGAGTTTTTTAAATATTAAAAAAAAAAACAGGACTCTTAAGTATAGAGAACAAAAGATGATTACCAAGGAGGGATTGGTGAAAATAGGTGATAAGGATTAAGATCCACTTATCTTGATGAGCACTGAGTAATATATGGAATTGTCAAATCACTATATTGTACACCTGAAACTAATATAATGCTCTTTGTTAACTATACTGGAAATAAAAATTGTTTTTCAAGTGACTACACCATTTTATATTCCCACCAGCAGCATATGAGGGTTCTAGTTCTCCACATCCTCACCAGCACGTGTTATTGTCTGTCTTACTTATTATAGCAGTTTTAGTGGGTATGAAGTGATATCTCAGATTTTTATTCTCAGTGCCCTGATGCCTAATGATACTGAGCATTTCTGTATCTTCTTTGGAAACCATGTCTATTCAGATCCTTTGCCCACCTTTTTGAAATTGTGTTATTTATCTTTTTATTATTTAGTTTCAGAGTTCTTTTTTTTATATATTTTCTGGGTAGGTATCCTGAATAGGTATATTATTGACAGGTATTTTCTTTTATTATATTAATTGTCTTGTCACTTTCTCAATGGCAGTCTTTGAAGCACCAAAGGATTTCATTTTGATGAAGTACAATTTATCTACTTTACCTCATGTCACTTATGCTATTGATGTCACATCTTACAAGACTTTGCCTACCCCAGGATCTCAAAGGCTTACTATATTTTCTTCTAAGACTTATAGTTTTAGCTCTTACATGTAGTTCTTTGAACTACTTCGAGGTTGTTTTTGTGGTATAAGGAAAGAGTTCAACTTCATTCTTCCGTGTGTGGATATCCAGTTGTTTCAGTACATTTGCTGATCTCATTCACTTTTTAACTATTTTTATTAAGTAGGAAATACATTCAAAAGCCTATATATAGTATATATGAAAAGTATAGGGGCACCTGGGTGGCTCAGTCAGTTAAGTGTCCAACTTCGGCTCAGGTCATGATCTCACAGTTCGTGAATTTGAGCCCTATGTTGGGCTCTGTGCTGACAGCTCAGAGCCCAGAGCCTGCTTCAGATTCTGTGTCTCCCTCTCTTTCTCTGTTCCTCCCCTTCTCACACACACACACACTCTCTCTCTCTCAGAAATAAAGATTTTAAACGATTTAAAAAAGAAAGGTATAATAATAGTAGTAATACAGACACTTGCACATATATCCCAACTTGAGAATCAGAACAGTGAAACCCCTTCTTGCAGTGTTCTCCAGTCTTATCTATGATATCCTGAATTTTGTGCCTGTTATTCTCTTGCTGCTCTCTCTGTGTTTCACTGTATTTGTGTATTACCAATAATATAACGTTTAGTTTTAGATACTTTTTAAGTTTTTGTAAATGAAAAAAAAATAGTGTGTGACTTTTTTTATGACTTGCTTTCCTTTACTGTCCAGCATTATGGTATACCTCTGTCTTAATCCTTATACTTGTGGTTTATTCATTTTAATTGTTAGATTCTATTCTATTTTCTGAATGTACCCAAATTTATTCATTCTCCTGTTGACAGACATTTGGATTGTTTCAGATTTTTTGCAGTCAGAAACATTGCTGATACATACATTATAGTTTCTCTCTTCTGGTACAAGAGTTTTTTTCTAAGGCCTGTATGTCTAGTAGAATTGCTGAGATATAAGGGAGACACATCTTCAGTTCTACCAAGTAGTGCCCAATTGTTTCCAAAATGGTCAGTGGCAGTCTTTACTCAGAAGAGTATCGTATGGCATTTCTGGTTGGTTTACATCCTTGCTATGTTTGGTATTTCCACACTTTTTCATAGTTGCCGGTGTGTGGTCTTCTTGCCACAATGTGGTGACTGTAAAATGGTATCTGATCTTGGTTTGAATGGGCATTTCCAAGATTATTAATGAAGTTGAGTTTCTTCTAATGTATGTATTGGTCATCTCTTCATCTGTGGCATGTCTATTCAAGTTTTTAATGTTTTTTTTTCTATTGGTTTTAGCATTTTCAAATTTTTTTGGTCATCTAATGTGTTATTATAGATACCTTCTCAGTAGGTCTTTAACTTTTTATGCATTTGAATTTATCAATCCTTTTATGTTTTACACTTTTTTATGTCCTGTTTTATAAATTCTTCCCTAATTCAAGGTCATAAGCATATTCTCCTATATTACCTTCTAAAAATTTTGTTCTTCTCAGATCTTTAATCCACCAGGATTTGATTTTTGTATATGGTGCACTGTAGGGATCCAATTTTTTTGATATGGGTAACTGTTTATTCCAACATCATTTATTGAATACTTTCTCTTTATTCCTTACTGAACTGCAGTGCCAGCTCCTTCATCAACCAGGCTTCTCAGTATGTGTAGAATATTTCTTGCCTCTCTGCCCTGCTGTATGTCCTGCTTGATCAACTTAATTATCCCTACACTAATAGTGTGTGTATTAATTGCTAGCTGTATAATAATTCTTGATATCTGGTTAGACAGGTCACCCACCTCATTTTTCTCTATATGAATATTTTGGTTATTTTAATCTTTGCTTTTCCATATACAGTTGAGAATGAATTTTTTGAGATTCACTAAATTGATAAGTGAATAGGCTGATCATTTGGTATGCTGGGATTTTTATTGAAATTATGTTGCATCTATAGATTTGGTAAGAAATGATATCCTTTTTTATGTTTATTTTTTATTTATTTATTTTTTATTTATTTATTTATTTCTAGGAGAGAGAGAGACAGTGTGAGCAGGGGAGGGTCAGAGAGAGAGGGAGACACAGACTCCGAAACAGGCTCCAGGCTCTGAGCTGGCAGTCAGCACAGAGCCCGACGCGGGGCTCGAACTCACGAACCGCGAGATCATGACCTAAGCGAAAGTCGGACGCTTAACCAACTAAGCCACCCAGGCGCCTCTTTTTATGTTTATTTTTGAGAGAGACAGGGAGACAGAGTGTGAGCAGAGGAGGGGCAGAGAGAGAGGGAGACACAGAATCTGAAGCAGGCTCCAGGCTCTGAGCTCTCAGCACAGAGCCTGATGTGGGGCTTGAACCCACGAATCATGAGATCATGATCTGAGCTGAAGTCAGACGCTCAACTGATTGAGCCACCCAGGTGCCCCAGAAATGATATCTTTATGGTTTTGTATCTTATGTTTTTTTTCAAGCTCTAAGCAAAACATCTTTTATTCTAAAGTAAACAAAATCAAAACTCCAAACAAGTAGTCCTTATAAGATCCACTGACATTACATTTTAAATTATGTAAAAGTTTCCTTTAAACCTGAATTAGCTCAAACGTGTCAGTATAATATTTTTTATCTTTACTAAGACCAAACAATTATATCCACAATAACACTTGATAGAACTTTGATGTCTAAGAATCCCTGCACATTGGACAGCATCCAATTAAAATATCAGTGTAGCTTTCATTTATCAAAGAAACTATTTTATCAAGCTCCCAAAGCAAATTGTAGGAGTTAAGATGGGTTTGAATTGAAGAAAGAGGCCAAATTAAATCTGGAAACAAAGTTTTCATTTGGTGGAAGTTGAAATCCTTGTATACATTCTCATCAAAGACCTGTCCCATGTAGGATTTTTCCAGTTTGTAAGAGTCTACCAGGCCAAACCCTTCTTCACTGCCTTTGTCGCCTTTGTGTTGCTTTTCCCCTTCTTTCTCACTTTGCCTTCAGCCTTTTCCTTTGTCTCTGGTTCATCCATATGGGGTACTGTCCATGCTGGTCTAGAAGACTCATTTCGTTTCTGTTAATATCAGTCTCCATTTTCATGTCATTTTTTTCATCTTGCATCATGCATTGAGTTTTCTCTTGACAATATTTGGGTTTCACTACAGTTGATATCTCTGGAACATCTTTCATTAAAACATCACTATCTACTTTAAAATACTTTTAAGTCTGCTGAGTTCCTTTGGGGCATCCTTTTTTTGTCTTTTCAGCATGCATTTTTCTTTTCCATTTACTCTGTAGGCTTTTAGCCATATTTTACCTGGAAAACAGGAAACTCAGAGACCGCACACAGACCACCCCTGACTGGAAGCCTGCACACTTCGGCCTTCCAGGCAGTGCCTTCCACACACTCCCGGGAGCCCAGGGCGAGTGCTGTATCTTCTTATCTTTGAACATTGTATATAACTCTGCATGCTTACTTAGGTCTTCTAAACTTTCACAGAATTCTCCCAAATGGATTAGCATATTGCTTGTTGGATTGATGCTAAGTACTTTATATTTTTATGCTACTAAAATGGTATCTTTTTTTTTAAATTATATTTTCTGCTCATAGCTGATGTACACAAATGCAGCTGACTCTTCAATATTGGTTTTGTACTTAACAAATTATCTATAGATACTTTTGGGTTTTCTCTACAGTCATTTTATCTGTTAATAGTCACCTTTATGTTTCTTCCTAATTGTTATTTCATATGTTTCCTTTCTTTAATCTTATGGCACTGATTAGGACCAGCAGTACTTAATAGAAATGATGATAGCTAGGTGGCATAATTACCCTGTTTGTGGGCATAAAGATTATTTTTTAACATTGTACCATTATGTATGATATTTCCCTTACCATTTTCAATTAGGTTTAGTTTTGGAGAGGGCAGAGTAGATCCCTTTTTCAGGTTAGAGATGTTTCCTTCCTTCCCTAGTTTGTTTCTAATCTCAAATAAATGTTGAATTTTGTTGAAGACTTTGGTTTTTCAGTTTAGTTTTTCTCCTTTAATCAGACATTTTTGTGAATTACACTAACATGTCTTCTAATGCTGAACCAAATCTGCAGTCCTAGAATTAATTCAACATAATGATGATGTATTATCTTTTTTTTACACTGCTGGATTTCATTTGTTTATATATGAGTTATATTTGTGTATGTATACATATTTGTGTACTGTGTGTGTATGTTGTTTTTACTTTTTTACCCTTTTTGCATCTGCATTCATGATCTATTTCTATAATTTTTCCCTTTTAGTATTTCTAGGTGGAAGGATCAGCTTCCATAAATATCCTAAGGAGGAAGCAAGTTTAGAATACTTACGAACCACAAAGAAGGCCACATGCCAGTAGGGCATGGGTTAGAATTTGATTGAAGAACGTAGTAGGAGCCAGATTATATAGGATTTTTAAGTAAGAGTATGGAGTTTGAATTTTATTTTAAATGTGATAGGAAGCCAATGAAAAGTGATAGTTTCAGTTTAGGTAATAAGAGAAAAAAATCAGGGTCTGGAGTTTGGTAAAGATGTCAAGACTAGACCTAAAGATTTGAAGGCCATTAGCATATGGATGATATTTATAGCCATGGGTCATCTAGAGAAAAAATAAAGAAAAAAGGAAGGGGTCCAATCTGAACATTGGGGCACCCTAACATTTAGAGGGGCCAGTATAGGAAAATGAAGAATTTTGTCCAGTGAGGATTGTATGGTATCATTAAAGCCAAATGAAAAAGTTTCAAGATTGAGGAAGTGATCACTTCTATTGAACGATGGGTAGGAGCAGAAGTGGAAATATAATCCTGCTCCTATGAAGGAGTTTCAAGGACATGTCCTTTCATTTAGTATTTTTAAGGAAAATGAAAAGTAGCTTTTAAGTACCACCTAGAAATTCTTGAGAGCAATAAACAAGTATCTGACATTTCCCCAACATTTAAAGAAAGGAAGAGAAGAAAGAATCTTTAAGGAGCTTACTTCCCCAATATAGGAATACCACATTCTTGAGCAACAGTGGCCTGTGTTTAGCAGACCATTCAACAGATACCTACTAGATTCCTTGTGAATACTTAGTGTGATCCAAATAGTTTATTTGTTAGACTTTCAAACATAACATTTGGTTCCTTAATTCATGCATGTTTGGCCCATTGCTGTTTTGTAGAAAAATGAAGGATGATTAATAATCTTTTGGACCAGATGAGATGTTCTTAAAGCTTACAGCTTTGCAGTGTCTGACTGGAGAGACATAAAGAATGTAGGAACGTGTAAACTTGGCTTGTTTAGAGAGAAATTTCTTCAGTCATCATTTTTGAACAAAGACTTTTAGCAGTGAGTAATTATTGTTTGAAGTAGTAACTGGCTTTATAGTGTGTTTACTAAAAAAAAAAAAAAAAAAAAAAAAAGAGTTTTAGAAAGGGGATAGCAGGGAGACACTGAAACTTCTCAGTCCATATTCTGACTATTTTGGCCAAATGGCTTTCTGACGTGTTGAACAGTAATTGCTTCCAGGGACTTGTTTTACTGTCTGACTAATCACTGTCTCATTGTTTCTGGATTATTGACCTCCTACATCCATCTGGCTTTCAGGATCAAGCCCTGAGTCAGCCTGTCAAAACTCTTCTTGAAATGTTTTAAATTAATTGTGGATTTGTAGTGGTTTCATTTTCAAAGGTTTATTTTTAGTTCTAATATTGTTATTTAGTTCTAATACAGTATCAGTTTTGTGATTATTAAATGAGTTTAAGTAGGCCTTGAAGTGTTTATGCACGTATATGTGTGTGTGTATATATAAAGTTTATATTTTTACTCAATTTTAGTGTTCATGTCTTTGAATTTTATTTGTAAGTTTTTTACATAAAGTTTACTTATATTCAACATAAGTAATATTCCCTGGCTATTCCAGTTACAGATGTTACAAACTGGCAAATATACCTTTAGAGATTTATAAATTTCCTCACTTGTATGGACCCATTTTTCTTCCCATATCTTGAGATACTACAGAATGATTGCCACTAACACTGCCGTCTCTCCTTTCCCAAAGATCAGAGATCTTTAGAACACCCATCACACATTGGTAGTTGGTGGATCCATAAGAATTAAAATGTATAAAGAATAGATAACTCAAAAATTAGATTTCTGTGGTTAGATATCTGTCCAAGAGCCGCTGTCCTTCCGTACTGGGCTGCAGTCGGACGACCTGCATGTGAAGCGCACCATCTCACTTTCCGTTCTTGTCCTGCCACCTTTGCACACATCTTCAGGACTCCCTGTCTTACCTTATTCCCAAGGTTTAGCTTCTAAACAATCATGATCTTCCCATCACTTCCTCATCTCCTGGATGTTTCTTTTCTCCAACTTTATCAGTCCTGCAGGACACTGTTCTCTTCTATGGAACAATAAACTCATCTCTCCTAAAGTATTTCTTCCATCCAGAGATCATATTTGTACCTTAGTAGATACCATATCTTAATTTGGAAGAGAAGATAGGAATGTAATAGGAAGACTTGACGAAGATAATATAGTTGTGAAGCGAGAACTTGGAGTGCTCATTTTAATAGTCACTTACTTCACCTATAAATAGAGCTGGACTTGCCTATTATTTTGCAACTTTATAACTTAAAACATTGTGCTTGTCATGAATAAAAACACTATCATAAGAAAATTAATGGTTAGTATTTTTTTAAGTTTATTTATTTATTTTGGGAGAGAGAGGCCATGAACAGAGGAGGGATAGAAAGAGAGAAACAGAGAGAGAGAGAGAGAGAGAACCCTAAGCAGGCTCCACACCATCAGCACAGAACCAGATGGAGGGCTCAGTCCCACAAACCGTGAGATCATGACCTGGGCCAAGATTAAGAGTCAGACAAGTAACACTGAGCCACCCAGGCACCCCTGCAAGGTTCACATTAATATTACTTTGTTCCTATAGCTGATTTCTGTCAAAGTCACGGAGGAATGGGCTAAAATATATATCACTTTTCCCATTTGTTGATTCCTTTATTTCTTTGTTTATCCTCTGCTTTTCAACATATCTGAATGGCTGTATTTATGTCTCAATGTGGCAAATGTGGGAATTAGGTATGATTTGCTTTCTTGAAATCGTAATGTACCAGAAACAGGTTAAAATGTGGAAACTTTTCTCCATTTTTATAAAGGTTTTGATTGTTATTGATGTGAGATTCTCAACATAAATATTTTTCTTAAAATACAATTTAAAACACCAAATCATTAGGCTATCTCACCAGAGTATTTTAATTGGAAAAAAAAATACAGCTATGTATATAATTAATAGCTCTGACTTCCTATAATTATCAAAACATTGTGAAGAAGATAATAAACCTGCCCAAAGTCAGCAATAAATTAAGCCAAATAAGAATCATATGTATTTCTTTGTATGCAGTTTGACCAACTGTATTAGAACATACAGAAACACAGAGACTTTATGTAATAATATAGATTTATTATTACCTATACTTTAATAATACAGATAATGTGGCATTTAGGGCTTTTCTTGATTAAAAGCCAAGACTCTTATTTCCATTTATTTGAAGGGAAAGACTGTAATGAGAACAAAGTATTGACAAAATGATGAACCAAACAGAAAGGAGATTATAATTGCAGACATTAGAATTCAGTTTAGGATATGCATATATATTGCTTCTTAAATGATAGTTTGAGGAGTAAGAGTATTCATTCATTTGATTTGGATCTAGATGCCCAGTTCTTTTCCCTGAGCAGGTAGAATTTCTACAAATAGTTCAGATTCTTAAGCATATGTATTCACCCTTGGTTCTTGGTTCTTGGTTCTTTATAAGTCCCTGGAAAGTTGCCTTTTCTATTAGTCTGTCCTCCTTTATTCTCCCTTATGATTTTTTCTTTCATCAGTTATGCCTGAATACAATTTCCAGGCTACATTCTTAAAAAAAAAAAAGAAAAGAAAAACTCTGCCATCAACATTTAGTCATTTAAACCATTATCTTCTTATGTGGCAACTCCTTTATAACATAATATGAGTGTGGCTCAATTTTTTACTTTAAAATCAGGAGAAATAAAAATTTAACATAACAGTATCTCTCGGTGATAAATAACATTTTTACATCTTGACCAGTTCCCCCAAATTCTTTTATTTTTTTATTTTATTTTTTTATTTTTTAAAGAGAGAGTGTGCATTGCAAATGAGGTCAGAGAGAGAGAGAGAAAGAGAGAGAGCATCTCACACAGCCTCATGTTTAGCACAGAGCCCAATATGGGGCTCAGTCTCTCAGACTGTGAGATCATAACCTGAGCTGAAATCAGTGCTTAACTGATTGAGCCACCCAGATGTCCTCACAAAAACTATTTTTAAAATTGATTTAAGTAATTGGTAATTGTTTTTTTTTTAAGTGCTAACCTAACAAAATAATATTTGGAGAGTGTCTAATTTTATTAATCATTTGTATTTCAACTTATTCCCGAAATGGAATTTCATTATATATTATACTTGGCATTCTAATGCTAAAATTCAGCATAAAAGTGTTAGGAACAGAGTTTCTACTAAGAATCAATTTTAGGGGCACCTGGGTGGTTCAGCCAGTTAAATGTCTGACTCTTAATTTCAGCTCAGGTCATGATGTCACAGTTTGTGGGTTTGAGCCCTTCATCAGGCTCTGCTCTGACAGTGTGGAACCTACTTGGGATTCTCTGTCTCTTCCTCTCTCTCTGCCCCTCCAGTGCTCTCTCTTTGTCTCTTTCTCTCAAAATAAGTAAATAAACTTAAAAGAATTAAAAGAAGAAAGATGATTTACACTGCCTAATTTCAAGATTTACTATAAAATTATAGTAATTAAGGCTGTATAGTATAAAGATAGACATATAGGTAAATGGAACAGACTAGATAGACTGGAAATTAAACTTTGTATATATGGCCAGTTAATTTTCAACAAAACTACCAGATAGTTAAGTGGGAAAAGGAAAGTCTTTTTAACAAATAATGCTGAAAAAACTGGATATCCTTATGGGGAAAATAAATAATAACACTTAACTCACATAATACATAAGAATTAGCTTGAAATGTATTATAGATCTAGAAGAAAATATAGAAGAAAGTCTTTGAGGTAGGCAAATATTTGTTTGATAGATACAAAAAACACAAAATTTTAAAAATAATAAATTGGACTTTTCTTAATTAAAAATTTTTGCTGTTAGAAAATCACCAGAAAGAACACAACAGCGGGGCAGGGTGCCTGAGTGACTGAGTTGGCTGAGCATCTGCTTCAGCTCAAGTGGTCTCCTACAGTTCATGAGTTGAAGCCCCGTATTAGGCTCTTTACTATCAGCACAGAGCCGTTTAAGATCCTCAGTCTCCCTCTCTCTCTTCCCCTCCCCCGCTTGCTCATTCTCTCTCCCTCAGAAATAAATAAAACATTTAAAAATTTAAAAAAATAATAATGTTTTATTTATTTTTTGACTCTTAATTTCAGCTCAGGTCATGATGTCACAGTTTGTGGGTTTGAGCCCTTCATCGGGCTCTGCTCTGACAGTGTGGAACCTACTTGGGATTCTCTCTCTCTCTCCCTCTCTCTCTGCCCCTCCAGTGCTCTCTTTTGTTTCTTTCTCTCAAAATAAATAAATAAACTTAAAAAAAGTTTGTCTCTTTGTCTCTTTCTCTCAAAATAAATAAACTTAAAAAAATTTTTTTTAATTTAAAAAAAAATTTAATGTTTTATTTATTTCTGAGAGAGAAAGACAGCATGAGCAGGGAAGGGTCAGAGAGAGAGGGAGACACAGAATCTTAAACAGTCTCCAGGCTCTGAGCTAGCTGTCAGCACAGAGCCGGATGAGGGGCTCGAACCTATGAACTGTAAGATCATGACCTGAGCCAAAGTCAGACGCCCAACCGACTGAACTACCCAGACGCCCCTAAAAAAAATTTTTTTTAAGAACAAAAAAGCAAGTCACAGGATGGGAGAAAATACTGGCAATGCATATAAACAAAGGATATATATTCAGTAGAGATAAAAAATTCTTGTAACTCAGGAGCATCCAGGTGGCTCAGTCAATTGAGCATCTGACTTCAACTCAGGTCATGATCTCACAGTTTGTGAGGTTGAACCCCACATTGGGCTTTGCACTGACAGCTCAGAGCCTGGAGCCTGCTTTGGATTCTGGGTCTCCCTCTCTCTCTGCCCCTCCCTCCCCGCCCCTCAAAAATAAATAAACATTAAAATTTTTTAAAATTCTTGCACCTCAGTAAAAAAAGTACAGACAACCCAATTAAATAATGAACAAAAGACTTGAAACACAATTTGACAGAAAAGTAAATAGTCAATACAGCATTAAAAACGGTCAATAGCATTAAAAATGCTCCATATCATTAGTCATCAGAGAAATACAAACTTACCATATAATCCAGCCATTTCGATATTACATATGTACCCAAGAGAAGGGAAAATACACAAAGACTTTACATAAATGTTATAGCAACTGTATTCTCAAAAGCCAGAAACTGGAGGGGCACCTGGGTGGCTCAGTTGGTTAAGTGTCCGACTTTGGCTCAGGTCATGATTTTGAGGTTCATAAATTCCAGGCCCGTATCAGGCTTTGTGCTGACAGCTCAGAGCCTGGAGCCACTTCAGATTGTGTCTCCCCCTCTCTGCCCCTTCCCTCTCTGTCTCAAAAATAAATAAACGTTTTTTTTAAAAAAAAATTTAAGCCATAAAGTAGAAACAACCCAAATGTCTATAAGCAGAATAGTGAATGGATTAAAAAAAGTTGTGGATATTCATATAACAGAGTTCTACCAGCAATAAAAGGAACAGCAGATTTACTGAACAATAAGGAGCTATTACAAAAACATGTTGAGTGAAAGACATCGGACATGAAACAGTGTACCATTTGTATGAAATTCTAGAAAACGCAGACTAACCCATAGTGGGTTTCTTTAAATGCTATAGTTTTATATGCTGCACTTCATTAATATAGCAAAATGCTCTGCTTTTAAGAAAAAGAAATTAATGTCTTCTATCATCTTCCTTACCCTATCCCTGTTTAAAAGATCAAAATTGTATATAAATTTGGTAAGCATATAAAATAAGCTTAAACAATCATAACTATTCATCATGTAAGGTTATCGGATTCAAAAGCTAAGGAGACATCTGTGACAATGAGAACCATACAGAATTTAAAGTCAAAGACTTCTCTCATATTTCACCTCTGCCTCTTTTGGGACCTCTTAAACTTTGAGAGTATCAAATACTGTATTTGAAAAATGGGAATATTATTTATTACCAAAAATTATGTCTGTTTGAGAATCAAATGAAATAACAGATGCACTTTGTAAACAAATCCCTGTGCCTACCCACAGTAACTCATAATTACTTGTAAATAAGAATTCTAAATAAAAGTGATTTACGTTTTGCCCATGGACTCTGAGAGGACAAAAAATAAGTCATTTCAACCAGAAGTCTCCAGCACCTGGCAGATATAGGCACTAAATACATGTTGGCTAAATGAATTTCAATTTCTGTTTCTGAACCCCAGCATTTTTACCAGTATTTTAAGAAAATTAAGATATGTGAAGCCATGGACTATTTTCTCTGTAAGCTTATGAAGCCTAACACAAATACTTATAAGAAGAGGTCTTAAGAACTCACAACTTTGAACTGAAGAACTGACAACTTTATACTGATGATTTTAGTGTCCAAATACAAATAAGTTAGGTACCTATTTGCTTCTAACATCATAAAGGAACGGATCACAAAGACTTGTTTAGGTTGTCTTCTTATGGCATAACAAGTCTCCTGGTGGAAAGAAGTCCTTGCAGACTTGAGCCTCACTGCTTCTAATCTGTGTGTAACTCTCCATTAAAGATGAAATCTAATAGAGACCTAGCCATGAGAGGAAACAGAAGATCTCTTATGTTAATGATTCAAAACTTTTTTTTTTTTTTTTTTTTTTTTGGTAGAATATTCCTGATACATTCTGTACTCCCTACCCCAGTGTCATGGTGTTAGGGGTAGGCAGCAGCTGTGCAACTGCCAGAGGTGACAGGGCTGGTCCCCAACACCAGTGTTACCTTTTCTCAGTGAGTTTTCTTTTCCCCAGTTTTATTTCTATCTTAATGCCACACAGGTACCCTTTCTCTAGCTACTGGGTGGCCGGAACATAACAACTTACAAAGACAAAGGCATTACTGGGTTGATAGAAGAGAGTTGCAGGGTGTTTGTTTGTTTGTTTTATCTCCTCTGCACCTAGGCGTGAGCATAACCAATGCTTGTTGGGGACTATAAGGAGAGTGCGTCTTTTGACTTTCTCTAGGTTGGAGGAAAGACTGGATTGCTGCCTTTGGGTTCAGTATTTATTTCTGGAAAATCTCTGCTGCTTCTGCACAGTATAAGACCGTGGAGACTTGTAAACACACTTTTTGATAAATGGTTCTTCTGATCTTCCAGTACTCTTCATTTTCATCTCATTACTTTTCTGGTTTCCACACAATTTTTTTTTAAATAAGGATTTAAACATAAAACATTAACCCTAGGTAAAGAACTAAGGGATTTTGATCTGCCATAATTATTTTATTTCTAGTAGTTGTTGGACTCTTACATATGTGTATAAGAGCCAATCGTTATTAATATTCCTATTTTCTTTCTCTAATTTATCAAAATTATAACTTTAATACAATGATGCATTACATTTTAATCATGAGAAACCATAACAATATCATTATATTTGAACCTGAACTATTATATGAATTTGTGACATCTTATTTGTATATTAACATCTATATTTTATAATGTATGTGGTGTGTGTGTGTATACATATATGTTTATTATAGATTCATTTGACTACATTTATATCTTCACAAAGATTTATATAGAGACATTAAAAAAACAAACAGGCATAGGCATGGGTATTCGTTATATATAAAGGTTATTGGGGATGCAAAGATATAAAAGAAGAATCTAGTAATTGCCTTTAAGATCAGAGCACAAAGCATTAGTTTGGATTTTACAAGGCCAGCCAGCAACAAAAGAGCAGTAATTTATGAGCTCAGCGTAAAAGAATAGCATAATTGCATTAAAAATTAATGCTAATGAACACTAAAATGGGGAAGGTGGTTATGATGAAAGTTTGTATTCATCTTCTCTGGTTTGAATGATGGCTAGTGGCTTGATTAATGGCTTAATTTCTATCAATTAGCGGGGAAAAATCTCCTGCGAGACAAGGGTAAATTGAGCATTGAATTACATATCTTGCTTTTGTGTGCTAAGAAAAAAGAGCTGCGTATCTCTGATATTAGCCACAGTGACAAATGCGGTGTGCCCTGCGATGTCTGCATTAGCTCTCCTGACAGGCAAGTTGTGTGTGGTTATGGGGTGTTTGGAGATGGCTGGCAGACAGCATTCACTGCAAGTTCCTTAGAAACATACAACTCTTCCATCTACAGAATTTTAATTAGAGTCAATAAGAATTCTTGAATTAAAATGGACAGCAAACAGTGACTTCAGAGTCTGCATTCTGCCATATCAATCTGGTATACTTTGAATTATGTTCCTTTCTCAGTCCTGTTAAAATAAGAAAGCTTCCCATAGGTTTAACTTTGTTGGAGTTATTTCCTTACCACTCCATTAGAGTAGATTTGACTAGCCATGTTTCTTACACTGGAAACAAGCATAAGGCAGTAGTCTGTGTAGTAGACTACCTAGTAATTACTGGTTTAGCCAAATTTTCAGAAACCATTCTAGTTCTTTGCAACGACAATTGCTATACAATAAATAAAGAACAGCTCTAAAATGATAATTTGTTGCTCGGGTTGTTTTCAGACTTAAATGAAAGAATAGCCAGGTTTTCTAACTTTACATTTTTTTAATTCATTAATAAAAGTTTTCAGGATATGACATTTATAATTCTTTAAAAACATTTTCAAATGTGTAAGCTTCTGAAAATATTGTTTGTAATCTAGCTCAAGATAATGCCAGCAGACCAAGATAATATTTACGGCATCTTCTGTACAAAAACAAAACTAAACAAAAAAACCACATTGTATTGAATGAATAAGCATTAAAATGCAGAATAAGAACAATACCAAGAACATTTATTATTTCTAATAAATGGATGGGAAGGAGGAAAAAGATTATCTGTTATTGGGCAGGTGTGGGTAAAGAATTTATTTGACTAGGAATTAATGACTAGATCACAGTTCAGGAACTGCATCCCATTTCTACCACCAGCTAGTTGTGTGACCTTGATCAAGTTATTTAGCCTTAGTTTCTCAAGTGTACAATGAAAATAACAGTACTGTCTCTCACAGTTATGATAGTTAAATGAGGTCATCCATGTGAAGTGCTTTGCTCAGGGTGCCATAAATGTAAGCTTCTGTTACTGCAGTGATCACTACTTCTCCCAACATAACAGCTCCTCTGGCCCTTTCAACAACCATTTAAATGAAAAATTAGCCTTTGTGACCTTCCTCACAAGACCATTCCAGATATTGATGATCAAAACAAAGTGTCTGTAGATTTACAGACACTAAACTTAAATACGTTTGCTTTATAACTCGATAAACCACACAACTACTATTTTGGGGAGTTTTTGTTACTAGACACCCATTAGGGAATGGCAGGATCTCCCTTCTCTTGAGTCACTGGAGGCTGGGAGGCCAGGAAACACTGCTTCCCCCACTCAGCCTGCAGCACTCACTGAGCCAGGGTGGAGTCCAGTGTCCTGCGGGGTGATAAAACTCAGCTGGGCCTTTTGTACCTTTTCAAAGATGTGCATAGACCTGTCCCCTCTTCCTGTCATTCCCACAGCCCTGGCACACCACAGATGATGCCCCAAAAGGTGTGAGCTAAAGCTAGGCACTATGTGGCTGAATTCAAAAAGGGTTGCCAGCCTTAAACCATATAGCCAGAAATTGAGAAGGTTATATACAAACTTGTTAGCCAACTTCCACGTCTTTACTACTACTATTACTAAATTAACACTCTAGTACTAAGTCTGTCATTTATGACGTCTATCATTTAAGTGCTTTTAGTGCTTCCTTACCTTGTACTAGCACATGTGTCATCTAAATTTTCTTGACTTGATCCTTCACATGATTCTTCTGTCTGCTGTATTCCCCATGTCAGAGAGGTTTCCCTGATCATCCCATGAAATAGCTCCCATTCTCCTTTCCAGCCCTCTACCCTGCTCTATTTTTCTTGACATTATATTGTTTATTTACATGTTTATTATTTGTCTCTCCCATGGAAATATAAGCCTTAGAAGGAAAGAAACTTGTTTATAAACCCTTGAATGTGGAACAATGCCTGGTACATTGAATGTGCTCAAGTATTTGAAAGGAGGAAAGGAGAGGAGGGAAGAAGAAAGTCAACCTCTCAGCCATTCTGTGATGTTTAGGTTGTTATTCCCATGACATAGAGGAGAAAACTGAGACCATTACAGCTTGAACCCCTTGCCCAAGGTCACACAACTAGTTAGTAGCAGAGACCAGGTGTAATCCAGATAGTCTGAATCCAGAGCTACTAAACTAGCCACTTAAGGACACCTCATGTTTTAAGTTACAAAAACTTCTTATAATTTGTCATTCCCCCTCTTCCTGCAAGAAGTGTTTTTTTTTAATAGGTACCTTAATGCCCTTTAATGTTTAGTTTTTCAACAAAAGTCTATTGATGGCTTACTAAATAATAGAGCATACTACACTAAATCCTGGGGTTGACAGAAAAAGTTATGTGTCCTCTGGCTGGGGAAATGAAGTTTTCACTAATGAAGAGATTAATATCAGTGCAAGGCAACATATGCTAAGAGCCAAATGAATTATGGAAGAGGCCCTTTTCTCACAGGTAGCAAGAGAAGGTAATAAGGAAGATTAAGAAAAGGTAAGAGCATTCTAGGTGAGAGGAGCTAAATTAAGTATTCACTGTGTATTTTGTTTTTAATAAAACCTAGCTTGATACCCACTTATTAAAATGTTTATCAGAAACTCTTCACTGGTACAGTCACATTAAAGTTATTCCTATTACTTAATTTGATACAGAAAGCAGTTTAATATAAGATTAGTCTGTCTTTGGACCTTATCCAAGAAGGGTTGTTATTAGAAGCCTTCAGGAGCCCCACTGACATATATAACCTCGTACTGTATTATCAGCTTCCAGAAGACTAATAGACCAGCCACATTCTACTTAAGTTTTCTCATCTTTCAAGTTATTTGTGGATATCAGTTCTGGGAATTTGTGCCCAGGGACCTGGGTCTTACGAACACCCTTAAAATTTCGAGGTTGAATGGATTACTAATATATGCTTTGCATGCTTTAGGAAAGAAACGTATTTAAAATATACTGTTTTGAAGGGAAAGCAATGCTATGTTTTATTAAGATTTGTGTTCGTGAGAAACTGTTGTAATAATAAGTTTAGAATTTCAAGTAGCCTTTGTGGCTTTTTCCTAGTAAGCTTTGTTTGTTTATAGTCTGTTGAATAACTATCTTTGTTTATTGGCCAATTTGTTGTTTGCTTTTTTTTTTTAATTGTAATGGAACTTGAAAATGCTTTACATTTCACACTGTTTTACTTTCAGTATCTGTATTTTACCATAAAGAGGAATTTCATGAATATTTCCATTCTTGACTAAAGTTTGAGTCAATTTAAACTGAAAATAAGAAATTTGTTATTATTATTCATGTATTTATAGCAATACTATTAGTATATAAATATTTTTTTACTGGAAGAGTAGCACAGAGTACCTCAGTAACTCTGAGGCCAACTGACCCAAACTCTTTGTAATATAAAGTGCATTTTAACTTTGGGGAAATTCATAAAATATTAATATTCAAAAGGAGTCAATTGAAGATGAGCTTTTCATGTGTAAGATACCTTTCATGAAACTCAACATTGGCGGTTATCCCATGATTACCTCTTGGGTAATAGCGCCATCTGCCGTTCTCAGCCTTGCATTGCTGCCAGTTTAGAGAGATGCTTGTGTAATCTACAAATGGTATATAGATTAAACTTTTGTCTTTTCAAATAAAAGGTTTATATGGGACCTTATCATCTTTACTAACAAACCTTAATCTTAACTTTGTGTATCACTTGATATTTTTAAAGAAAATTCTGTAGAAGTTGTGTCATGTGAAATTGTCAAGTATAACTTGAAGTGGTAGGTAAGCCTAATTTGTATAACGCAACATCAACAGTAACTAATAAAATGTTTGACTTTGAGGTTTTTTTATCCCACAGGGAACAAAATGATTTTCCCATTAGTATTAGTTAGTATTGATTTTTTTAGTCTGTGGTGACTTAGATTTCTGACTTCATTATTTTTTATTTTACTACAATATGTATCCCTTCCACTGAAATTTTATAAACTACCTATGGAAGTCATTTTATTTACCAATAACGAGTTTATCAGATAGGATCAATGGCTAATATATATGTTTCCTTTGTGTTTGCCATGTTGATATTTAAAAACATCCTATAATTTTGATTCTTTCAGTCAAGTGTCCCTTGTCTTTATTTTACCTCATGGCTGGTAAATACAAGATTCTTTGTATGGTAGGCATTCATGCCAAGCATATGAATGATAAGTAGTTTGAACTCACATTTTTCCCACTCAAAATTGGTAAAGAAATTTTAAATGACAAATTGATATGTAAAACTTAAAGAACCTGAATTTAAAACAATTTACTGTATATTATTGATGTGTTTTATTCCATTTCCCAAAATGACAGAATCATATTGAAGACATATATTTGTATGACACTGATATTTAAATTTTGAGTACGAAGCCATTTGTTGCCTGTTTTCAGACAGCATGAAGCTGAGCTATTTATGAGATGGAAAATGTAAATCTCCCATAAATTTTTCAAAGTTTAATTTAAATCTCTCTCTTACTCTTTAAACATCATACTCTTTAAGTGTCACTGGTAAAATGGTTCCCACGTTGAAAGGTACAAGCTATGTTGGTTTATTTTCATACTGTAAGTGAGGCAAACTAGCTTTCCTTTATCTCCCCTGTCAGTTTGTTAGGCCTGGAGTGATCTTTAAAGAAACACAAAAGACAGTGTTCTAGTTTTCTCTAATCTTTTTCCTTCTTTCCTTTCTAATTTCTCCAGTGGTGTTTTGTTAAACATACTGGCCCTTTGGCCAGCTTCTAAGATAACACTTTTATTTGTATTAGGAGCTGGCTGTTTGTCCATATTTAAAGCTGCCAACACTATAAAGCTTTGCACCTCAAGTACTATTTGTGAGCTCACCTCTGACTTTTAACACTAATGATGTGCTTTGTAAATCCAAATAAGAGAATATATTAGAGAAAAAAAAAATCAAGACTTCAAATAGTTGATATATGTGAGACATCATCCTAAAGTCAGAAATACTGTCTTTTGGTTGGGAATTAATTATGATGAAATAATAGACTAATTAAGACTTACACAAGCAGATATATTTTCATATTGACAAATTAAAGTTGGATCACATGGAATGGTATCCATTATGACTTTTCTCTGCCACATTAATACTATTATACATGTAACTAATAAAAACATCATCCCCTAGTATGAGATTTGTTCACATTAATAAATTAGCTGGGCAAAGAATCTTCTCTCATTTTTTATGCTCAATTAGTACATTGGATAATTAAAATCCACAGGAGCTTTTATTCTAAAGCATGTGGAACTATTTGCTCATCAATGACACTCTGACAGTGCTTGCTTTTATGTTGTAAAATATATTCTTTCAAAAATTGGAGTATAGGCTCTGGTGGCTATTACTTACAAACACTCCATGCATTATTTTTCACATGAGAAAGGATTGGTTACAGCTGTTGGGGACATATCTCCAGAAGCGTATCTTTCTCGTAAATAAACTGGAGCTTGCATAAGACTATGTAATAATTTGTGGGGGTGCCTGGGTGGCTCAGTCAGTTAAGCATCCAACTTTGGCTCAGGTCATGATCTTGTGGTTCATGTGTTCAAACCCCATATTGGGCTCTGTGCTGCTGACTTAGAGCCCAAGCCTGCTTGGGATTCTGTGTCTCCCTCTCTGTCTGCCCCTCCCCCACTCACATGCGCTCTCTCAAAAAGAAACATTTAAAAAATTATAATTTGTGATTGGCCAAAAGTTGAAACACAGATTTTTCATAAGTCATTAATTTTTAATGAAATTATTAAAACCAATTTCTTTTCATACTCTATAAAACACTTAGCCTTTTAAGTTTAGCTCTGCTGGGATGTAAAAAGTCCTTTGGAGCAAACAACTACCTTATTTTTTTTAATGTTTTATTTATTTTTGAGAGAGAGAGAGAGAGACAGCGTGAGCAGGGGAGGGTCAGAAAGAAAAAGATACCTAGAATCCGAAGAAAAGCTCCAGGTTCTGAGCTAGCTGTCAGTACAGAGCCTGAGGCAGGGCTCGAGACCGCTAACCGTGAGATCATGACCTGAGCTGAAGTCAGACACTTAACCTACTGAGCCACTCAGGTGCCCCAAACAGCTACCATATTGCCACACCACTTATTACAGTTCTTCCTTAGAATGTAAATCTGGTTATTGTCCATGAAGTCTAAAATCCCAAAATTTAGGGATGCCTGGGTAGCTCAGTCGATTAAACGTCCGACTTCAGCTCAGGTCACGATCTCACTGTTCGTGGGTGAGAGCCCCACATTGGGCTCTGTGCTGACAGCTCAGAGCCTAGAGCCTAGAGCCTGTTTCGGATTCTGTGTGTGTCTCTCTCTGCCCCTCCGTCACTCATGCTCAATCTCTCTCTTTCTCAAAAATAAATAAACTATGAAAAAAAATTTTAAATAAATAAAATCCCAAAAATTTTTAGATGCTCTAGTTGAATATATAGTGGCTCCTAAATCAGCCATGTGTTCCTATCAGCCTAGAGCATGAGTTTAAACAGTGAGTGTGTGAACCATATGTTGCAGTTTTTCCTCTTGCATTTTTCCAGCCTAACATGTGAAAAAGAAAAAAAAAAACAAAATACAAAACAACAAATGCACATGGCTATTTAGGAAAGCATGAATTGTAAAAGCAAAAGATTGAAAACAGCTCAAATGACCAATAGGGCATTGGTGAGGGGAAAAAAAAAACTATCATAAAACCATAAAATAGGTAACTGTACAGCTATAAAATAGAATGGGAAAGTCTTTATACTGTGGTGAAATGATATTGAAGACATAATGTGTAGTATGTTAATTTCGTGTAAGAAAGAAGATGGGGTGCCTGGGTGGCTTAGTCGGTTAAGCGTCCGACTTTCGCTTAGGTCATGATCTCGCGGTTCGTGGGTTCGAGCCCCGCATCGGGCTCTGTGCTGACTGCCAGCTCAGAGCCTGGAGCCTGTTTCTGAGTCTGTGACTCCCTCTCTCTCTGACCCTCCCCTGCTCACGCTGTCTCTCTCTCCTTCCTAGAAATAAATAAAAAACATTTAAAAAATTAAAAAAAAAAAGAAAGAAGAGGATATGTATACTTAACATTTTCAGGAAGAAACGAAGGATAAAAAACAAAATCTAATAAAAATGGTTACCTATGGACTGGGGAAAGAAATGAAAGAATGGGATAGGAAAGGAAGCCTAGACTCCTAAATGATATTTTGTTTTCACAAACAGAATCATGTATTTTATGCAACTAAAAAATATTAAAGATAAGAAAAAGTATTTTTTGGTTCCTCAAAATATTAAAAATTGACATACCACATGATCAAGTAATTCCACTACTGGATATTTACCCAAAGAAAATGAAAAGAATTCAAAATGATACCTGCACCCCTATGTTTATTGCAGCCTTATTTACAACAGCCAAGATATGGAAGCAACCCAAGTGTCCAATGATAGGTGAATGGATAAGGTTGGGGTGCACACAAGCACATGTGCGTGCGCACCCCCCTCCCCCACAGGAATATTACACAACTGTAAAAAAGATGACACCTTGCAATTTGCAACATGGATGGACCTAGAGCCTATTATGCTAAGTGAAATAAATCAGACAGACAGAAGAGAATACCATATGATTTTACTTATGTTGAATCTAAAAAACAAAACAAGTGATTAACAAAAAGCAGAATCATATGCAAATACAGAAAACTAAATGATGGTTGCCATGGGGAAGGGGGTTTGGGGGATGAACAAAATGGGTGAAGGGGAGTGGGAGATACAGGCATTAAGTAATGGAATGAATAAATCATGAGAACAAAAAGGTATAGTTTCAGGAATATAGTCATTGGTATTACAACAGCATTTTATGGTGATAGTAGCTACACTTGTGAGTATAGCATAACATATAGAGTTGTTGAATTACTGTGTTGTACACCTGAAATTAATGGAACATTGTGTGTCAAATATATCAAATAAAAATATTAATGTTAATCTCAAGGACAGTAAAACAAAAAGCAAGACCTAAAAATCAAAAATGAATCCAAACAAACTAAACCTAGCTATATATCAAGTTGGTAGCATAATCCCATGGAAAATTATTGTAAGTAACCTTATAGTATAGTGTTTTGACAGTTCATCCGTGGAGTAATTCCTAAGATCAAAAAGAACCATAAAGAAATTTTAAACTGTGTTAATTTATCTTGTTGTTAATGGTGATATTTATCTTGTTATTATGAAATGAAACAGACTCAACTCTCATATTAGGAGAAAAAACCAAATACTTTTGATCTTATCATTAAGACTTACAATTTTTAAAGTGAGAGAAAAGATACACAAATAAAAAAAAGACTTTAAAAGTCCTCTAATTTTGAAAAACTAAGAGCTTTCCCCCTAAGGTCAGGAAGAAAACAGGGATGTTCACTCTTTCCACTGTTACTCAACACAGTATTGGAAGTCTTAGCCTCAGCATTCAGACAACACAAAGAAATAAAGGCATCCAAATTAGCCAGGAGGGGGTCAAACTTTCACTCTTCACAGATGACATGATATTCTATATGGAAAACCCAAAAGATTCCACCAAAAAATCTGCTAGAACTGATCCATGAATTCAGCAAAATGGCAGAATATAAAATCAATACACAGAAATTGACTGCATTCTTATACACCAACAACGAAGCAATAGAAAGAGAAATAAAGGAATCGATTCCATTTTCAGTTGCACCAAAAACCATAAAATACCTAGGAATAAATCTAACCAGAGATGTGAAAAATCTATACACTGAAAACTATAGAAAGTTTATGAAAGAAATTGAAGAAGACACAAAAAAATGGAAAAATATTCCATGCTCCTGGATAGGAAGAACAAATATTGTTATAATGTCAATGCTACCCAAAGAAATCTACATAGTCAATGCAATTCCTATCAAAACAACACCATCATTCTGCACAGAGCTAGAACAAATAATCCTAAAATTTGTATGGAACCAGAAAAGACCCCAAATAGCCAAAGCAATCTTGAAAAAGAAAACCAAAGCAGCCTGCATCACAATCCCAGATTTCAAACTATATTACAAAACTATAATCACCAAGACAGTATGGTACTGGCACAAAAACAGACAGTCAGATCAATGGAACAGAATAGAGAACCCAGAAATGGACCCACAAACATATGGCCAATTAATATTTGACAAAACAGGAAAGAATATTCAATGGGATAAAGACAGTCTCTTCAGCAAGTGGTGCTAGGAAAACTGTACAGCAACATGCAGAAAAATGAACCTGAACCACTTTCTAACACCATACACAAAAGTAAACCCAAAACGGATGAAAGACCTAAATGTAAGACAGGGAGCCATCAAAATCTTTGAGGAGAAACCAGGCAATAACCTCTTTGACCTTGGCCACAGCAACTCCTTACTCATATCTAGAGGCAAGGGAAACAAAAGCAAAAATGAACTATTGGGACCTCATCAAAATAAAAAGCTTCTGCACAGCAAAGGAAACAGCAAAACTAAAAGGTAACTGACAGAATGGAAGAAGATATTTGTAAATGACATATCAGATAAAGGGTTCGTATACAAAATTATAAAGAATTTAGCAAACTCAACACCCTCAAAACAAAGAATCCAGTGAAGAAATGGGCTAAAGATGTAAACAGATACATCTCCCAGGAAGACATCCAGATGACCAACAGACACATGAAACGATGCTCAACATCACTTATCATCAGGGAAATACACATCAAAACCACAGTGAGACACCACCTCACACCTGTCAGAATGGCTAACATTAACAACTCAGGCAACAGCAGATGTTGGCGAGGATGTGGCGAAAGAGGATCTCTTGTGCACTGCTGGTGAGAATGCAAACTGGTGCAGCCACTCTGGAAACAGTGTGGAGGTTCCTCAAAAAATTAAGAATAGAACTACCCTATGACCCAGCAATTGCACTATTAGGTATTTATCCAAGGGATACAGGTGTGCTGTTTTGAAGGGACACATGCACCCCAATGTTTATAGCAGCACAATCAACAATAGTCAGAGTATGAAAGAGCCCAAATGTCCAGAGATGAATGAATGGATAAAGATATGGTGTATATATAAAATGGGGTATTACTCGGCAATCAAAAAGAATGAAATCTTGCGACTTGCAACTACGTGGATGGAACTAGAGGGTATTATGCTAAGCGAAATTACTCGGAGAAAGACAAATATCATAGGACTTCACACATATGAGGACTTTAAGATACAAAACAGGTGTACATATGGGAAGGGAAGCAAAAATAGTATAAAAAACAGGGAAGGGGACAAAACATAAGAAACTCTTAAATATGGTGAACAGAGGGTTACTGGAGGGGTTTAGGGAGGGGGGTGGGCTAAATGGGTAAGGGGCATTAAGGAATCTACTCCTGAAATCATCATTGCACTATATGCTAACTAACTTGAATGTAAATTTTAAAAAATAGATAAATTATTTTTTAAAAAAGATGTGAAAAATTCCCAAGTAGAATTCATCCTAAAAGACATAACCTAAATGGAAGTTAAGTAACAAATGATTTATTTCATTTTTATTTTTATTTTTGATTTATTTCATTTTTAAAGATTATGTATAACAGAGATATTCTACAAATCTTAAAATTATGATAGAATTTATTCCTCTTACATTTATTATTTCAAATTTTATAAATGTATAAAACATTAAGCATATTATTTAAATTTTTGTGAATAACTTATGAAAGCTATCCAGACCCCCCAATAAAGTTCTCTAATCTTTCATTTGATTGATAGCATCAGCATGAACTCATATTAATTTTTCTCTTAAAATATGCATTTCCTATTCCACCCACTGAAAAAGCTGAGAAGCAATGACAGTCTAATAGCAATAAAGATCCTGGTGTCCCAGTTACTGTCTTTAAATATCATTCCCCACCAGGAGTCTGAGCCCTTTGGAGAAATGGCTAATTTCAGGTCTTGGACAGGAACTGTACAAAATGAGCCTGGAACATCTTAGCTACCCCTTAACTATATCAAAATGATGAAGGACCAACTTCAAGAGGTTCCCACCACCCAAAGGTAGAATAATCTGAGCAACAAAATATTAAGATGATTACGTGGAGTAAAATATGTTAAGTATATAATATTCAGGAACTCATAATGTTCATCTTTGGATCAAGATTGACAAGTAAAGGGAAAAAATTAAACATTTACTCTGCCTTTCCTGTACAGACTATACTTCACAGTCAGTGAGGGAAGTTCTTCTTTACGGAAGAATCAGTGCTAAAAAATGCAACAAGAATAATAGAATTAGAAAATCACCATTTTACAATATCTCATGAAATAATGGGTCTAATCAACAACATTAATGTCTGCTAAAAACATTAAGTGAAAAGTTGCTAAAGAACTTTATAATAGGGTCAAGCTGACATCAACTTGGACCCACTGATCAATCTTAACATCTTTTTTTTTTTTTTAATGTTTTATTTATTTTGAGAGAGAGATAGAGACAGCATGAGCAGGGGAGGGTCAGAGAGAGAGGGAGACACAGAATCTGAAGACAGACTCCAGGCTCTGAGCTAACTGTCAGCACAAAGCCCGACGCAGGGCTTGAATCCACGAACCATGAGATCATGACCTGAGCTGAAGTGGGACACTTAACCAACTGAGCCCCCTGGGTGCCCCAATCTTAACATCTTTAAAACTGGAAGAAGCACATCCTGATATGGTGTAATAGGAGTTACAAAGCATCACCTATGATGTATCCTTGACTAAAGGAAATTGAACTTGAATCTTATCCAGTGTCTAGATCTAACTACTCGCTTACACAGACTATGAGGGATAGAGGAACATGTTAATGGAATCATGAGAATAAAATCAGCCAGATCTAGAATGTAAAAAAAAATTAAGTATAAAATGATCCATTTTCTTCAATAAATAGCAATGAAAAGGAGGGATTGTAGACTATCAATGATTAAAAGAGATTTAAGTAACTTAACAACCAAGTCTAAAGCATGGACCTTGGATGGATCCTGTTTCAAGCAAACTACCTGTACAAAGACCTTTTTTTCTTTTTCTTTTTTTTTTTTTTGGACAGTAAAAATTAAATATGAACTGCATAAGGTGATATTAAGGCATTATTGGTAATATTGTTGGATATGAAAATGGTATCGTAGTTACATTACTGTTGTTTGTTTTTTTTTTTTACAGCCCTTACCTGAAATGTCTACTAAATATTTAGGGGTAACATGGCACGATGTCTGGGAGTTAACTTTTGAGTACTCCAGGGCTACCTAAAAAGATGAATTGGGGATCAATAAATTAAGTAAGAAGTAACAAAGTTCATGTCTATAGAAGCTGGGTGATGGGTGCCAATGGATTCATTGTGCTTTTATTCCTTTTATATGTATTTCCATAATAATTTTTTAATTTTTAAAGCCCTCCCACAAGATTAGCCCAGATTAGCTTGGATCATTATAGCAGTGCCTTCTCAGCAATGTTTTAGGTTTTAGGTGAGAGCCTTAGTGTGTAAGAATGTTATATTTGTGTATCTCAGGGGGGAAATCGTTTTTTGTTATAGCTTAACTATAACATCTTTTCATCCAGTTAAATTCTAGAAGTCATAAAATTACTTCACAGAAAGAAAGAACCTTGCTTAGAATAGTGTTATTAACAAGCTTACACACCAAAATACATTGACATTATACCCCCGTTTTTTTTTTTTTAGACCAAGCCACCCTGGTAGAACAAGTAAAAAGAGTAAAAGAAATTGAAGCCATTGAAAGTGATTCTTTTGTTCAGCAGACATTCAGATCAAGTAAAGAAGTCAAAAAGGTAAGTTTTCATCCAGACGTTATGAATAAGCCTTTAGATTCCCACTGAGGAGGTGCTTTATTAATGGATTTTACTTAAATGTAAGTGCTTCTTCTAACAGAGAGATGAAGTAGGGTGAGCGAGTGTCAGCATGTTATTGAGAGAGAGAGAATGAATCAGTGAGAATCAGTTCAAGTTTCACTTGTAAAAATATATCTGATGCCATTTTTATTTTAAAATTCACTGAGAAGACAAAATAAAATGTCAACAGTTCTAAAGCAGTAATATGCATTTCATGAACTATAGTTTTCTTTTCAAATGTCTGCATCTACTTTTGAATTGACATTGCTAGAGAAAACTTAGAAGAGAGCTGTAACAATCAGATTATTACCCAAATAGTAACATGTATCTACACTCTTTGCCCAGATGGGTATCACTTATTCAACTCTAGTAAAAAGAGTTTTGATTGGCATTTTATTTCTGTTGAATATTGCATGTATTCTTTAAATTATTATCAAGACTGCCTTTAGGAATCTGTTCCTTCAGCCAGAAAAGGCATTCTACTGTGAAATACATGTATTCTTTAACATACATGTAATAAAGATGTGGTATTATCCCTTATTCAAAAATATTGTACATCTGTAAAAATATTAGTGACTATACAGTATCCTGTGATGAATTTACCATAATTCATTTATTTTCTCTCTGATATTAGATATTTAAGTAGCTATAAGCTTTAAGTTATTACATGCATATTTGTAAATATCCATTATTATCCTCTTAAGATAAATTTTTCAAGATGGAGTTATTTGCTTATGGCTAATATTGTTCATCTTCACATATGTTCCCAAAGTCATCCTCCAAAAACATTGTACCAGTTCAGATTCTGCCCGCAAGTGCAAGATGTCTGTCTTTCACACCCTGGTTAACACCAAATCCTTATTAGATATTTTTACATTTACTGATCTGATGTGTGGTCAGGTGAAAGTTGACTTTTGTTTTTCTATTAGCATTTCCTCTGTTGCTAGTGACATGGACATCTTTTCAATTACCATATACTTTTTAAAATAATTCATCCTGGAGAAGTGACTTGAGCGCTGGCGCCTGGTGCATAGCAGTAACCCTGGTTAACCTGTGGTCCCTGCCTTGTTGTTTCCTGAATTTCATTTGAACTTTTTGTAGTTTGCCACTATTACTTGTAAAAAGTGGTAGAACTCTACGGTGGACATCCATAAATATAGTTGTTCATTTTATTTAATATCTTACTCTTCAATATCATAAGTACAAAAGGTCATTCATATGTCCTTATAGTATTGTAATTTATTTTTAAATTTACTTTCCTAGTATTTGCTTTCTGAAGTTCACCCTGACTTCCCAGCTCTGACTGGACTCACTTAAGATAACCTAGCACTTTCTTTCTGTGCAAATACTCATTCCTCTCTAGTTAATACACCAGGTTTTCCTCTAAACAACTTTTTCTCTTTGGCACTAATTAACATAATAAACTTATTTTTACTTCTGTTTTTTTCCTCCAAGATACTAGTAGCTCTTCCAATAACTCGTGAAACCAGCAATGAGCAAGGAAATTGATCAGAAGTATACCTGATAGGGACGCCTGGGTGGCTCAGTCGGTTGCCCATCAGACTTCAGCCCAGGTCTTGAACTTGCAGCTCATGAGTTTGAGCCCTGCATTGGGCTCTGTGCTGACAGCTCAGAGCCTGGAGACTGCTTCAGATTCTGTGTCTCCCTCTCCCTCTCTTCCTCCCTTGCTCGCACTCTGTTTCTCTGCCTCTCAAAAATAAAGATTAAAAAAAAAAAAGAAGTGTACCTGATATAGTATAAACAAGGTGGGCTTTGAACTCTAGGAGATCTGAGTTTGAATCTTAACTCCCACACTTCCTGCCATGATCTTCAGCTGGCTTCTCAACCTCTTTGGGCTTCAGTTTCCAAATTCATAAAACAGAACTAATAATACCTACTTATTGGAGTTGTTGAGGAGTAAATGTAATGATTATCAAATACTTAGCATGGTTCTTGATACAATAAGTGCTTTATTTTTAAATAGCATATTGTAACGTCTAAATTATTTGATAGTAAAGTACATTCTATAAACTAAGCACAGTGCTTAAAAACTTCTATTGTAGTTGCTCAATCTTTTTTAAGTACAAACCTACCCCATTTACATTTCTTCATATGCCCTTGATTTTCCCCAAGTTCCCATGCTCACCAGTAAGGCAGACCTCTTGCTGAGAAATACAGAAAAACTTTAGACATCTGGTTTTACCTTTAAAGTCTTTTGAAAAGTATAAATGTAATAATATCTATATCTTTCAATTCCAGAATCTGTAATGCTTTCACCTCACTGTATCCCCTAGAAAAGTTTTAAAAAAGATCTTAACATCTTAAGGTTATTAATCTTAAGATAATGGACTAAATCCAAGAGAAGAGCTCTTCTTCCTAAATCTCCAACAAAACCTATATAGGTAAATGGCTTTCCATGGGACCAATATAAGGGAATTTCACCTACATCTCTGATCAAAAGGACCACTATTATTAATTATTTTAATAATTAGTTTCTGTTGCTTTAGTTTTCAGTGCTGAGTTAGAATTTTCTCTCACCTTTCATACAGCTTTCCTTGCAGTTCTAATTCAAGTGTCAGTGTTAGAGAGGATTCAGATGAAATAGGGGCCTCTCAGTTTCATGAGGAATATTCATGAATTTGTATGGAAGAAATCCACCTGCTAGTCCAGTTGTCTTTTTTTTTTTTAATTTTTTAATGTTTATCTGTTTTTGAGCGAGAGATAGAGTGTGAGCAGGGGAGGGACAGAGAGAGAGGAATCTGAAGAGAATCCAAAGCAGGCTTCAGGCTCTGAGCTGTCAGCACATAGCCCAATGCGGGGCTCAAACCCACAAGCTGTGAAATCATAACCTGAGCTGAAGTTGGACGCTTAACTAACTGAGCCACCCATGTGCCCCCCAACTGTTTTTTGAAGGAAGTGGCCCTTAACAGTAATTCATACAAAGAAATAAAATCAATTCTGAAAAGCCTCAAACTGAATAGTTCTAGATTAGGTAAGTATGACAGAGAAGCGAAAGCAGCCTAGAAATATGTGAGTTGTACCACTTAAAAATATATTCATTTAAAATATTTTCTTTCTTTCCTCTAAAATTAAAACCAAATTATAATAAATCTTAGGTGTGACAATTGGGAAACAGTGGTCAAAAGCATGAGATACAGGGTCAGACAGGTGTAGGGTCAGGTCTAATTCTGCCATTTACTGGCTCTGTGTCCTTAAACCACATGATAACTCATGACTTTCATATCTTTTTTTTTAAAACTTTTTAAAATTTATTTTGAGAGCTAGAGAACAAGTGGGGGAGGGGCAGAGAGTGAGGGAGAAAGAGAATCCCAACCAGGCTCCATGCTATCAGTTGCAGAGCCCATGTGGGGCTCAATCCCACAAACCATGAGATCATGGACCCAAGCCAGGATCAAGAGCTGGATGCTTAACTGACTGAGTTATCTTAATCTTAAAAGGAAGATAATACAACTAGCAGAAGTTTTTATATGGATGAGCATGATACTTTACATAAAACAGCCAAGGGCCTGGCACATAGGAAGCCCTCAGGAAATGAAAGCTGTTACTCCTCTTCCTCTCCCTGCTCCTGTTCCACCTCTTTGCCTTACTAAATGCTGGGGGATGCGTTTGTCTGTGATTTCCTTAAAAGGAATTGGAGATGCAGGGATTCTCATTTTGGTTAGGTCACAGATTGTTTTACGTAATTTTTTATGGTCTATATGAGGCTTGGTGACCAATTGTGCTACCAAGCAACTAGTTAAAAAATTACTTCACAGCTTTACAGTTTACTAAACTTACTGGTTCAGTGTACAGACATCAGCTTTGGGCCAGTTTGTTTCAGCACAGCATTTGGAAACATTAAAGCACTAATAAACAAATGATGGAAAACAATGTTGTAGCCTCACTTTGTTTTTTATATTTAAATAATTTAAAATAATAATGGCTACCATTAACGCTAGACATTTAACATATGTAATTTATCTAATATCCCAGTAACCTTTATTTAAAGCTAAGGAAGCTGAGGCTTAGCAGACTTTATAACCCATAGTCAAAGTGCTTATAAACGACAAGGAAGAGCATCCAAACAGTAATCAACTCCAGAGCCTGTGTTTGTTTTTACTAATCCCATGTCTCTCATAATTATGATTTCACATTCTCTCTTGAAGTATAAAGAAAGCATGCTTTCACTTACTGGGGAATATGCTAAAAAAAACAAAGAAAATGGCATTTACCTTGGTGAATGTACAGTCTATAGTATTAGACGGTAACCAACATTGGACTTTTATTAGTCATTGCATTTCAAAATGAACAGAAAAGCATTGATGGGCCAACAATGAATAAATTTACACTCAACTGTAACATAAAACAGAGGGCTGATTTAGTAGTTTAGAAAATGATATCCCTTTCCAGTTTCTAATATGTCTGTGTCTGCAATATAAGGTAGGGATTCAGGATGCCCAAGAATCTGAATTATTTATTAGAAGATTACTTAGCAAAGGGAGGTAAATTATCATGATGACCGTTTCATCCAAATCATGGGGTAATATGGGCTGTCCCTGATGCATAGCAAAGACTAACTCTCCTGAACTAAATTACTCATGACCCAAGTTTCAACATCTTTCTCTCCTGGACAGCACTATACATGTTGGTATAAAGTTTGTATCTCTGAAAAAAGGCTTCTCTATACTAAAAACCCCCTCAGTTGATAGAGTCTCTTAGCTGTGTTAATTCTAAGTAAGCTAGAGAGCTGTTACTATAAAAGTAGCTATTACCAACAACATGCTAGACATTGTGTCTCCGTCTACACATATCGATTTAATTAGTTTAACTCTCTGCAATTCTATATCTCTTGTGCGAGTAGATAATCTGATAGCTCCCACTATATAATCAATTTCTGGAACCAAGATGCAGTTTGATTTCAAACTCCTGTCCCAAATAAACCTATTGCCAGTTATTCAACCCTAAATTTTTTGGAGCTAACGGATATCCACCTATGTTCAGAAAGAGGGTAAATAACCCTAAACAGCCAGGTCATTTATTCTTTTACTTGAGGTACATTTTAAAACAAGTTTTCCAAACTGAACCACCAGGTGGCAGTGCTACTCAAAGCCTGATATTTGATAGTAGCCATGTTGTGGATTTTTTTTTTAAGTCACATTTTCTCCAACGTTTTCCTCAAATAAAGAAGCAATTAATGTTCTTGTCATATAGTTTTAATTACCCATTATTAAATAATAACTTCCATGCTCTCATCCTAACCTCTGAGAACTTTACCTCAAATGTATATAAGCACTTCTCAAAGAAACCCTTAATGTTCTATAGGTAAAACAGAATGAGAGACTACTTCACTTTTATAAATAGAATATTATCTCTGCCACCTGAATGTGTGCAATCCACATCTTTGACAACTAAAGTATTAGCACTTCACAATTTTCAAGGCAGTTCAACCCTGCCAAGCTCCTGGCCAAACCAGAGCATGGCTAAGATATGCAGAATGACGTGCTCTTCTATTCTCTGCAAGGCAGCATAGACTACAAAAAAAATGATGTCTGGACCTCATTGGCTTAGCATACTTCCCACTTTGCCCTGTACAGACTGTTGGGCTTTACTGTTACATGTCCTCGGTTTTATAAAGGGTGAGTTTAATACCACCAGGGCTCCCAGGCCCGTGTGTTGGAGACATAGAACTGTTTGACACCTGGGGGGAAACGTATTGGCCTCACAATACTAGAAGACTACTTCCAAATCATATTTAACAGTTATTTCTCTAAGTATCTCTATGTCCCTGGTTACAGTTTGTGATTATGTATTTATTTTTATTTTTATTTGTTAGTAATTTGTCAGTCCCATTAGCAAAATGTAATGTTTAGTTGGGGCCGGGAACATATCTATTTTACTCTCCCTTGGTATCCAGTGCTTAACAATTACTAGCGCTCATGAAATACTAAATAGATGGATAACCAGTTCTAAGATAAATCATTCTAAGAAAGGATTAACTGATTCATGTAGATTTCACTTTCTAGATGTTTTCCTGGTGACATCTATTTTACCCTTCATTTAGAAAAGTGGATGTTCAGTACTAGCTAAAGTCAAGAAAATGGAAGTTCAAAAACTGGGCATAAGAACCAGTACTTTAACTTCAATTCCAGCTTCTCATCTAGTCCATTTCATATTATCCCTGCAGACCTGCTGTGAATCAGCCACTTCCCTGGTCTTCTTTCTCAGGGAGGGGTGTATTGGAATTATCCTGAGAAAGCTCAACACTGCTGGCTCCTTCCGGGCAGCAGCGATGATTTATGAGTCCTCATGTGCCCACCACTGAGCACAATGCCTGGCTCCTAATAGTCTGTAACGGAATACCATTCAGCAATAAAAAGAAATGGCTTACTGACACATGCTTCAGCCTTTCATGGATGAACCTTGAAAATGTGCTAAGTGAAAGAAGCCAGGGTGTCTGGGTGGCTCAGTCGGTTAAGCATCCAACTTTGGCTTGGGTCATAATCTCATGGTTTGTGAGTTTGAGCCCTGAATTGGGCTCTGCACTCAGAGCTTGGAGCATGCTTCAGATTCTGTCTCCCTCTTGCTCTCTGCCCCTCCCCAACTTGTGCTTGCTCACTCTCTCTCCCTCTCAAAAAATATTTTAAAAGTAATAATAAATGAGAGAAGCTGAAACAGAAAACAAAACCCACATATTGTATGATTTCTTTTATATGAAGTCTCCAGAATAGGCAAATCCGAAGAGATAGGAAGTAGATGAGTGTTTGCATAGGGATGGGAAGGCTGGGAGAAGTAGGGAGCAGTGACTGCTAATGGGTATGGGCTTTTTTTTTTTTTTTAATTTTTTTAATGTTTTATTTATTTCTGAGAGAGAGAAAGAGAGTGTGAGCCGGGGAGGGTCAAAGAGAGAGGGAGACACAGAATCTGAAGCAGGCTCCAGGCTCTGGGCTAGCTGTCAGTACAGAGCCTGATGCGGAGCTCGAACCTACGAACCGTGAAATCATGACCTGAGCTGAAGTCGGATGCTTAACCGACTGAGGCACCCAGGCACCCTGGGTATGGGCTTTTTTTGGGAGGATGATGAAAATATTCTGAAGTTGCTTGTGGTGGTGGTTGCAAAACTCCATGGATATGCTATGCTAAAAGCTATATGAATAGCGATATGTGAATTATATCTCACTGAGGCTGTTATTTAAAAAGCAAAAACAAAATAACCTTTGAATTTCCTTTTTATATCTAAAGAGGCTAACTGAATGCTGGAGATTTGTCACAAGCATGTTTTAACTAATACAATTTAGATTTATGAAATATATTTTTCTATAGTATGGACTCCTAAGTACCAATTTCTTAAGAAAAATATGCTGATCGTAAAAAAAGATAAAACATGTCTCAATGTTTTTGTATCTGCTTGTTTTACAAATAATTGTTTCTTATTCAATAACCTAGGGTCTTTTTATGATCGATATTGTCTCAAAGGAGGCTAAATGAACTATTGCTCTTCAAAATCAAAAATATTATTAAAGCAAACTTTTAATTGTATATATGTGATCTAATTAATAACATATTTTATGTTTCAGTCGGTGGAGCCTGGTGACGTGAAGCACACAGCTGCAGCATCAGGACCAGCATCAGTAGTTGCTGATCCACCCAGTGCTGAAAAAGAAATAGACCCTAGCAGTATCCCCACTGCCATCAAGTACCAAGATGACAATTCTCTGGCCCATCCAAATGTAAGAGCCTTAAGTCTTAAGAATGTCAGTTGAAGTCTAGTCGACTGAAATTAATTCAAACTGCTGTCCCTTTATGCTGATGACAAGACCATTGGAGGAAAAGGATTCATATGTTCCTCTTTGTTAGAAATAAACAGCTGACCCCCATCCCTTAGAGCAGTTATGTTGAATCTGGTGTGGCCCAAATCATGCTGTCTGGCTTTTGGAAGTGTTCTTTCTGTGCTTAACAAAAGTAAGCCAAAAAAAGAAGAGTTTTGTTTTCTTTTTAATCTGGCACTAAAACATCTAATTCTGGTTCAGCTCCACTTGGTTCACTGACTGAACATGTCACTGACTCACATATTTTGCTGTGTACTCTGAAAGTGACATCATTCCACTGTGTCTCTGATAAAGAGGAGAGGAGATACTTCACAAGATAGATGTAAAATTATTAACAAATAATGGTGATACTAGTGCTTTTACTCCAAGACTTTCTGAGCATTAATTCCAAATAGAATATCTTCAATTGAAAAGTCAGTTGTTAAATTGAGAAGTATCCAAATCTTGCACCAAAAGATGTATTCTATAAAGATGTTTTCTATAATTCATGTTATGTAAGGGCAAATCCAAGCTATTGGCAAACAATAACATTTTTCCTTTCTCTTTTTTCAGTTATTTATTGAGAAAGCTGATGCTGAGGAAAAGTGGTTCAAGAGATTAATTGCTCTCCGACAAGAAAGGCTAATGGGCAGTCCTGTGGCCTAAGTGAAGTACATTTGGTTGAATTGATAATAACATTGGATATTTAGGTTTTTAAGTCCCAATATTAACTTTTTACTCTTAAAAAGCAGTTAGCTGATTATATGAAAAGGTAATACCATTTCATTCTTTTTTCACATATGCTTGAATATTTGTTGATTGAACTTAATCAAACATTGTGAATAGTAAAACTAGTGTGAAATTTAACAATGCATGAAAATGTCATACTGTTAATTAAGCTAATCTTAAACATATCAGTGATAATAAAATAAATGGTATGTAGTAGTGTCTCTGAGTACAATTTGGAAGATATCAGTCGTCGTGTAAGGACACAATTTTGATTAATCATGCATATGTAAGAATCAAACTATATCCAATACGTATGAGATTTCATCTTCCATGTATTATGAAACCATTTTTGAATCTTTTATTTCACCTTATTTTAAAAATTTAGGCAGAATAAAAAGCTAACCAATCTTAAAGGAAAAGCATGTTTTGAAAAAAATTATTGACAATTAAATAAATTGATGATTTTTGCTTAGAGATCAGCATTTACTAAGTGTTCCTTTTAGCAGATCCCAACTCCTTCTTTTAGAAACCCAAGATAGGGGGAAAAAAAGAAAAAATATCTCTCTCTCTCCTAGAAATAAATAAAACATTAAAAAAAAAAAAGAAAAGAAACCCAAGATAGGGAAATCATTTCTGAGGAAGCCGGAAAAGAGCTCTTACATCAGCCTTACTTAAGCAACTGCTGTTCCCTGCAGAGGAAGCCAGCTAATTGTAATTTTGAGAAGGCTGTCTGTCATTGTAGAACACCTTTCTCTAGTAGCTGAATGAAAATCAACTATGCAGCCCATACTAAACATGTCAGAGGTAAGTATTTCTAGGCCTTGTCTTACAAAACTAGTTTTCAACAGCTGCCATGAATATTTTCTTCCTATTTTGTTCTGTCATCTGGTCTCACTCTAATTTAGTCTCTCTGAAGATGATACCTCAGAATACAAGATACACATGAAAAGTGTGTGGGAGAAGATTATATAGGACAGTTTAAAGCCATCTTTGTTATATTTGAGACTACTACAACCCTAATTCCTGTTAAAGACGTTAAAAAATATAAAGATTCCAGTTACAAAAGGTATGGATAATAGACTGATGACAAAATACTTGATTTCATACAAAAATGGGTCACATTCTAAGTACATGCCTAGTGTTTTTCTCTTTTTAGCTCTAAGCAAAAGTGCCCAGCATAAACTCAGGTTTTTATGGTTTTTAATATAGGTAGACACATTTTTAGTGACTAAAAAAGGGCTTACAATTTTTAACATATGTTGTATTTCATTCTTTGCATAACTTGTAAACAGTAAAAGTACTCTCACCTGTTTGGAAAGTATACTTTAGTGGTCTAGGCAAGACTGGGTTGTCATTTGAGCCACTAGCATTTCTCCAGAGAACCTGGTGGATTTGGCATTTTTTTCCTCAATTATGCCTGATGGTCCTTATGTATAATATAGTGAAAATATTATTATATACTTTAATTATGTTTAACACCTGTGTTCCTTTGTGACAAATAGCCCAAATACAGAAGTTTAAATTACAATCGGTTTGTATTTTAAAGCTAAATTTTTCATAGAGATAGTCAAGTTATTTTTTTAATTAACTAAACTTTACTCCCTGCAGAAACTCAAACACTATTCCCCCTCCTTCCTGATTTCCAGTATGATTCATTTTAATGTATTATTAACTTCATTTACCTACATTCCTGTTGAAGACTACAATATTACCACACAAGCCAAATCAAATTTAATGAGAAAGACTTCAGAGAACACTATCAAATATATCACCATACTCAAGCTAGGTGAGGCATCCTGGCTTTCTTTAATATCCTAATATAATGAGTCTATAAAACAGAATAATCCCTTTCATGTCACTTGACTAATGATAACAATTTGGACTTAACATGAAACCTCAGTGTTTCTTGAAATGTTGATTTCATACAAAATGATGAGTGCTAGTAATATAAGTGAGGTTTCCATTTCTGACTGTTGTCTCAAGGAAAATGGAATGAGAATGCTAAGTCATTCACCTGCTTCCCTTCAGCATCCTCACATTAAAGTGAGGATGCTAGTAGTGGACCTGCTTTCTTTGGTTTTTCAGTAAAATAACATAAAAGAATGCCCTTTATAGAAAAAGTATACTATTTACATCAAGACAACATTTTGGCATGTAGCCATCTTAATGAAATATGGAACAAATAATGGAATGAGTAATGGTGCAAAAGCTGTACCTCAACATCCGTGTACTCCATATGTATGTGCTTGAAATGCCATGGCTAATGGATTCCATCCCCTCCCCTCCCTGTCAAGAACACAGGAAATCCTACCTGCTCTGCAGTTAATGACCTGCCATCTACTTACTGGAGGGACCTCAGGCCTTCAGACAAATTGACCCACTTGTTCATTAACCTTTTTTTGAATACCTAGTTTGTGCTGAGCACAGTACATGCAGTTGGATATACACAGGTGAACCTGGTTGGGATCCTGCCTCCACAAGGCTTAGTTATGAAACCCAGACATGTAATATGATATAACTAATACATAGTGGCAGAGGGAAGGACATGGTTGCAGAGAAGAGAGAAATTACTCCAAGGTAAAAAATTAAGGAAGACTTCATGGAAGAAATCACAACTGACAAAGACTTGAAAAACAAGATAGCTCCTGGAGCCACAGGGACTCACAGCCACCCTCCTCCATCTTCCTACAAGTTGACCTCGAAGGCTGGGAACTGTCACAGTGCTAATGCAGGGAAGAATCCCTCTCATGAAAGACCCAAGTGGCCCTGCCTCTCAATCTTATAAAAAATCCAGGAAAAATTGTAGGTTCTTAGTTACCCTTTGGCTTTCTCTGACCATTTCTTCCTTTTGGTGGGGAATTGGGTGAATAAGCAAGCCTTCATTTGGTGGCCACTAGCATCAACAGTCTCACATCACCACCAAGATACATGAGCCAACATGGACAAAGGTAGCTGAAAGGAGACTTTCAGTACCTCTGAAAAAGGTATCTGCCAATAAGACCATGCACACTATGTAGATCACTGTGTTCCCTGATACTCTGTTTTTCCACTGTGTATCCTTATAGAAAGCAACTATTTGGAACTAAAGGACAAGGTTCACTTACCCGTGGTTAGATCCTATTCCAAATTTTCCTTTGGTTTGGGCATCCGAAAATCTTTAAGTGAACAAATAAGATAGTAATAAAAGCTGGAAATGGAACAAGACATGACATTTTTGATCACTAAACTATGGATGAATTGATTGGGAATTCTTGTACCCATGTTACTCCTTCCTTGCCCCGTTTCTTTACCCCCAAATTCCTATTACTACAGAAGGAATTTTAAACCAGCTCTTGGCTATTGCCCAATTGATACAGTACTTAAATTATTTAGAAAATGTTTAAACGCCATCATTTAAATGTAAGCCTTACTTCTTGGAACTCCTTTATGGAATATTCGAAAAGCAAATCATCTGCATAAGAAAATATTTGAGGGGTAGTTGGGTGGCTCAGTTAAGCAACTGCCTCTTGGTTTCAGGTCTTGTCATGCTCTCATTATCTTGAGATTGAGCCCCATGCTGGGCTCTGCTCTAACAGCACAGAGCCTGCTTGGGTTCCCCTTACCCTCAAAAATAAATGAATAAACTTAAAGAAAAAAGAAAATATTTGAGTCTTTATAGCAGAACGGGAGTAAAAATGAAGATAAGAAAGAGCACTTTGTGAATTCTCTAATCATCTTCACCTTTTTCTTAGGGCTAGACATTGATCAATATATTTAATTCATGGGTTTTTTTTTTTCCCTAAATCAAAGAAAATGTTCTGTCACCTAGATTTCCAAGGTTTTTGGTGGGTTTTTTTTTGTTTGTTTGTTTGTTTTTTGTTTTTTGGGTTTTTTTTGCTATCATTGGACCCCCAGGATCTAGCTCATTCCTGACACAAAGAAGTCTTTCAATAAATACTTTCCAATGAAGAAAGGATGGATTTGTCCATGTTGAATGAGCAGTCTATTTAACACAAAGTGAAAACAGGGGAGCCTGGGGGCACCTGGATGGCTCAGTCAGTTGAGCATCCAACTTTGGCTCAGGTCATGATCTCACGGTTCGTGAGTTTGAGCCCCGTGTCGGCCTCTGTGCTGACAGCTAGCTCAGAGCCCGGAGCCTGTTTCAGATTCTGTGTCTCCCTCTCTCTCTGACCCTCCCTTGTTCATGCTGTCTCTCTCTCTGAAATAAATAAAATATTAAAAAAAAATTGAAAACAGGGGCTTCTGGCTGGCTCAGTCAGTAGAGCATGCAACTCTTCAGCTTATAAGATCAAGTCCCACGTTGGGTGGAAGGATTACTCTTTAAAAAATCTTTAAAAATTAAAAAACAAGATGAAAAGAATTATGGGGATAGAAAGTAGTGATAGTTTCACAGCAATATGAATGTATTAGTACCACTGAACTGTACACTTAAAAACAGTTTAAGATGGTAATTGTTATGTTTATTTTACCACAGTAAAAAATTCTATAATAAATAAAATGTCATCAGTAAGTAGAGTGCCTTTCTGTTGCATTTGGGACTACAACAAATGGGACAGAGTTCAAGCAAGGATCTTACTGGCTCTATACTACACCAGACTTTCTGGTCTAATTTTTTTATTGCTTAAATGATATTTCAAATGATGTGGATGTGGTCATTCAGGGTCCACCCGCTGTCTCCTATGGTTGCTGTCCTTGCAAGCTATAGACCAGTGTTCAAGAAATAAAGGCTACCAACATAGTAATACACCACAGTAAACTCAACAATGTACCATTTTATTTTTAGAGCTTGAGAAGGAATGGCAAAATGATCCTGCTGCAGCTCTCAGACAGAATGATGAACTGAACTGACCCTAACCCTCTCAGCATCTTGTAACATGGTACTTGAGCTTAAATCCCACAGTGTAAAAAACATAGTAGAGTGCAGGCTCCCTTCATGATCTTTTTAAAATGAACTGCTAAAATCCCATGTCTTCCATAAACCCCATAACTATAGGCTATCTGTGCGTATTCCACAAAAATTATGCCATAAATTGAAAATGGAATTGGAATTATAAATAATTGAGAAATAAATAGATGTTTTCCAAATACTAGCACAATGTATGAATGACTATTGTTAAAGATTAGGTAGATTTTTTTTACACAAATTCTGTAACTGGATTGTTTATTTAGCAGCATTGTAGTAGCTTTTCTCTTTTCTCTTTCTCCTACGGTATGTCTAATTGACCTGGAGAAGATAACTCAAATGATAACTAATTTATTAATAAATTGAAAAAATACCTTTTTCAAAATGCTGTGTATATGGGCCCAGCACGTTTCTGCTGCATGATTCTGCTCAAAATGCTGTGTATTTGAATCATCTGGAATCTCACTATGTGAGGTGAAAATGGAAAGTCATCTAAGATGATAATCTCCCATGAATATGCTTTTCTCTGTGTTTAAAATATTTCATTAAAAAAAATTTGCAGGGGCACCTGAGTGACTCAATCAGTTAGGCATCCAACTTCGGCTCAGGTCATGATCTGAGTTCAAGTGAGTTCATGAGTTCAAGCCCCACATTGGACTCTGTGCCGACAGCTCAGAGCCTGCTTCAGATTCTGTGTCTCCCTCTCTCTCAGCCGTTCCCCCACTCATACTCTATCTCTCTCTCTCAAAAATAAATTAACATTTTAAAAAATTAAAAGTAAAATTTGTATGCCTACCATAGAGCAAAATCAGCCTGTCCTGTGTTACTTAATAGCTATTCCACCAAAAACACTTGAAGGGGAAAATCTTTTCACATTCACACTGTTTTCCTTACAAACATGCTTCTGTTTCTAAGGTCATATGGGTTTACTTTCAGAAAAGATGCTCAGAGACTTTTAACTTCCCTTCCTTATAATTAATAAGAGTAACAAATATGTTAGCATTTCACCGCAGCCTAGAAAATACCAGAGACTCAGTTTTTATTTGTTGTCCTTTACTTGAAGTTCCAATTTCAAAGCATTTCATCTTGCTATAATAACTGTGCAATGTAATTCCCAAGAGACATTATTCAGCTAATTTCTAAGTTCCTTTGAAAGGCATTTACACAGACCTTAGAGAGCTTTAAAAGAACTATAAAAATATGTTTTATCTATTTTTGTTTATTTTTTTGAGAAACTACCTTAAAATTCTCACAATCTCTGGAAAAAATGTCTGTCCTCTTACCAGTAAAGACAGCATGAAACTAAAATGAATTTTTAATACATTTTTGGGAGTCAAAAAAATCAATCTAATGTTTAAATATTATTGGGGGATTTGAATATTGGACTCTAGTTCGAATGTGGAATGTGTACATTAAAGGTGAATGGCCACTATTTTACTAAGTACTTAATAATTCTGTTTCTAAGCACTTAAATTTTTTCTCAAGCTTCATGTATATGTTTTCTAGAAATTATATAATTTAATATGCCAGCTAGCGAATGGTCTCATACAATTTATTAAACCTACTCATTTGCTATCCTTGTATAAATACAAGCAATATCTTGATAAAAGAATGTAGATCATGAAAGTTATACCAAGAATTAACCTTTTACAGGGCACCTGGATGGCTCAGTCAATTATACATTCAAGTTTTGATTTCAGCTCAGATCATGATCTCACAGTTTGTGAGTTTGAGCCCTACCTCGAGCTCTGCACTGACAGTGTGGAGCCTGCTTGGGATTTTCTCTCTCCCTCTCTCTCTCTGCACCTCACCTGCTCACATTCTCTCTCTCAAGATAAATGAATAAACAAACAAAAAGAATTAACATTTTTCTTAAGTAATACGTTCAACATTTTTGTGATTTGCAGGGGTTTTTTTCATTAAAAAAGCTTTTTTTAAATCTTTTTTTAATGTTTTATTTATTTCTGAGAAAGAGACAGCATGAGCAGGGGAGGGTCAGAGAGAGAAGGAGATATAGAATCTGAAACAGGCTCCAGGCTCTGAGCTAGCTGTCGCCACAGAGCCCGATGTGGGGCTTGAACCCATGAACCATGAGATCATGACCTGAGCCTAAGTCGGACGCTCAACCAACTGAGCCACCCAGGTGCCCCTAAAAAAGCTTTTAAGAAACACAAAAGGAAAGCCAAGCCATCCATATGCAACCAGTTTTTGAATGTAAAGAATCTACCTCTCCTGTTATGCTGCTACTTTGTCTTTCCCTGCAATGTGACCATTCTTAACAGTCCTTCCCAGTCTTCCTAGCATAACAACAATAGCAACAACAAACTGGCTTAAATAAGAAAAAATGTTTCTTTCTCAAGTAAAGGACACTTAAAGACAGCTGTGATGGATTCATATGTCAGGGACTTGGGCTCTTGTTCCACCATCTTCAGTAGATGGCTTCCACCACATGCTTCAATATGGCTGAAGCTGTATCCAGCATTCTCACATTCCACAGGCCCACATTCCAGGCAGCATAAAGGATGTACAGTCTCCCTTTTAAAAAGACTAAGAAGTTAAGATTAAAAAAGACTTGGCCCACAACTGTATAATCTTTGACAAAGCAGGAAAGAATATCCAATGGGAAAAAGTCTCTTCAACAAATGGTGTTGGGAAAGCTGGATGGCAACATGCAAAAGAATTAAACTGGACCACTTTCTTACACATACACAAAAATAAACTAAAAATGGATGAAAGGCCTAAATGTGGGACAGGAAACTATCAAAATCCTAGAGGAGAATACAGGCAATAACTTCTTTGACCTCAGCTGAAGCAACTTCTTACTAGACAGGTCCCCAAAGGCAAGAGAAATGAAAGCAAACATGAACTACTGGGACCTCATCTACATAAAAACCTTCTGTACAGCAAAGGAAACAATTAACGAAACTAAAAGGCAGCCTACAGAATGGGAGAAGGTTTTGGCAAATGAAATACCTGATAAAGGTTTAGTATCCAAGATCTATAAAGAATTTATCAAACTCAGTACCCAAAAAACAAATAAACCAGTTAAGAAATGGCCAGAAGACACGAGTAGATGTCTTTTTTCTTTTCCCAAGAAGACATCGAGATGGCTAACAGACACATGGAAAGATACTCAACATCACTCATCATCAGGGAAATACAAATCAAAATCATGATGAGATACCACCTCACACCAGTCAGAATGGCTAAAATTAACAACACAAGAAACAACAGGTGTTGGCGAGGATGCGGAGAAAGGGGAACCCTTCTTGCACTGTTGGTGGGAATGCAAATTGGTACAGCCACTCTGGAGAACAATATGGAGGATCCTCAAAAAAACTAAAAATAGAACTACTCTATAATCCAGCAATTGCACTGTTAGGCATTTACCCAAAGGATGCAAAAATATAGATTCAAGGGGTACGTGCACCCCAGTGTTTATAGCAGCAGTATCAACAATAGCCACACTATAGAGAGAGCCCAAATGTTCAATGACTGATGAATGGATAAAGAAGAGATTATGTATGCTAAGCAAAATAAGTCAATCAAAGAAGGACAAATACCATATGATTTCACTCACATGTATTATTTTAAAAAACAAAATAGATGAACATAAGTTAGGGGGGGAAGAGGAGATACAAAAACAAACCATAAGTGACTCTTTTTTTAAAGTTTATTTATTTGTTTTGAGAGAGAGGGAGAGCATGTACATGGGAAGAGAAGAGAGAGGGGGAGAGAATCCCAAGCAGGCTCCATGCAGAGCTCAAACTCACAAACCACGAGATCATGACCTGAGCCGAAATCAAGGGTCAGACGCTTAACCAGCTGAGCCACCCAAGTGCCCCACCACAAGAGACTCTTAGTGATAGAGAACAAACTGAGGGTTGATGGAGGGAGGGAGGTGGAAGATGGGCTAGATAGGTGATAGACATTAAGAAGGGCACTTGTGATGAGCACTGAGTGTTGTTTGTAAGTGATGAGTCACTGAATTCTACTCCTGAAACCAATATTGCACTGTATGTTAACTAACTAAAGTTTAAATTAAAAAAATAAAAGAGACTTGGAAGATTATACCACACCAACTACAACTTAATCAAATGACTACTTTCCTAGTACAAGAAAGATTGGGAAATGTAGTGTTTTAGCTCATCATAGTAAAAAATACTCTGATAATTATGAATCATAAGATAATATTTCCCTTAAAAATAATAAAATCCTGAAACAGACTCTTAACTATAGAGAACAAACTGATGGTTCCCAATGGGGTTGGGGGCATGGAGGGAAATGGATAAAATAGGTGATGGGAATTAAAGAAGGTACTTGTCCTGATGAGCTCTGAGTAATGTATAGAATTGTTGAATCACTGTATTGCACACCTGCACTAATACAACACTAAATGTTAACTATACTGGAATTATAATAAAAAACAATTAAAAATATAGTAAAATCCTGAAGAAACCCCGCTACATAGCCCATCTACTCATTCAAATTCCTATTAATTCAGAAAACAATTTCAAGGAATACTGCTGGTGGGAGGGGGAAAGGGGGCATGTTCTTTTTCCCAGCTCTCCAAAGGCTACTAGGTACTTTTTTCATGAAGTTATATTAAGCAGTAACAGCAATAGCTTTATGTGCAAACATCTCAAATATGAAGTGAACAAGTGGAATTTAGAGCCCAAGAATTCCTAATTACTGTTGCTCCTTAGCTTTATTCCAGGCCAATACTAATCAATTAAGAGTAGTCCTCTGAAGCTTAAGAGAGATCCAGCATGCATGTTTCAGCATGACTTTATGTCATAATAGTATGATCTCTTGAATGAGGGTCCAGGGAAAGGAGGCACCAAATCATCAATTTCACTCTGGTGCCCAACACCTCCTTTTACATTTAAGTAGTCTCCGTGTCTTTATTCAACTTTTTCTCCTCTAAAGGAAAAAAAAAAAAGCCCTTTTATTCATCTTATATTGTAACAACATGGAAAATGCTGAATTCAATTCCAATTCTACATTTATCCAGCAACCTTGATCAATGCTTTCTGTCTTCACCAGCAGAGTCCTGTCAACAAATATTTTAATTTGCTAAAGATTGAATTAACCAAGTGCATGATTGCATGTGAGTGAAGCAATAAATCTTAAATTTTTAGACTGCTCTTGCTCCTGAAAGACCAAGAGAAACCATCTAAGGTAAATGGGAGGCACAGTCTGCCTCTTTCTATCCTTAGAAGAAATGGTTGAAAAGAGGTCTACTAATGCTTCTACTCTTTCCCAGCCAAGGCATTGGGTAGCAGATTATTTAGAAATTAGGGGCAGAATCCCCAAGTAATAATAGAGGCACATTTGCCTGAAGCGTGCCCTTGCTTATATGTCTGGAAACCACGTAAATTGACAGAAGGGATGGGGTCCAGCAAGAGAGTTAGAGGAGCACTCCAGCTCCAACATGTAAGCCAGAAATAGCAGCATGTAGTAGAGGATTTGTTTCCACTGCAATGGCTTTAAAACATGTCTGCAAATTCTTTGATACATTTCCTATTAAGGAGTGAGGGGCCAAGTCCTCTTCCTTGAATCTGGGTCAGTCTTAGTGACTTGTTTTTAACCAAAAGAATGCATCAGAAGTATCACAGCATAACTTCCAAGTCTAGTTTAGGAAAGGCCCATGCCTAATTCTCAGGATACTCACCCTTGGAGCCCTGAGCTGTCATATAAGATGACCAACTACCCAAGAGCTTCCCTGTTGTGGAAAAACCAGGCAATACGGAGAGTCCACAGGTTTGTGTTGCAGCTTATAGTCCCAACTGAGGTTCCAGCCAATAACTTGCATGTAAGTCAACTCCAACCTCTGAGTCTCCCTAACTGAGGCCCAGCAATAAGCCATCATTGTTTCCCTGTCTAAATTCCTTAACCATGGAATCTGTGAGTGTCATAGAATGGCTTTGTGACACAAAGTTTGGGGGTGGTTTGCTGCATAGCAAGAGTAGTCAAAACAGCAATGCTATTGAGTCACTGAAAATCTGGTTGAACCACATACTGGTAAAGCACTCATGTTTATATGCAGGTCTGCTGCAAGCTGGGTGGTTGTCACCATGGAGGCCTCGTGGCATGGTGTTATGAACATGAGCTATTGAGTTAAACCTCTGCTCTACTTCCTAAATCTGTGTTCCATGATCATTAAACAGAAATGGTAAGTCCTATCTTGCAGAGTTCCTAGGTGAGGTCGAGTCTATGTGTATAAAACACTCAGCACAGTGCCTAGCAAAGACCCAGAATTGATTTTAAAAAAAAGGGGGGGGGTTAAAATAGCATGCTATAATTTTCTGATTTTATGTTTCCTGTCATTTCACTTAGCATGAAGCTTTATTCTCTTGTGAGTGATCTTATTTTATAAAGCCAACTCACCATATACAGCTAAGTTGGACAGACAAACCTATAATAGAGTTTGAGTTAAATGATAAATATAATTAAAAATCAGAGTGCCATGTGAAAACAGAGGGTTATTTAGTGCCTTTAGCTAGAAATCAGCATGTCTTATAAAACTGACTGCCATGCCTAAGAGTGAATGAACCATAATCATCAAAATGACTGAGAATTAAGAAGGAAAATTAATTCCCGAAGGAAATCACTGCAGATCTCATTAGTTCAGGAATAACCTACCTTAGGACTTTAATTAAAAATAATATTTATTCCAAATAAATGAGTGCTGACAGGTTTCTGCAGAATCCACAATCTTGGTTATGCTAAATCTTATATTAAGGCAGACATCATTAATCTCATTTGAGATGCCCTCCAGTCTGACAGCTCTTACAGCACTGGGGCAATTTCTTGCAGCAGCCTTTTTATCTTCACAAAGGAGTTATAACTCATGCAGATACCTAATGCAAAAAGGTCTAGGCAATTAGAGACATCACTCTGAGATCCACACTGGCATTTTTTCATGTTAGAAAGCTTCTCATAATGAGTTTGTTCTCAAATGGAGGCCAATATCTCAACACTACCATCAAATTAACAGTGATTATTTATTATTTCATTTATTTACCATTACCATTCTTTCTTCCAGAAAAGCATCAGGTGTTTTATGAAAATTCATAGAATATAGCAGGATAAAAGAGAAATTTTAACAATTCAACGAAGAAAATAGAGCAAAAGAGATAATGAAAGTGGAAAAGGTAAGAAGAAGTTGGAAGCAATCACATTAATACCCAAAATGCCTACCGTAAAGTTTTAGGAAGGTATGCACTTTCAAGATGACAGCTGATTGTTGGCTTTTATTTCAAGTCACGTCTAATGATTAATTTTAAGAATTCTGTTTTGTACCTATCCTGGTTATTTTTGTAGAAGTTACTAATAGATGTTTGCACTGGTTTAAACAGTGTTCTCCCAAAATGCATGTCCACTTCAAACCTGTGGTGCCCTATTTGGAAATAGGCTCCTTGCAGATGTAATCAGGTTAAAATGAGGTCATTCTGGCTTAGTTTGGATCCTAAATGCAGTGACTGGTGTCCTGGTAAGGTGAGAGAGATTTGGATCCAGATACAGGGGAGAAGGTCATGTGATGACAGAAGTAGAAATCGATGCAATTCAGGGATAAGCCAGGGAACTCTGAGGACTGTCAACTAGGAAGAAAGAGGCAAGGAAAGACTCTTTCCTGGAGCCTTTAGATGGAGTGTGACCCTGCTGACAGCTTAACTTCTAACCTCCAGAACCGTGAGAGAATAAATTTCTGTTGTTTAAGCCAACAGTTGTCGTCTGTTATGAAAGCCCTAAGAAACTAGTAACAGTGCTTAAATATTTTTTCCCTAGGGGCGCCTGGGTGGCTTAGTTGGTTAAGCGTCCGACTTTCGCTTAGGTCATGATCTCGCGGTTCGTGGGTTCCGGCCCCGCGTCGGGCTCTGTGCTGACTGCCAGCTCAGAGCCTGGAGCCTATTTCAGAGTCTGTGTCTCCCTCTCTCTCTGACCTTCCCCTGCTCACGCTGTCTCTCTCTCTCCTAGAAATAAAAAATAAAAATAAAAATAAAAATTTTTCCTAAGAACCTAGAATACATGCCCAGTGTGAATATCAAGGCCTGAAGCAGGTGGAAATGAAGTAAAAGAAACAAAATTCTAACAATGTTGCCTAGTAAGCTTTTTGTTTAAAACCTCTGGTTCTCCTCTACACGCCAGCTAGCGACAGAACAACTATAAACAAGTGACACATATTAAGAGGGAAAAGAAATCTTGGAAGTGTCCAATCCCATTTAGTTTAACAGATTATTTTTTTGTGGATAAATGGGCTTTTGAAATTGTCTTACATACTTTGTTAGATTCTAAATTTTCCAAAGCCATCCAGGGAGGATAGTCTTCAAAAAAGGGAAAATTGGAATACAAGTAAATAGTGCACAGGCAAGATGATTTCAGGACCACTTTAAGTCTGCCCAGAATTAGAAAGGTAATAATATCGAGAACCTGATCAATCTAGGCTAGGCTTTTGCAAACCAGATGAAAATACTGGTTTGTAATCTAAAGATCCTGTAGAAATGAAACTCCTGCCTCATGGCCCTGGTATTTTAAGATACGGATAGCCAGCGATGTGGTGGTGACTGGCGTCCACTCACAAAGGCCTTTTGTGAGGAGTCAGGGCACTTAGCTCTCACAGCACAAGACTTGCTGTCAACACAGTTCTGAGTTACATTCAGAAGCCAATATACGGATGTTACCAAGCTCGTGTATCCTTTCATGCCTTGAAAACTCACACTCCCGGTAACTAGATCACAGACTCAAAGCCTGCAGGCCAGACCCAGCCCGCAGGCTTGGTTTGTTTGTCTTGCTCGGGTATTGTGTTTTTAATTGATGGCTAACTTTTAAAACTTGGGAGATTTCATGTGAAATTCCCTATTACCAGTGGGCATGAATGTCCACAGGGCAATCATCTGAAGCTGAATAGCAGTTTCCCCCTTTGCTGGAGGCAAGCCCCACTAGTGCCCCACTGTGCACCCCTCCAGAAGCCCGTGGCTCCACACCCCAGGGACAGGACTGTGGGTTCTTGGGCCAGACTCCTTTATGTGTGACCTTGAACAAGTGATTTCTCCTCTGTGGCCCTCAGCTTCCTCTTATGTAAAGTGGTGGTAAGAACAGTGTCCATCTTATTAGATCATTCAGGGGATTGAGGGAGTTAAAACATGTAAAGCACTTAGAGTGTGCCTGACACACAGTGACATACAGTAAGTGTTTGTTGTTATTTTGATTATTAATTCTTACCCTCTTAACCTATCCCACTTCCCTCATTTTTATTCCTTGCCTGGCCTTTATTGTCATGTTTTTAACTCCAGCTCCAGGTCACAGCCCCACCATCAACTGGAGGGAAAGGAGACAGTCTACTCTGTGCCAGCAAAGGTTTGCCTGGTGTGTTAATAAGAGCCCAGAGTCTACAGTCAGACAACTTGGCTTTCAATCCCAACTCCACTTCCTAGCAACATGCCCTTAGACAGATTACTTAACTCTCTAAAGCCTGTGTTTACTTACCTCTATAAAATAGTAATGGGACATAGGAATAAGGGGGGAACCAGGTATCACTTGGAGCCACTAATTAACCCCTTGGTCCCCCTTTAACTTGTTATCCCCAAATATACCCCAGATAGTATTAAAACTTGCATGGCCGTGAAATTAAAAACAACTTTTCTAAGATGGAAGCAGATTTTTTCTATCATTTCAAATAGTGAAAGCATCTTAGCATAAGACAAACGGATGAAGGTGTTTCAAGTTCTTAATGTTCTCCAAAGTAATTCCCTTAACCCCTGGACAGACTTCTCAAATCATTGCCTTCATAGTGAGACATGCACCCACAGCTTGAATTCTCTCCAAATCTTATCAAAGATTTAAAAATAACTTTTAAAATAGCACTTTAGACAGTCACATTAAACAGTTCCTGAGAACAGATGACCTCAACAGTTTTCTTAAAGAATACTTTCTACTATTCAACTTGTTTTAGGCTCTATGATTCTAAAATTTTTCATTGTTTAGAAATGAAATTTTTCATTTTTTAGAAAAAGGAGGAAAGTGTTTCTTCTATACACAAAAGAAATAGAGACAGTCACAAACATCAAAGTGTTGACTCAATAGAAAAATCCCCCTTATGCAATTATTGCCTGTAGAGAAAAGTTTTCCAAATCTCAATGATGATAAGATTAAAAAATAGGTGAATGTTAACGTGATTTCTAAAACTAATCCAGACATGTACAAGAATGCATAGCAGCTTTATTCTTAAAAGCCAAAAAAATGAAAGGAAGGAAGGAAGGAAGGAAGGAAGGGCAGTGTTTTCATAGTTTTATTTGTATGTAAAAATTTATTGAGCTGTACACTTGAGATTAGTGAACTTTGGGGTGCCTGGGTGGCTCAGCCAGTTAAGTGTCCAACTTCAGCTCAGGTTTGTGGGTTTGATCTTGGCATCAGGCTGACAGTGTGGAACCCGCTTCGGATTCTCTCTCTCCCTCTCTCTGTCCCTCCCCCCTTGCACTTTCTCTCTCTCTCAAAATAAATAAACAAATAAACTTCCTTTAAAAAAGTTTAGTAAACTTAGGAGCACCTGGGTGGCTCAATTAGTTAGGTGTTCAACTTCATGAGTTCGAGTCCTGCATTGGGCTCTGTGCTGACAGGTCAGAGCCTGGAACCTGCTTCAGATTCTTTGTCTCCCTCTCTCTCTGTCCCTCCCTCCCTCTCTCTCTCTCTCTCTCTCAAAAATAAATAATAAACATTAAAAAAAATTAAAGATTAGTGTGCTTTATTTAAATTTGAGAGGGAGAGCATACAGGAGAAAGCAGAGAGAGACAGAGACAGAGAGAGAAAGAGAGAGAGAGAGAGAGAGAGAGAGAGAGAGAGAGAGAATCTTATGCAGGCTCCACGCTCAACAAAGAGCCAATGTGGGGCTCAATCCTGCCACCCTGGGATCATGACCTGAGCTGAAATCAAGAGTTAGACCCTCAAACAACTGACCCACCCAGGCATCTGTACATTCCTTGCCCACGAGTTTGTGGGTGGAGCTTGGTACTCATTAACTCCTGTCTGGTGGAAGGAATTCAGGCTTGGGAGTTGGGCTACCATGGGCAAATGTGTAACACCTAAGGCGACATGTGTGTATCACACACACTGTAGGTTTGTGTACTTATTAAACAAATTTACCATTAATAAAGGTATCTTGAGAGAGAGAGAGGCAGCTGTTCCTAATTTGGACTAGAGGTGTCCCTGACAGGGAGTTTGAAGACCTTGGGAATCTATGCTCTTACTAGATGTCACTTCCTTGCTATGCACCATTCTCTCATCTACCATAAGGGGACAATGTAAACCTATCAGGGGCTGGTGAGACAGCTAGCTGAAAAGAAGAGAAACACTAAGAAGAAAATGAATCCTATCTTTTAAAGAAAATGTATTCATGATACAACTTTGAATTTAAAACCAGAGATTTGGAAAAATAAAGATCCTGGGGTTAGGACAGAGGTTTCCAAACCATCTCATTTCATGAGCCCTTAGTGCCTCAGAGCTGTTTGGAAATACCAAACAATTCTATTTATTACGTAGTAAGGTCCAAACAAGTTAAGTCCTAAAAATTCAGGAGCATTTAAACAAATAACGCACATAAATCAAAAGAAAAATAATTTCATGTCATTTTTTAATGAACATACTAACAGATGTGTGCTAGTCTAGCACAACTCACCTTCTCAAACTTTGGAAACAGATTAAACTCTGCCACCAGAAATCCCTGTTCCACATCGATTTTCATGAGGTGCTTCCTTTTTATCATGGTCATTTTTAAAAACCTAGCTTTCCAAAGATACGCATCATCTAAAGGAATGTAGCACAATCTAATATTGAAATATGTGAACTATCTCAAGCCAGTAGTTTGTAAAATGTCCAAAAGATGTCACATTTCTCAAAAATTTTAAAAGTCTCATGGTGCACCCTGTGAATTTGCTGTAACATCTCATTCCGGGAGCACAGTTGAAGACAAATGGATGAGGACAATGAAACTCTAGACACATTGAAAGTAACTGCAATAAAGGTGTTTATAGTGGCCTACCATCCATGGCTCTGGAGATCAATAATTAAGTCTGATAGTCCAGCATTCAACAGCCTGTTTATTTCTTCTTGGGCACTTAAAATAAGATAATATCTTCGAAAGCATTTTGAAAATTCTAAAGTGCTGTAACAATGGTAATTGCAGAATTAGCTGCTGAAAGAGCTGTCTACTAGAATGAAAGCTTCAAGAGGCCGAGGAGTTTTATATCCTCAGTGCCTAGAATAGTGCCTGGTATATAATTGGTCGTTGTTAAATAGTTGATGAATTAATGGGTAAAAGAAGAGAGGACTCATTGACATTTTGGACTCTTGGTGTTTTTAATAGAGTAAGGTTAGTGTTGGCCTTATGCGTTTCTCTGTATTTTCTCAATTCAGTTAGTGATCTTCCTGATGAAACATAAGTTGTAGTGTGGTTAAAGATTATGTATGTACATAGAAGTGCTCAGCAAATGATTAATTTTTTATGGGAGGCAAAGTAGGATGGTGGCAAGAATATAAGCTTTGGGGTTGGACTAATCTGGATTTGAACTGACTGGATTTTCACCAAATTTCTGTGTCTTAGCTTTTCCACATGTAATATGGGTATAAACATCTTAGCACACAGGATTGCTGAAGGCTTAAATGAGAAAATGTATGTAAAGAATTTAATGCGGTGCCTGGAACATAGGAAGTATAAACAGGAGCTATTATCCCAAAACATAATTTTTGCTTTACTTTGCTCATCTCATTCCTCTGAAGGTAAATTTCAGGACATATGAATAGACTGTACATTGTATATACCAGGCTACCTCATGTTATATATACATGCAACCTCAGGACCTTTGTATAGGCCTAGAGGGTTCTTCTGATGTCCATTTTCCTCCAGTGAGTCTGCTCAGATTTACCTTCTTCATGAGGCCTACACAGAAATCCCCATTCAAAATTCACAAGTCCATCCCCTTACGCTGCTCAGTTCCCCACCCCCAACACCTATCACCTTTTAACATACTACTTTCTATGCCATTTATTTTTATTCTGCTCTTACAAGAATATAAATTCCAGGACAGGGATTTTTGTCTGTTTTGTTCTCCAACGCCTTAGTGTCTAGAACAGTGCCTAACACAAGGTAGGCCCTCAATAAATATTTGTAAAAATTGAATTGTTGGTTTAAATATATTCCTACTGAATTTTATGCTTTTTAGTTTGGACCCACTATTTAGTTTGTCAGCATGATTTTGAGAAATGATTACCTGCTTTCATCCTGCGTCTTTCAGTGTGACCTATCACCCACATTCCACGCAACCTGCCACACCAGGGAAAGTGCCAAGCATCCATCCCTGTTTAATAACTGGCTGTGTGAATTTTGGCAATTTACTTAGCCTCTCTGTGTCTTGGTTGCATCACTTATAACTGAGTATAAAAACCATCTCTACTCCACAAAAATCTTGTGAGGATTCATTGAGTCAACGCACATGAAGCACTTACTACAGTGCCTGGCACACAATCAATAAATAGAATCCTGCTCTGCAGGATTATATAATGTAATCCTGCTCTGCAGCTCTACTGCCCCCTGTTAGGATATTCATTCTTTCCTACCTCTACTTTCATCTCCCATCTCTTACCCATCAGGTCTGAAACTATGAGGTCTCTTCAGTTTGAACTCTCCTCCATTATTATTATTATTATTATTATTATTAGCATCTGCTATAAGGCCCAAATTGTTTTTCAGATCTCCAGGTAACTGTCACTAACCTGTGCCTAGAATAAAGCTTTCACGTTTTAACAATGTGGGTCTAAGGAAAACCCCAATGGGAACAAGGGAGAAATTTTTCCTTCAAGTTGCTTTATTTGACTTTAATCCAAACCTATTTTAATACTATCATTTATCGCCAATAATTATCCAATTTCATTTAAAGGGATTTTTGTTTCTATGTTTTTAAAAATTTGGCCCTCCTTCACGTCTTGGGTTGCACTATTTTAAAGAGAAAATAATTTCAAGTCTTCTAAAACATTGTTTTAACCTTGAAACTCATTTATAAAATCCCTAACATGTATATGCTCTTTGAACTTCATTCTGAGGCCAGAGGAGAAGAAAATATCCTCTTCCTGGAAAGGCTATGCTATCTTAACTTGGACAGTGTAAAATCTGTCCTACCTCACACCACCAGTCTCAGGAAAAGGAGGCTGCCGGTGGACTTGGCTAAAGGTGGGGAGGTAAGAAGTCCAGAGGATTAAATTTCCAGCTCCCAAAATAACCTCTGAGTACTCCTGCCACCTCCAAATCAGGTCCTGCATGCTTCTTTGTGCTGGAAGATTGCCACCTCTCTGGCCTGATCCCAGGAGGCCCTGTGGAGTCCTGGATGGCCCTCTGTCTCCACAGAACAGCCCCCTAAAGAGGCAGGCGAGCCTACTGTATTTAAGGTGGACATGCAAGGTGCATTTCATCTTATACTCTTATCATTCTTCTCTTTCCTTAATGTCCTCTCTTTCTTCCAACTTCTCCTCCACCTGCCTTTAGACTAGTGGAAGCTCTCAGGGAAGTGTTTTCCAAAATTCAGTGAGTACCACTGTCCTATATCCTTCTGCTGCACCAGGTCCGAATCCCACCTCTACTATTTCTTTAAATTAACTCACTTTTTCACTTACATTTGTAGAGACTAGCTATTAACGTATAGTACTGCTTTAAATTGAAAACCATTTTCGCTTGCTATAATCAGAAGGCTCACAGATAGATACAGTTAAAACAAAACTATACAGTAATGGAATTTTAGTTGGAACGGGGGCTTGCTGCAGGCCTTATGACTGAGACTACTCTGTTAGGTTAAAGAATGCCGGAGAAGTGGTAAAGACTTGTGAGCAGCAGAGTGAGACTTGTGCCTTGAAATGGAGACTGGAAAGAGGACCAGAATGAGAGCAACCCTTTCATCTTGTTTGGAAATAACATTATCTTACATATAACTTAAGCATTCCCGTTTTGGGAAACATCGCTTTGAGTTTTAGACTCACAAAAGGCACACAAATTTTTGACATTTGATGTGTCATTTCTTCAAGCACTGAGTACATTATTTATTAACTGCACTCAGAAACTTGTTGCACTTTTTTTTCTCATTTGTGCACAGCTTTTGACCAACTACCACAGAGTGTCTCGTTAGAAGACTCTCCTTGTGGATCACAAAATGCAGCAAGTGGAGGGATCTTTGGAAGCCATCCAGCCCAAATGCCTAGGACGATTTGCCCAAGGTCACACAGAGGGTGGTCTAAATTTCGTGTTCCTGCAGACCAGGGAACAAGCTATCTCGTCCCTAGGGAGTCTTCATGAAGGGCTGCCTGACTGGCCGGAAGCCAAACCTCTCGCCTCCAGTGTTGACTGCAGTTGCCATGGCACATTGTTCCACGCCTCGTTTTGGTGACGTCAGAGAGTAGTGTCCAATGGGAAAGCAGTTCGACCTCACGGACCGCCTTTCCCGGCGGGCACCGCCTTCGCAGCCCGGAGGGAAGCGTCGACTGCGTGGGGAAGGCTGGCTCGCGTCGCGGCCGCGGCGAGTTACATCGTTTTCCAATCTGTCCGCGTCCCCCGCCGCCGCGCGTGACAGAGCCAGGATGTTCGGGATGCTGAGCAGCAGCTTTGAGGATGATCCCTTCTTCTCGTGAGTGTCGGGGGCCGGGAGCCCGCGGTCGCGCGGGGATTCGGGCATCTTGAAGGGAGCTATTTTAAGGGAAAAGAGCGAGTTAAAACTCTGAAGAGGACGAGGGGGAATGTGAGTAACTTCAGGAGGCGATTTGGACGAAAAAGACTCGAGGGCGTGAGTGGGAAGGGAGAGGGGAGAATTTAGGGGTGTGGGAGATTGGGAACAAGGATTGGGGGTGGAGAAGATTGGGGGGGCGTGGGGAGAGAGAGGACTTGGGGGCGTGCGAGGGAAGGGAGAGGAGGATTTGGGCGTGAGGCGGGGAGAGGTGTGAGCCCTCCCCCGGCGCTCCATCCCGGGCGCGGGCTTCGCAGCCGCAGAGCTTTGCAGGTGACGGTAACTGCCATCCAGGTGGAATTTCTGGTGAGAACTTTGCTTAGAGGACCCTTTCCTCACCTGTTTCAACCCCAAGTGAGGGACAGGAAATGTCTTATGACAACTGTTGGAAAAGGGAAACATTTTTACAACAGCATTCTTCACACTGTGTGTTTATGAGAGCACAAGAAAGTTGGAGAGCGGGGCAGTCACTCACCTCGAAGTGGTTGGAAGTTGCCATGTGCGCTGTTTGTTTTCTTTGCTTGCTTTGTCACAAAGCTAGCCTTGTGTAAAGGGACTCCTTTTTTCTATCAAAAGTGCAAATAGGGCAGGGAAGCAGAGGGTGCATTTAACACCTCAGGTAAACAAATAACAACCCTGTGGACAGTCCCAAGTGAATTAATGTGATGCCGTAGGAAGAAGGCCTCCAGAACTTAATTAGTTGCTTCATTATATAATCTAGTTTTCTTGGGGGTGGTGGGTTGCCTGTGGGAGGTTTTTTTAGTTCCTCCTTTGTCGAGTATATAAAAGTGGTAACACTTGGATTCCCAAGACAGGAAGATTTGTGATACTTTTTTGCCCAAGTGTTTGCCAGTTTGAGTTTTGACTTGGTGTCCTAATTTATTTTTATCAGTTAAATTATCTATGCAACTTGGAGACATTTTTTAAAAGTTTAAAATGTTAACAATTTACTACATAGATTGTTTTTTTTAAAAAATATATCATGTTGGCTTAAATGTGTTAGTAATATTTTAAACCAAATAACATAAAATAATAATTGAAAAAGTAATTAATGGTAAAACAAAGATGGCATGATTAACATAGAAAAATATAATGGTTAACATTTTATTCTAAAGGTTGTTCATTACATTTAAGGAATGTATGGATTCAGGCAAATTCACAGTTAATGTCATTTTAACAAATTTTAAATTTCGTGCTGTATTATGATTTGCTCTTTTAAAAGCCCCTGAGAATAGGGACTAAATATATCCACAGATTAGTTGAGCTGTTGAAATGGTTCTTATGTAATGGTAACAGCAGTACAGTGGGTAAGAGTTAAGAAGATTATGATAGACAACTTTTGTGTTGCATGATGTCCTTGATTATATCAAAAACAGTAATGGCCTTAACTAAACCATGAGTGTATAATTAGTACCTTCTTTAAAACGTCTAGCAAAAGTGTAATTTAAACTCTTGGGTAACTGAGCAAAAGCAGTGAACCCAAGAGTCAGGGTCAGAAATAGTAACAGATCACAAATAGTAGGCATACATCAAAGAACACTCTTCTCCATGCTTAGGATGGAAAGGACCATCAGTTATCACTCTCCATAGACTTCTTCAAATGCACGCAGCCATTTCATATAAACTTAGGATAAAACTGTCGTAATTAACTTTATAAAACAGATGCATGCTTATAATTTCATTGCTCCACATTTAACTATATAGAGAGTAAACATAATGGGGGGGGAGTAAAGAAGAAAGAGAACGGGAGTTCCTATTTATTTCAAGTAATCTGTCATTTGACACATCCCCTGGACCTCAACCCCAAACAAAATGAGTATCCATTACTTACTGTAAGACAAACATAAGGAATTCATAAAGGTGGCAGACTCCTTATCAAATCATCCACTGACCTTCAAGAACACAGAAGAGTTCTATGCCCCACCATCTTTTGTATATTAGCCCTGTTGCTAACATTATATGTCATTGGGGTCCTTTGTTGCTAATGCATGTCTGACATCTAGAAAGTATTCAGTAAGTATTGTTTAATGATAATCTGGTGTCCTTTTACACTGTTTTGTAGTTAATCTGGTATTTAGTTGATTGCTGAAAGTATTTTGCATTCAACATATGCTATTGTTGTTGTTGACACTCCCTAATTTGAAAACTACCATTGTCTAAATAACCGTTAGTTCAGTATCAAGGATATCAATATAAGCACACTCTCTAATTTACTAACTATTCAAAAGTGGGCATACAAAAAGTACTTTTTGGATATAAAATTAGAATTATTAAATAATTTGAAACTGGTAAATTGTCAGATGTTTAAAAGATTTGAGCAAAAAAACATTAAAATCTATAGTCTTGAATTCAAATATGTTCATTTTGATTTTTAAAATTTTTTTATTTTTTAGAGAGAGCACAACAGAGAGTGCATGTGTGGGCGGTGGGGGTAGAGAAAGAGAATATTAAGCAGACTCCACGCCCAGCATGAAGCCTGACACAGGGCTTAATCTCATGACCCTGAGATCATGATCTGAGTTGAAATCAAGAGCCAGACGCTTAACTGACTGAGCCACCCAGACACCCCCAAATATGTTCATTTTCAATGTTTACTTTAAATGTTGCATTTTAAATGTTTCATGAGAAAAATAGAAGGAAACTTTAAACGTGATAGGTTGAAGTTTAGTGTTTTATTATATATTTGGAACTTTGGGGAGGAATAGTTGATGTTACAGAACTGAAATTCAGTGAAAATTGCTGTACCTTCTTAAGTAAATAATACTTACAATTTGGGTCAAAACAAAAGCTAACAGTTGGCACTTCTGGCATGCATTTACTCAAGAATACCACTTTCCCTTCTCATTTATGTTTGCTTAAGAAGAAGTAGAAATACATATGTGTGGACAGAAAATTAATTTGATGTTCAGATCGTTTTGGCATCTATACTCTATCCTAAAATCATTGATTATTTAGTACAAAAGTTTACATATATCTGGTATATAGATCTACTTTGTGTAGAAACATGAACTTTGAATCATCTGAGCTACAGAAATGAAATACTGATCATGAAAGTCTACAAATAGCTATGTTACCACATATCAGCTATTAGATGTTAAAGGCTCAGAAGCAGGTTGACAAGTCTATTAGCCTTATTTTTAGTTATAAATAGTTAGCCTTTCCTGAAGGGCACCATATATGTTATGGCCAGTCTTTGGTAAAAGAACCCCTACATACATTCACAGGATGTTACTTTTTCTATCTCTTTGCTTTCAGCAAGAGCTAAAACTTACATATCTATAATCTCATTAAATAAATTTTTTTTTCTTAATTTGCTCTTTGGAGGTAGTTGAAGGACACTAGTTTTGACTTTTTCTTTTTAATGTTTATTTATTTTTGAGCAAGAGTTAGCACACATGAGCAAGGGAGGAGCAGAGAGAGAGGGAGAGAGAGAGAGAATCCTAAACAGATTCTATGCTGTCAGCATGGAGTCTGATGTGGGGCTCAAACTCACGAACTGTGAGACCATTACCTAAGCTAAAACCAAGAGTTGGCTGCTTAACCAGCTGAGCCACCCAGGTGCCCCAACACCGGCTTTGAGTCACTGAGTTAAAAGTGAATATATTCCATGTACAAAACAGGTCTTGACTGATATTTTCTTGATTAAGAATATTATCATAAAACAGGTAATAAAACAAAATCACCTTTCTAAATAAGCTTATGTGAACAATGAATGTTTGGGTTACTCACATATTTGTTTTCAGACTTAAAGTCTGAGGTAGGGTCTTCATCAAGATGATATAATTTGGTGCTAATTAGTATTCAGTCACATGAACCTCCAATTTTAATCATTTAATAAAAAGCAGCTTGAGAGTACTCAGCTAAAATTTAAGGTTTTGATTTTCAGGATCCCATTTTATGTTAAGAAACCTAACAGCTATTGTGATTTTTAGTACCTAAAAATTTGTTCTCAGAAATATTTTAGTATAGATATTTCTTATAAATGAACTTCAAGATTAAGGTCATATTTGGTGGAATGAGACACTCTGAGCCTTGAACTGAAAGAATTTCTAAGGTAGACTTTTGGGGCATTCTGTGGTTCATGAAGTATAAACCATTGAATTAGGAGCCAAGGAGTACAGCATAATTATGACATAGTTGCTGGGTCAAGGAATGGCATTTGGTAGTATCTAATCCTATCATAATGCTTAGTTTTATCAGCGAACATTATACAAATCCACACAGACGTAGCAGAGTACTTACAGGATGGGAGGGTCATTCCTACAACCCTTTTAATATCAAAGGCTTCTAGTACATCACCATTTTAATTGGTGCTTCTAAACAGGTGGGGAAATAAAGAATTGCCTATGAAAATGTAATTCATTCTTCAAATATTTCTTAGGTTTCTGTTATATGCCTAATGCTGTGGACTCTATTATAAATTTGTAGAAGTCATAGCCTGTACTCTCAAGATTCTCTTTTGAATGTAATATGCATTATTTCTAGTGTTAAAACTTGGATCACTTGATGTATTTTCTTTATGGACCTGTATACCTCATTGGAACTAGGGAACATTTCTTTATTATCAAGGGAGCTCTAACAATCTGCTGATAAGTTTTTTGCCACCACTGTATATAGTGGAAGGAAGGAATTTCCCTTAATGAATGGAACTGCAATGCCAATTATTGAGACCCTTATGTTATAAATAAAAATATATTCTTTTTTACTCTGTTATTGTATTGACCAAATAAAATTCTCACTGGCCAAATTATATATATGTATATATTCCTATTTTTTTTAATTTTTTTTTTTTTACATTTTATTTATTTTTGAGAGAGTAAGACAGAGTGCNTCTGTGTCTCCCTCTCTCTCTGACCCTCCCCTGCTCACACTGTCTCTCTCTCTATCTCTCAGAAATTAAAAAAAATAATAATAATAAAAATTTTTTAAAAAGAACACTTTTATGTTGAAATTATTCCCAATCTAAGAGTTAAGGCAGTTTTGGTCAGGGGGCAAAAATTTACTTTTCCTAGCTTGTGATAGGTAAATAATATGGAGTACAAGGAGTACGTTTGGTGACAAACATCATTCTGTTTGGTTGTGATTTGTGTCAGCAATCTTAAAAAAGGTAGTATGACCATCATAATAGCATAAGTAAATTTTTTCTTATTTAAATGAAAATGAATCCTCATGAAAATTTGAAAACTATAGAAAGTTTGATGAAAGAGTAGAAGGACATGATCCCAAGAGGACTTTTAGAGCTAAAGTTCCAACTTGGCTTGTGTACCTAGAGACTTCTATATGGGAGAAAAATAAACTTCTAATTGTTTCTGCCATGGGGGAAAAAAAAAAAAAAGTTTGGTGAAAGAAATCATGCAACCAAGAGTTTAGCTGCTATCATTTTGGTGTATTTCATTTCCATTTTCCATATATGAAAAATATTTTCCAATATTAGAACAAAGCTTTATGGTCCTCTAAGTACACTGTTTTTCCTCAGCATATACCACAATCATTTTCCTAGTCTTTAGATATTCTCTAAAGCATGAATTTAGTGTCTGCAAAGTATTGTATCCTGTGGATGGACAAAGAGTTTTTTTAAATTTTATTTTAGAGAGAGTGCAAGTTGGGGAGAGGTGCAGTGAGGGGGTGTTGGGGGGGGGAGAGAGAGAGAGAGAGAGAGAGAGAATTTCAAGCATGCTCCATACTCAGCATGAAGCCCAACATGGGGCTCAATCCCATGACTCTGGGATCATGATATGAGTTGAAATCAAGAGTTAGACACTCAACCAACTGAGCCACCCGGGTGCCCCTTCATATAAATCTTTGACTACGTTTCATATTATTACTTTAGATTAGTATATGTATATGAAATGACTAGTTTGTAATATATGAACTTTACAAGGCTTCATTGTATTTCCAATTTATTTTCCTAGAATGAATCATCAATTTTCAAGAGAATAATATGAATAGGTAGAAAAATATAAAAGCAATTGACTTCTCACATGAGAGAACAAACTCTGCATTAGGTTAAATTTTAAAATCATAAAATAGCTCCTTGCTACCACAAGAGATTTTGGCTTTAATAAAAAAGAATTTAAGGTTGAACAAGAGAACTTTTAAAGTCTTATCTCTGAGCAGCTTCTGTTCTGGGTAGACAAGAATTGAACTCACTTCAGGGAGGGCCCATGCAGAGTTCTTCCTGAATGGTTCCGACAGGTGCAAGAGCCAGACTGTGAGCCCAATTATTGTCTTAATGCTTTTTCCAACAGGCAGCCTTTTGTTCATGTCACTCAAAAAACAAAGATGATTTTTTAACAGTTGTTCTATATATAAATATACCTACTTTATTTAAATAAAGAGACACCTGGGCAACATATTAAATGAACAACATATTAAATGAGCCACATTTAGTTGTTGAATTTGTTGCCCAATTATACTGCAGCAGGAATAATCTTACTAAATTTTGTTTCAATAGGAAAATAATAGCTGTTAAATACTCACTTATCTACAGAACAAAATCTAGTATTCTTTGAAATATTTTTCTTCTTCTTTTTTAAGTTTATTTTGAGAGAGCATGTGCACATGTGAGTGGGAGGGAGAGAGAGAGAGAGAGGGAGAGAGAGAATCGCAAGTAGGCTCCGTGCTGTCTGCAAAGAGCCCTACGGTGGGGCTCAGTTCCACGAACCACAAGATCATGACCTGAGCCAAAATCAGGAGTCAAACTTTCAACCAACTGAGCTATCGAGGCTCCCTGAAGTATTTTTCTTCATTGCAGTTCAAGCTTATCCACATATCTAAAGGAAAAGTTGACTGGTTTTCTCAAGTGACTGCATATTAATAAGAATGAATATTTTAATTGCTACACATGTACCCATATTCTAAGCTGTAAATTTCCAGTGAATATAGAGCTCTAAGCAAAAGGACTGTCTTTTGGATCATCTACTTTAAAACATCAAGTGGTATGAAATCCTTTAACTCCACATAGTTCTATTTTTTTTTGTTCTAGGATTTTTTTAATGAAAAATTTCAAACATATACTACAGAAGTATAACAATACCGTGTGTTGTGGCTCAGTTGGTTAAGCATCTGACTCTTGATTTTGACTTCGGTCATGATCATGTATGCTTCATGGGATCGAGCCCCCTGATGGGCTTTGTGCTGACAGTGTGGAGTGGAGCCTGCTTGGGATTCTCTCTCTCTGCCCCTGTCCTGCTCACTCTGTTTCTCAAAATAAATAAACCTAAAAAAAAAAAAAAAAAAAAAAAAAGCCTTAAAAAACAATACTGTGTATCTGTCACCTAGAATTTCAAATTTTTTACCTGCTTTATATGTTTCTATTGCTGCTAGGGTCTCTAATGTATTTTAAAGCAAATTTCAGATTTCTCGTCATCTAACCCCATCTATGTATTTAGAAATACATTTCTGAAAAATACAGTCATCTTACATAAACATGGTATCTTATCACATGTAATAAAATTTGAAATAATTCCAGTTGCTTGGTATCATCTGGCATTAAGTATCATCTAGATATAAAATATTATGGAATAATTAGATTTTGAGCTAAGAATTAGAAAATTGTTTCTTAGACAGCTCATTTAGGGGTCTTAGAACTACTTGAAACTCTGTTCTTTCAAGTAAAAAGTGGGAGATCCAGACACCAAATTCTGATTCCTTAATTATAAACTTAACTTGATCTTCATATCTTGTTTTGTGAAGTGTAAAACAATTCCCTTTCTGCCCTCCAGTGTGTTAAAACCTAAGGTGCTCATTGGTGCAATTGATCCATTTAATTTTTAAACTGTTACAACTTCCTTATAATGCTACTTGCCTATACTATTAAAATAGTGATTCTGAAATCTTTAACAGGTAGAAAATTTAGGAATAGTAGTCTCTTAAATTTTCTGTGCCTGTCACTCTTATCAATAAGACAGAAATCCCAAACTAAAAATGGCACAATTCATGGAAAAATGGCCTTATTTATGATATTTTTCTGCATTGTATGCATGATATCTTTACTTGCTTGTTATTATGTTAGAGTTTGGGAAGGGTGTAATATGTATACTATTAAATAAAGCTAATGTCTGGGGTCCTAATTTTATTTTACTTCCTGAGTGAATTTGGTACACCTGTGTTTTTTAATTACTACCCATCATTTATCTAAAGTGACTATTCATCCTGAAAGATTCATTTACCAATCTGGTTAAGAATGATTTAATTTTTCTGTAGAAATTTTTGTATTCTGTTGCATTAAGAGTATCCCCAACCTGTAGACACTGGAGAGAGCACTTTCCTTTTAGGACTTTGCATAAACTTTGTCAGTGAGCAGGGAAGAGACTGGAAAGTAGAGCGGTGTTCCCAAGTGGATTGTTAAGTACAGGACAAGAGAGTTATGGCCGGAGAGTAAATGGAGAAGTAAGAGTACTGACATGTTACAATTTTTTAGAATATGGATTTGTCAAACATGTTTTATAAAGTGGTTCTCAGTCATCCAGACCAGCAGTTGTCCTAATGCGGAGATACTTGGAAATTATCACGTTGGTCAGGTATGCAGAGGATCTGCTATTTAAGTCATTATTCACTATATTTTTCTGTTCAACAGTTTCTCTAGTCATTTGATATTGGGCAAGAATAAACAGATCTGAAGAATAAAACAGTCTGGAAACACTCTCATATATAGCCTTCCTATCTATTAGATTTATGTAGAAAACATTATTTATTTATTTATTTATTTATTTTTAAGATTGTATTTTTAAGTAATCTCTAACCCAATGTGGAGCTCAAACTTAACCCTAAGATGAAGAGTCACACACTCTACTAACTGAGCCAGCCAGACACCCTTCATCTTTTCATTTTTTAATATTTTGTAATATTATCAAGTGTACCTGGGCAACGACACTACATTCTGTGAAGATTAAAGTGTGATTCATTGGGTATTGACACCTTGTCCTTTAATTTTGGTAAAATTTCATTGCTGAGATGTGTTTCTGAACTGCAAAGCAGTGATCTAGTTTACTTAAGCACAGTAACTAAAAAAACACTCACCTTTGCACCATATATAGTAGAATCAATCATTCAAAACATTCTATGTAACAAATTTCTACATTTATTTTTCAGGAATTATGTCCCAAATTTAATTAAGGCAACAAAGCGTCAGAACTACATACTGTTTTTGGAGTACAGTTTCTGCCTTAGCATAATTTTATTTATTTTTTTTTTAATTTTTTTTTAATGTTTTATTTATTTCTAGGAGAGAGAGAGACAGCGTGAGCAGGGGAGGGTCAGAGAGAGAGGGAGTCACAGAATCTGAAGCAGGGTCCAGGCTCTGAGCTGGCAGTCAGCACAGAGCCCGACGCGGGGCTTGAACCCACGAACCGCGAGATCATGACCTAAGCGAAAGTCGGACGCTTAACCGACTAAGCCACCCAGGCACCCCTGCCTTAGCATAATTTTAAAACTAATGCATAATTAATAACAGCTGGAAAATATTAATTTATTAAACATAAAATTTAGTAGCATCTCACCTCAAACTTTGACAAGCTAATATACTTTAGGGTTTTCACAGAATAAGATAAATTGGCATACTTTATTTTACAGCATTTTAGTGGGATTTGCCAAGAGATAAGCTTTATTACTATTAAGAAAGAAAAACACATACAGACTGGAGTGTGAACATTTTCATTTGATTTGGAATTACAGAAGTCTTTCCTCATATCAATTTTCCATATGTATGCACTATAAGACTTTTTAAAGCTTTTTAAATCTTAAAATTCAGTAACATCCAACATTTGGTAATTAATACCTTATTTTATAAAGTATCAAGGTGCTTTACGTTTTCAAAAAGGTGTTTTTGGAATATGTAATACATACTTATGGCCAAAACTCAAAATGTATAGAAGAGTACATGGTTAAAAGACTTCCTCACAATATGAATATACTTAACACTAAACTGTGCATTTAAAAGATGGTTAAGATGGCGAAAAAACTCAGTAAATTGTATGCTTATGATCTGCATTTTTCTGTATGTGCTATACATCAATAACATGGCTTATTGAAACCAGAAAAAAAAAAAAAGACTCCCTCTCACCTCTGGCCCTTTGTTACCCTCCCTGTATGCAGCCACTGTGACCAGTTTGCTGCATAGCTTTCCGGGGATATATTCTATACATTGATAAGCATATATACATGTACTTTTTATACAAATTGAGCTATACTATATATCTTGCTAATCCTTCCATGTCAGCACATAAACATCTGCCTTGCTCTTTTATTTTTTTAATTTTTTAAATGTTTTATTTATTTCTGAGAGAGAGAGAGCATGAGCAGGGGAGGGTCAGAAAGAGAAGGAGATACAGAATCTGAAACAAGTTCCAGGCTCTGAGCTGGCAGTCAGCACAGAGCCCGATGCAGGGCTCGAACCCACCAACCATGAGATCATGACCTGAGTCAAAGTCGGACACTTAACCGACTGAGCCACCGAGGCTCCCCTGCCTTGCTGTTTGAAAGGTAGAATAATATTCCATTTAAGTCCTTTTTAGTAGTGCTGAAAAGTTTTTTGTTTTTTGTTTTTTTTTTAATTTTTTTTTATTTATTTCTGGGAGAGATAGAGGCAGCGTGAGCAGGGAAGGGTCAGAGAGAGGGAGACACAGACTCTGAAATAGGCTCCAGGCTCCGAGCTGGCAGTCAGCACAGAGCCCGACGCGGGGCTCGAACCCACGAACCGCGAGATCATGACCTAAGCGAAAGTCGGACGCTTAACCGACTAAGCCACCCAGGCGCCCCGCTGAAAAGTTTTTTAATGACTCTTTCCCTATCCTTTTTTAAAAATATACTTTATTATCAAATTGGTAGCTTATGAAGGAAACTGAAGAAGACACCAAGAAATGGTAAAACATTCCACGCTCCTGGATTGGAAGAATAAATATTGTCAAAATGTCAATACTACCCAAAGCAATCTACACATTCAATGCAGTCCTATCCTTTTTTATTTATTGTTCCATCAGTAAAGAAACCTCTGTGGGTTAGATAATTTTGACATGGAGTGAACAAGAGAGATCTGTTCCTTTTCCTCAAGAAGTTTTTAAACTAGCAGAAAAGACAATATTTTCTTTATGTTATTTTGTTTCCAATAGTCTATGCTTATGAAGAGGGATTTCACAAACCACAAGACTATTTTTAACATGAATTTTTTAAAAATGTCTCGTTTGACTCTCAATAATAGTAACCTACGCCTTCTTTTTGAAGGAACGAAAGTATAAAAGAAGATAGTGAAGAGTACCTAAAAGAAAAATGATAAAATAGTTTGAGTAGTCAGTACTACTTAGAAGTGCTGGAATGGGATTAAAGCTGATGAAAGTAAACCTGCCTACCTACCTGAGTTCAGTTGCAGAAAACAAATTTAGTGACTTTAGGAAGAAACTGTAGGGAAGAGTTTATTATAGGACATTAAACAGCTTAGAGAATCGTTGTGATGGCTTAAGAAACAGGCTCTAGATTGAACTTTCAAGAATGACTCCCAAAGCCATGTCAGAGATCTAGACCACCAGGGGAGTAATAGCCAATTCTCCCATTAGGAATTATTGAATTGGGAAGCTGCTGGCTCCAAAGCCATGGTGTACCTGCTGGGATCCATACCAGCAAAATGGATTTCCCTTTCCTGTTCCCTAATACCCATAAACTGTAGTGATCAGACACTTGGAGTTCTGCTAACACTTCTACCAAAAGACTGTGTACCTCTGTGATCATGCTTACCAATAAAGAGAAGCATAATACATACAGACCCTTCTGCACATCTGCCTTTCAATTCTCAAATGGCCCGTAATTGGCAGAACCTAAATCCAGAGCCTACAAAATTAAGTCTTAAGCTCTTATATATGTACATATACATATACATATACGTATACATATACAATTTATTTATTTTAAGAGAGAGAGAGCACAAGAGAGGAGCAGAGAGAGGGAGAGAGAATTCCAAATAGGCTCCACGCTGTCAGCTCAGAGCTCACAAACCATGAGATCATGATCTGAGCCAAAACCAAGAGTTGGACACCTACCAGCTAAACCACCCAGGCACCCCAAGTCTTAAGCTTTCCAGTGTGTGCAGTGTGGAAGGGCAATCGAAAAGAGGTTGAAATGGGTTTATTGTGAAAAGCTTTAGAGATGTCAGAGGACAGTGCAAGTCATTTAAAAACACTAACCAGAGATACCAGAAATTAAAATTTTTGATCTTAAAATGAAAAGAAAAATGAGTTAAGGAGAATTTTCACAAAGACTAGTAACCTGGGAAACTGAGATAAGAAATTTCTTCCAATATGCAGGACAAAATCACAGAGGGTTCAAACCTCTCCAAGGAATGGATAGGATAGCAAATATGCAAAAAAATATGTTGAGAGCAATTTCTAAAACTAGCAAACGACTGAAATCCTTATAACACAGATTGAAAAAGGAAATTTGAGGATTGACGGGTATATTTTTTTAATTCTATATCAGGACCAATAATAATGTAATTTTGATACATTAAAAATATGTAAAGTATCATAGACCTTCCAGAGAGTATAGATCCTTTAGAAAGAATGAGAACCAGATTGTCATCAGACAACACTAAGTAAGGAAGATAATGAAGCAATAGCTTTAAAATAATGATGAGAAATGGTCTAGATTTGTATGCCCAGATGCCCATTGTTTGAGTGTGAAAGAAATTTATACATGACTACTAAAAATTTACTGTCCTCAAATTAATAGATGTTAGAATCCAGAAAATAAATAGTAAGATTCAAGAAGTAATGGTAATTAAGAAGTAAAACAACCTCAACTTTTCCTGGTAGAGGGAGATTGGTGGCACTTGCCATCTTCTTTATTCTTCCCTTGGAACCAGAGTTTATTCTTTTCCTCTCTTGAAGCCAGCACAGGACAGATGAAAGGAAGGCGGGGAGGGAGGGAAGGAGGAAGGAAGGAAACCAACTAACATCCAGCCCATTCCTGATGTTTTGAGTTTGGATGACTTGGAGAATAATGGCTGTGCCTTTAATAGAAATAGAGACATAAAGAGGAAGAAAGGAAAAAGACCAAGGAAAAAAGGCTAAGGAAAAAGTGTTGGAAATGTTAGGTTAAAAACTTACTAGGATAGAAATAGGCAGGTGTCCAATAATTATCATTATTTTGGAAATACTGAGTAGTTTAAAAAGTATTACAGCTTCTTGCCAATATGAAGTTGAAAATCGGCTTTAGCCCCACAAAGATCAGGGCTCTATCCCCACTGCCTGGCACAGTGCCTTTTACATAGGTATTCAGTAAATATTTGTTAAATAAATGGAGACCATTTGTATCAAAAGAAGCAGAAATTGAACTTAGAAGTTCCTGATAAGATAGTTGAAGAGGATAGATTAGTGTTTATTCATGTGAGGTTCTTGGAATGTCTACATTACGGTTAATAGAAATGCTTCTTAAATGTAGATTATTGGGCCATGCCCCAGATATAATATAAATAAAAAATCCTTGGGTGTATGTTTCAGGAATCTGCATTTTAATAAGTACCTCCTGTGATTTTAAAGAATCAAGTTAAGTTCAAGTTAAAAGAGTAGTCCCACAAAAGCCAGAGAAAACGAGAATGGATAAAGGGTAAAGCCCAGAGAAAGTACAGGTCTCCCTCAATTCACAATAGAATTATATCCTGATAAACCCACTGTAAATTGAAAATAGTGTAACTTAAAATGCATTTCATATACCTAACCCACTGAGCACCATAGCTTAGCTCAGAACACTTGTATTAGCCTACAGTTGGGCAAAATCATCTAATATAAAGCCTATTTTACAATAAACTGTTGAATATCTCATGTAATTTATTGATCCTATACTGAAAATGAAAAATGGAATGATTTTATGGGTACTGTGTATGGGTTGTTTGCCTTCGTGATGGTCAGGCTGACTGGGAGCTGAAGCTGCTGCTGCTTGGCACCACTAGAGAGTATGGTATCATGTATTGCTAGACCAGGAAAGGATCAAAATTTGAAGTGCAGCTTCTTCTGACTGCATAGCATTCTCATGAGCACCATTGTAATTCCAAAAATCATCAGTCAAGCCATCATAAGTCAGGGACAGTATGTCTTTAGGAAACAATACTTTTCAACATTTTAATGTCATATACAATTAGAAAATATTTGCAAAGCACCTTGGGGTAGAAGAAGGAAAGACTGATGGAAGCCAGAAGTCACCAGTGCCAGTGGCTTTGGCAGGCTCAGGTCCCACCCAGCTGCTTCGAGGCTGAACTTGTAAACATTTTGACACACCAGTTATCTGTGACTCTCTGGAAGCTCTGTCAAGGATGAGGAGGAAAATGATCGATCAAAGGAGAATTTAAAGGAGACATTTATAAACAAGCTCCAAAGTTAGAGATGCTGCTGAGCATTCAAGGAATTGGAACGACCTTTGGGTTTCAGTAATTGGAAGGTTGAGGGAATCCTTGGAGTTTTAATGTGGAAGTGAAGGGAAGGAGGCATTTGTAAAAATAAATAAATAAATAAATAAATAAATAAATAAATAAATAAATAAATAAATAAATAAATAAATAAAGTGAATGAGCTACCAGGAAGTAAAGGATACAAGTATAGATGACTATTGGAAGGAATATTTTAAGTGCTAAAGGGAAGAAGACAGTAGCTCAAAGAGTATCAGGAATTGGGTTTGGTAGGGAGGGGAAGTTTGCTACATTAAGAACAGAAAGTAGTTTTCATGGGTATGGATTTAGTAAGTTCTTATTTACTTTTTTAATTAACTTTGTGATCATTTAGTAGTCTTTTTAAATTATTTTTAATGTTCATTTATTTTTGAGAGAGAAACAGAGCACAAGTAAGGGAGAGGCAGAAAGAGATGGAGACACAGAATCCATAGCGAGCTTCCAGGCTCTGAGCTGTCAGCTCAGAGCCCAGTGCGGGGCTCAAACTCCTGAACCGCGAGATCATGACCTGAGCCGAAGTCAGACGCTTACCCGCCTGAGCCCCCCATGTGCTCATTTAGCAGTCTTAAGAAAGGACCTCAAAAGTCACCTTGAATTATAAGAGGAAATAATAAGTACAAATTAGGCCATTTAGTGCTGAGAGAATGCTGCCATTGGAGTGTACTTTGTCAGGAGCTGATGCTTTCAAGATCTCTTTTGACTTGTCATAATTTACGTTTATGTTCTTTATTACTATCATAATCATCAGTCATAGAAATCCATTCATCATTCTAGTGCCACATTAATCACAGGCTGTATTTTCTAGCATTTCAATCTTCTAACACTATTTTATGCAGACTAGGAGGAACAGTTGGAAATTGTTTTAAATAATGTGACTTTAGGACTCTATCTGTAGTAGGCAGAATATTTCCCCTCCCTCCAAAGAGGTCCATGTCCTAATCTCCAGAATTCATAAATATGTTATTTTACATGACAAAGGGGAATTAAGGTTACAGAGGAATAAGGTTATTAATCACTTTACAGTAACCTTAAGAGATTAACCTGGATTACCCAGATGGGCTCAATTTAATCACAAGGGTTCTTTAAATGTAGAAGTTAGAAGGATTTGAAGATGCTATGTTGCTGGCTTGGAAACTGAAAGAAAGGGCCACAAGCCAGAGAACATGGGCAGTTTCTAGAAGATTGAAGAGACAAGAAAGAAACAGATTTTCCCCTAGAGCCTGTAGAAAGAATGCAGCCCTGTCAACACTTTAATTCTGGCCAAGCAGTACCCATTCTGGGCTTCTGACCTCCAGAATTGTAAGAAAGTGAATTTTTTGTTTTAAATCAATAAATTTATGGTAATTTCTTACATTGGCTAAACTGATACAATATTCAAGTTTTATAATCTTAATTTTAAAACATGTAGGTCTCATTTTTCTGTCAGACCATAAATTCCTCTAGACCAGTAATCACCCTCTGTGCTTGACACTCAGTATACACGATAAACATTTATTGAATTTGAACCATTCTATATATCAGATGGTCTCTCTGCCATTTTTTGGGAGAGTTGTTTACCATTTTTCACTCATGTGGGTGCATGCCACATTGAGAAGCATCTGCATTGCAGTCAATACCTGCAGTTCTGAAGCTTTTCCTTCATGACTTTTGATTGCAGAAAGGGTGTTCATTGAAACCAGAGTTGGTTTCCTCTGGCACAACTGCTTTAATAGACTTGTGTCTTCTAATCAACAGTTTCATGGGCTTCTTGTGCCTCAGTTTCAACTGCTCTAGAGTAAGACCACCTGTCTGTTTGAGAAACCCCATTCTCCTGAGGTTTGTAGAAGTTTATATTTTAATTCATACCATCCCATATAGTCTCAGAGTTTGGTGAAAATCTAAACATTTTCTCACGATACCAAAACAAACCAGCAAACTATTTTTATAGATTCATATTCTTTTCTCTTATAGTCTTTGGATAAAAACCAATAAAATTGAAGAATTAGAATGAGGACAGTTTTAGATGTGTTATACACTGTGCTTTGGTATGTGTAATAGGTATTACTTATCTATTGCTGCTATAATTTAGTAGCTTAAAACAACAAACATTTTATTATATCATTTCTGTTGGTTAGAAATCCAGGAACAGCTTAGCTATATGGTTCTGACTCAGGGATTCTTAGGAGGCTGCATCAAATTGTGAGTCAAGGCTGTGGTCATTTCAAGGCTTGACTGGTAGAGAATTTACTTCCAAGTTCTTTAACGTGGTTGTTGACTGGTCTCAAAAATCTGCTTCTAAGCTCACCCAGGTAAGCCTGTCCACAGGGCTGTCTCACAGGATAGCAGCTGCTTGCTCCGGAATGAGTCATCACGCTAAGATAGTGCCCAAGCGGAAGCCACATTTTGTTAGAGGCAAGTCAGTAAATCTAGCCCATATTTAAGGAAAGGGGATCATGGGGGCCATCTCAGAGGCTGCCTACTACACATATAAATTAGTGAGTTCATTAGTTTACCAGAGACTAGATATCAAGTTTATAATATTCCTAACTGTAAACATTAAACAAACTTAAAAAAAAAAAAGGGGGGGGCTCCTCAGTGGCTCAGTTGGTTAAGCATCCAACTTCGGCTCAGGTCATGATCCCCTGGTTTGTGAGTTTGAGCCCTGAATGAGGCTCAGTGCTGGCAGCCTGGAGCCTGCTTTGTATTCTGTGTCTCCCTCTCTCTCTGTCCCTCCCCCGGTTGCTTGTGCTCTCTCTTGCTCTCTCTCAAAAATAAACATTAAAAAAGATTATAATATTCCTAACTTAAGTTCAATAATGTAAAAATTGTAAGAAAATCACAGATAAATTTCTCATATTAGAAGATATAAAACACAAATAAGTCTTTTAACTTTTAGACAGGAAATTCAGAAGGTACATTAAAATAATCATCACAATTTACTTTCTTCAATCATCCTTCCCTCAGATTGTCTCCTAAGTTCCTATTCCAATTCTATCCTTCATTTTAAAAATTGTACTTATCCCTCATCCTCTAAAAATAATTGAAAGCAGCTTATAGAAATATATAAAACGCTATGAGATGGACATTAGTTAAGCAAAGATGAAGACACAGATAGAAAACTAAGTCAGAAATAAAACTACTACACAAAGGTATGGTGAAAACTGAAGACGTAACAAAGATAAATAGCTATGTGGCTGAATAAGTTGATATTAAGAAAATGAAAAGGCAAGTCCAAGACAAATAAATTACAAGTTACAAGACAAATAAATATCTGATAAAAGTCTTAGGTCTACAATATATAAAGAACTGTTACAACCCTACAACAGTAAGACAAACAACCTGTTTTTTTTTTAATAGGGAAAAATTTTGAACATGTTTTATCAAAGAATATCTATGAATGACACACAAAATAAACCCCCAATGAGATACTGTTACACCACCACTCAAGTGAATAAAATCAAAAAGACTGACAATACCAATTATCAAGGAAGAATGTAGCACAACTAGAGAGCTTAAAACTCTAAGTTCACATTTTCTGTAAAATTAAACAATCACCACACAACCCTNATAAAATCAAAAAGACTGACAATACCAATTATCAAGGAAGAATGTAGCACAACTAGAGAACTTAAAACTCTTAAGTTCACATTTTCTGTAAAATTAAACAATCACCACACAACCCGGCAATCCTACTGCTAGTTATGTTACACATAACATATATAACATATGTTATGAAACTATATATATGTAAAGAATGGTACACAAGTGTTCAGAGAAGCTTTATAATAGCAAAAAGCTAAAAACCGTTTATTATTACATTGTGATATAATCATATACATACAATATACCTAGCAATAAAGTTGAACTACTGATAAATGCCAAGTAAAAGAAGCTAGGCACAGAAGACAACATAATTTCCTTATATGAGATTCTCGAAGAAGTGAAACTATAGTGACAGAAAGCCTGTGAGTGGTGGGGAGCCTGGGTGGGTCTGTCAGTTAAGCATCCAGCTCTTGATTTTGGCTCAGGTCATGATCTCACAGTGGGTTCGAGCCTTTCATTGGGCTCTGCACTGCTTAGGATTCTCTCCTGTCTCTCTCTCTGCCTCTACTTTGCTTGCTCTCTCTTTCAAAATAAATAAATAAACCTAACAACAAAAAAAAAAAGAACAGAAAAGAAAAATAAAGCCTATCAGTGGTAACTAGGTTAGAGGGAGGTAATTAATCTGCAAAGAGGCAAGAGGGAACTTTGGGGGTGGTGGGAATGTTCTAGACCTTTTTGGTGGTGGTTGTTACTATATGCAGTTTTCAGAATTCATCAAATGGTATGATTAAAATGGATACATTTCATTATATTTAAATTAGACCTAAACAAAGCTGAATTAAAAACAAAAACCTCTTTATACACATAAGCATAGTCCAGTTAAGTGGTTTACTAATCATTTGGACTTGAAGCTTTTTTAACAACAACCTCTGAGGTGATAATTTGACTAAATTTGACTAAATCTGAGCTCCTTTGAGATAGGATTACATATACAAATATGCACAATTCAAAGGAAAGCTCTTTCTACCTGGGACTACTGAAGGAAGACAGAATTTTTGAGCTTTCTCATGATGACATTAGAAGATTGGAGTTTAGAATGAGAAGTGGGAGGATGAAACTAAAGTGGAGAAGTCTGAAAGGGGGACACACTATTAGGAGGCTCCAACAGACTCAGGCAAGAGTAAGATTGCCATGGTAAAGGGCACTCCAGTGGTGATGGGCCTTAGCTTCTAGAGTGAGCAGTAAGGAATTGACGAGTGGGTCAGTGACTTTCCAACTGAAATGAAGCTAAGAAAGCACTGTAATAAAGCAATAAAAGTTTTACATTCTTGAATGGGACTTGGCGTGATTGGGATAACATCGGATTAAGAACACTGATATTTATACAAATAGAAAACAGCCTGGAAATGGTTATTACTATATGTATTTTTAGATAAAATACATATCTTTTCTCAATGAGAGGTGTTTAATACCAATAATAGAATAATAGGGAGTGGCGTTCATACATGAGCTAAGAAGAGAAAGTAAGGGAAAATAACATTTGACATTTTTTATGGGTCAGATACTGTGTTTTGTGCCTTCAGATAACATGCTTTAATCTCCACAACAGGGATATGCAATATTATCCTCATTTTACAGCTATGGAAACTGTAGTTTCCAACTGAAGTTCAGAAAGGCAGGCTTGGGTTCTAATTGATTCAGTTACCGCATACACAGAAGGGATACTGTTCCTCAAAGGTTGGTGAAGGGACTAGTTGATCACCAAGGATGCATGCCCACAAACCACACCCAGAACTAGTAAATTCTACTGGGATATTGTTGAGGGGACAGAAACCTGTATTTCTAACCTGCTCATTGGTATGCTTGGTAATTTCAAAAAAAGTTTGAGAACAGATATCTTAAGACTTAGAAAATATTTTTACTATATGGTGATTTCTGATAATAAGAATCCTTAGAAGGAGCACCTGAGTGGCTTAGTCAATTGAGTGTCTGACCCTTAATTTCGGCTCAGGTCATGATTCTAGGGTTGTGTGATCGAGTCCCGCATTGGACTCTATGCTGATTGTGGAGCCTTCTTAGGATTCTTTCTCTCTCTCCCTTTGCTCTTCTCCTCCTCTCATGCATGCTCTCTCTCTCTAAAATTAATTTTTTTTTAAATTTACAAGTTCTTAGGACAAAAGTTAGCTTCATAAAGGTGATCTGTAGCTTTATTTTTTACTGTTAAAATAATGTATATTTACAGTGTTCTAATGTAACTACAGTTTTCAATGCCCATATTTCATAAATAAGGATTTAAAAAGAAACAAGCCAGCATTCTTTTTTTTTTTTTTAATTTTCATGTTTATTTTTGTGAAAGAGTGAGAGAGAGAGTGGGTGAGGGGCAGAGAGAATGGGAGACCCAGAATCCGAAGCATGCTCCAGACTCTAGTTGTCAACAAAGAGCCTGACACAGACATGGGCCATGAACCCACAAACCATAAGATGATGACCTGAGTCAAAGTCAGATGCTTAACCAACTGAGCCACCCAAGTGCCCCAAGCCAGCATTCTTTATTAGTTCTCAGTAGAAGTTATATTGGTGGCTGCCAAGAGTGACCTCCACCTGGTAGCAATATTTTTCAGTTCTTTTTGCCATTTTTCTTAGTGCTGGCTTAAGCTACCTGAGATGTGTTACTTTGTGTTTCTCATTTTTACACAATAAGGGATATGTAAAGGTATATTTATAAATAGATGAGGTAGGTAGCACATGGAACAGTTTTTGTATGTATGAGTTAGTGGGTCTTAGCAAGATAATTCCATTCACCTAAACTCTTCTTTTGTCTCTTTAACAAGCATATTAGCCCAAAATAATTCTTTGCAGTATTTATCTGCCTACTTACTAATTATTTAAATTCCAACATTCACTCTTGGATGATTATATGTATTTTCAACAGTGATTCTTTTATTGCACACCGAGAAAATATGCGACAGATGATGAGAAGTTTTTCTGAACCTTTTGGAAGAGACTTGCTCAGTATCTCTGATGGTAGAGGAAGAGCTCATAATCAAATGAGACATGATGATGGTGGAAATTCCTTGACTGTAAGTTCTTTATATTAGAGTTAGCTAGAAAGTCCTATAGGAATTTGAGAACAATTATTACAGAAGGATATATCCATGATGTTAAGCTATTAATAATGTTCATGTTATAGAGATAACTGTTATATATGAAAAGGTGGGCCTGTTGGAATTTTAAAAAAATGAATTGTTAACTGTATAGAATTCTACTATGCTACTAAAACTTTAGGACCATAGGGTTATATATTATACTCCAGACTTAAAGTATTATTTTTCATATGTTTATATAGTTTGTTGTCATCTTAGAATTTGCTTCCATGTCTTAAGTTAGAACAGGCAAGGAACGACCCTTCCTAACCTATGTAACACATTTTCCTCCATGCTTTCAAAAAGCAGCCAAAGCAATAATGTAATATTTTATTTATCTCTATAGGACCAGGAAAAACCAAACTTCTGCATGGCTTCTTTGGACCTTCAAAACTTAGACTAACTTTTAACTGTATCTAAAAGCCTTGCATAATGGCAGTATGTTTTCATGTCTTGTCTGAGAGCAAAGCTAGGAGGTTATAATGCTTACATACCTTAACTATTTTCTTCTCTATTTTATTTCTCTTGTTTTCCCTTAGGAATGGCAGTTCTAGAATAAAAATCGACAGCAGTTTGTTTTTGTTTTTTATTAATTAAGTTTTGCTATTACATAAGTCTTTCATACGTAGATAAAAATATATCATATTTATCACAACCTAGGAAAAAAAGGGTGAGCCGTATCTCACCAGTGTAAATTATAAATACATAGTAAAGAATGAGTTTTGGCTGAAAGAGAGACTGAATATTTTAAATACTTGTTAGGGGTTTGATGTATAAAATTACATTTACCATTGTTTTTAATTTTTTAAAGTTTATTTTGAGAGAGACAGAGACAGCGTGAGCAGGGGAGGGGCAGAGAGAGGGAGAGTAAGAATCCCAAGCAGGCTCTGCACCATCAGCACAGAACCCAGTGGGGGGCTAAAACCCACAAAACCATGAGATCATGACGTTAGCCGAAACCAAGAGTCAGATGCTTAACAGACTGAGCCACCCAGGTACCCCTACATTTACCATTTAAATGAAAATTTTCACATTATTTTTCATATTATTCCAACATATATTACTCTTATTTCAAGTTGGCTTCTTTTATTTAGTGAATAATGGTATTATATATACATATATATGTGAATATATATGTGTGTGTGTGTGTGTATATATATATATATTTGATTCATAGGGTTATCAGTTTCCACAAAAGTCTAAAATTAAGAGCAAAGGAAAAATTATCAAGGAGGGCAGAAAAATCAATTAACACATTCTGAAATTTTATCTTTCATATGAACATTGAAATATTTTGTATTTCTGCTAGAACCATAGCAAGGCAAGAGTAGGGCTGCATATAGTACTTTGTATTTATGTGCATAAATGAGCTACTTAAAGCTTTTGTAGAAGGAAGAAGTGGCAATTTTATTCCCAGTGAAGAAGGACATTATATCCTATCAACTATCTTAGAATGCTAACACCAGTGCACTTTTTTTCTTGTTCAAACTGTCAAGAGTAGTGAGTATGGTCCTAGGGAAGTAATAATTTTTAAAAGATTACAATTTATAAATTATAAATACAAATTATAAAATCTGTTACAACAGATTTTTCCAAGGAACGTGTACCCTCTCTTTTAGCCAAAACTCATTTTTTGTGTGTGTGCCTTTATAATTTATATTGGTGAGAATTGGCTCTCCTTTTCTCCTGTAGGGTGTGATATATTTGACATGTGTATGTCTAAGTGTGAAAGACTAAAGTGATAGCAAAAATAAGTTAATTAAAGCAAAACCAAATAAACAGTAGCAACAAAAGACTTCTCTGCCAACTTGAACTTTTCTAAGTTAGTGTTTTATAACTAGATGTGAAGGTAGGAACAGAATAGAAATTGACTGCAGAAGATAGATAAAACTGCTACTATCTGAAAGAATACAGCCAAGAAAACAATAGGCTTTTTGAGCATGCTAGCTATTCTAGTCCATTTGCACTTTCATAAAAGTTCATATAAAGGTTCTCTCTCTTCTCATGAAGTTACAAGTTTTTTTTGATTAAGCAGTGAGCTGTTATGCTGTTGCTTTTAAGAATAGTGGATGAAAAGCTCTATTTCAAATAGACATCTTGATAATTTTTTAAGTTTTTGGCCCATTTCTTGACATTTGTCATCTTTATCAGCCATTTTGTGAAGGAAAGCAGAGACTCCTACAAAAGTAGGTGAAGCCAACTATGCTATTTTCTTGTTTATATTATTAGCATTTTCTTTGGTTCATGATTTATGGTGATTTTTTTAAAATTTTTTAAGTTTATTTACTTTTGAGATAGAGAGAAGGAGGGATGGAGGGAGGAAAGGAGGTGGGAGAGGGGCAAAGAAAGAGGGAGAGAGAGAATCCCAAGCAGACTCTGCACTGTCAGCATGGAGCCCTATGCGGGGCTCAAACTCAAGAACCGTGAGATCATGACTTAAAGCCGAAACAAAGAGTCGAACACTTAACCAACTGGGCCACCCAGGTGCTCCAATGGGTATATTTTTAAGCCCAGCTGTCCATTTTGGGAGGATTAGTTTTGTTTAAACTAGACAATTTAATCTGTAAATATATTTAAATAAGCAACTTATAATTCAAGGTATGACATGTGACCATTGGACATTTAGATTGAGTGATGGCACCAGAGCCCATCTAAACTGTTTTTCTTTTAAGGGCACCTGGGTGGTGCAGTCAGTTAAGTGTCCAACTTTGGCTCAGGTCATGATCTCATGGTACGTGGGTTTAAGCCCTGAATAGTGCTCTGTGCTGACAGCTCACACCCTGAAGCCTGCCTCGGATTGTGTCTCCCTCTCTCTTCCCCTCCTCTGCTCATACTCTGTCTCTCTGTCTCTCAAAAATGAATAAACATAAAATTTTTTAATGTTTTTCTTTTAAACAAAAAGAAATACAGAAATTTTATTGGTGCATCCAATACACTTTGGAGATTACTGTTCTAAATATATAGTATACATATATATCATCTGATATAATTTATTATACAATTAAATATAAACACACAGCTTTCTCTATTTTTCAACATAACTCACACATGGAGAAAATTGTCACAGAATGATGGTAGAATTTTATATATACCATTTACCCAAAAATTCAAATTTTACTTTCAATATTTGAAATGTTCAAGTAATGAAAATTTTTCATTTTTATATTTATCTGTCTAAAATTTTATTTTTACTTATCTGTACCTACTGAGGGATATAATTTGTGAACAACTAATTTTGACAATTCCATCTATTATACTTAACATTCTTTTGCTTATCGAAGACTATATATTTTAAAATCTGTGTTTATGATCTTTTCTGAAGTCTGTATTTTTTATTCCATATATTCTTGGGAAATCCTCATTAATTTTTTTTGCCCGTCATCTCTACTTATCTTTTAAAATGCTATTAATGTAGATAATTGCTTATTTTTAATCAGTTATTGGTAGGTTAACTCATCTTTTAAAAATATGGAATAGTTGAGCAAAGGAAAGGTGATACTTTAATAATTATACTTTCTGGTTAAATTAATTTTGGTGTGAATTTGCATTTCCTTTGAAAAATGTTTGTCTCAAGCTATAGCAACAACTTTTTCTTTCAAGTGTCTTTGGTAAATAGTATGGCAGTCATATTTAAGAGTGGTATATGGTCTTCCTCTTTGCCTGCGAGGCTCCTGTCAGGCTCCACGATGAATAATAAGCACAGGTAATTTTTAAAATCCATGCTGAGGATTTTTAAATTAAATGGTTTAAAAGTTTTATCAGTTCAGAAGTGTCTTGATTATGGAGTACATTTCTTTCTTTTTCAGGGATTGTCATAAAATAAATATCATAACCAAAATTAATTGGATTTTTTTCCCTAGGTAATGAATTCTCTCGTGCCTTTTGGCAGTTTTGGTGGTATGGTTCGTATCATGAGACACAAACCATTTTAGCAATATTTTCTGACAAGTACTTTTCATTAATTCAAGCAAAGTGAATTGGCATGCAGTTTCACTTAATTTCAAAATGTCTTTTTAGAATTTGTACTGAAACCTGTTTCATGGGAGTGTTCAGGCATGTTTTTTTTCTGAATTAAGTCATATCAACATAAATAAAATCAATCTTCAAAAAGAAAAAGTGCATTTTAATAGGTGAATATTCATTTGATTTACAAAAGGGATCCCATAGTTGTGTTTGAAAGTTTGGACACTTCCACATACTTGTGGTGACTTTCCAAAAGGTAAAAAAGTACCAAACTGTAGCTAGAGGAGCACATGTGGAGAAGCTCCGATTGGCTGCTTTTCCTAGCACCCTGTTGTTAGCTTGTTCATGCTGCCTTTCCTTTCCCAGGTCCAAGCATGGCTACTCTGCAACCAGCTTTTCTCTCACTCTTCTTTCTTTGTTTTCTGTGATGCTAGTTTCTAATGTACTTAAAGGCAATCTAAGGAGTAGCAGAGACTTTAAAGCATGACTTTAGAATGTTTCCTGTGGATTCATCAACACTCTTATGCAAAAGTTTCTTATTTTTTTTAGACTTTAGCCATTTGTCTCCCGAAAGTTTGACATACAATATTTGTCCTTCCTGACCAGAGTTTTTAGTGGGACAAATGACAAATGAACTGTGTGCTATAACTGGCTTTTCATCAGTAAAATGATCAGGAAGTTCAGCGTGCTGTGGAACCACAGATAGAAAAAAGCCTGTTACCCAGACCTTTTGGGGTGATGGGAATGGAAGTTAATCAGAGATTTCCAGAACCTTAAGGATTAATAGGAGTTAGCCAGGAAAAGCAGGGAGGGGAGAAGAAAGGTGTTCAACACAGAAGAAACCACATCTTCAAAGACCTGGTAGCTAGGAAGCTTGAAGATGTTTAGGATCACTTGGCCCTGGAACATGAGTTGGAGACTAGATATAGATAAAGATAGGGAGGTAACCAGGGACTTCTTTTTGTCCTAGTAAGGACTGGGGACATTATCTTAAGAATAAGGAAGCAGTTGATGAATTTTCACCAAAATGGTAGTAGAGTCAGGTTCTCATTTTTGAAAGATTATTGTGTCTATAGGAGAAAGAAAAACTGGAAGGGACCACAGTGGAGGCAGGGATTCCAGGAAGCTGTTAAAGTATTCTGGGAAATACTGCTAGTGGTTTCTACTGGGGTAATGGCTGTGGTGATAAAGAGAAATAATCTTATTTGAAGGAGAGCTAAAGAGGTGAATGGGTAGAACTTGGGGATTTCTTGGGTTGAAGAAACAGTAAGGAGAGAAAAGGAAAGTATTATGCCCATTTTTTGGCATGAGGAATTAGCTAGATGGGTATGCCACTGAGCTAAGTGGGGAACAGACAATTCATACTGATACATACAGATAGGAGAGCAGGGGTGGTCAAAGGATCATTTCAGTTTGGGATATTTTGCATCTGAGGCACCCGTGGTATGTCCAAGTGGATTTATCTGGTAAATAATTGAATATATGGGTTTGAGCTGAGTTAGAGATTATTTTTCATTTATTCAGCAAATGTTTAGGGAGCCCTCTTGTATGCTAGGAATTATTTTGAAAGTATTCAGAATATCGTAGTGAATAGGACAGAGAAGACAGAGATTATTTCTATAGAGAGAAGACAGGCAGTAAACAAGAAAATAATTACAGATAAAGTACTTCAAAGTACTCTGCAGGAGATGAAACAAGGTAATGATATAGTGATAGATGGAAGGTGAAGCAGAGATTACTTTAGACAGGTGGCCTTTCTGAGGAGGTAATACTTGAAAAATGAGAAGAAAGTATGCTGAGAGTCAGGATAAAAACATTTCAGGCAGAGAGAAGAGCATGTGTTCAAAGTTCCCAAAGGCCTTAGGAGCNAGGTGGGCCACCCCGCAGCAAGCACAATAAATTTTTAGATGGCTGATTTGACAATGAATTGAGAAAAGGGCAGAATATACCCAAACTTCTGATCTTTTCTTCCTTCTTCTCCTCTTCTTACTTGGGGTAGCCCCTTCTAAGGCTCATGAATTATGGCTTTTATACAGCCCTGATTTCTCAACCTGATGTTGAAACAAAATATTCGGAATGTTTCCTAAATTGTATTGAATCCCTGAAATGCAGATTGTGCATGTGTACCCAAAGATATATGTATCAGTATCTCTGAAATATGTCTTTATTCCCTACTGTATTAAGTGCAAGTTCTAAAGAAGAATTTAGTTTTCCCATCTATTTCCCATTGTTACAAGTAATAAAAACACTATGGAAGGCAGAGATAGGCCTTTGATAATTCTTTATTGAGTCCCATACAGCAAAAGAATCTCCAGAGGATCTGAAATACTAGCATTAAACTACAGTGCCTTACAGGATTCAAAAGACTTCCATTTAAGTGAAGGAGTTCCTTGAATCAAACACCTCCTCTGTTTCATAATAGTAAATAATGCATTGGGTGACACACTAAATGTGTGCTTTGCTTTTTAAGTTCTGGTGAGCGTTCTAGTGATAAAAACGAAAATCATTGGCTGATTTTTTGTAGAGCAGAGCTTCTCAGCCCCTGACACTATTGATATTTTAGGCCAGATAATTCTTTTTGGGGGTGAGGGGAGCTGTCCTATGCTTTGTAGGATTTTAACAGCGTCTCTGGCCTTTACTCAACAGATGACAGTCATACACCCTCTTTGGTTGTGACACACAAAAATGAGTATAATTATTGACAAATGTCCCCTGAGAGTCAAAGTCAATCTTGGCTGAGAACCACTATTCTAGAGGAATTCTTTACTATTCTAAAGAAGCATATGCCATGCTTCAAGGGAATACCCTACTGAGCTTTCCATAGTAGACGGCAAATTCCAGACCTACTAGTAGAATTAATTAACCTCTATCCTTTGGATCTTTTTATGATGTAAGGACAGCCTGCACCTTTAGAAGCAGTCTCTGGTGTTGTTGTACTGTAGGAAGTGACATTGGTATCATACACCCAAGTTTTATTTATTTACATGGTGAGGTATTGAGAGGGAGGAAAGAAAAATTTGAAAACTATTCTATGCGAGAGCTGTCCCAGCCCAGAATACACTGCTCAATATTGAAATATTAGCTAAAATTATGTTTTGAGAAAATTGATGAATGTGTTTTTATTTATATGCTCATGCACGTATATAAGTGTGTCATGCATTTATAGTGTTGCAACTTCCTAATTATTTATATATTGGCTGTTTGGGATTCTGTATATGCTTCCATTTTTTCTTTAACAAATCACTTTTTTGAATAGTCCTTAAATTATCTTTGTCTGGTCGATTACTGCATGAGATTCCACTGCATAAATCAAGAAAAAAAATTCAGCTGTTTTGGGAAAATTGATTTGCTCCTTTTGTACATATAGTTAATAACATACTTCCTAATATCCTGTAGCATACAGATGTCAACCCTTTTCAGGCAATGGACCGAATGATGTTAAATATGAGAAACAGTATACAGGAATTACAAAGAAACTTTGTAAGTACTAAAAAATTGATGAGAACATTATTTTCAGTTATCGGTACTCTTTATTATAGTTGCTTTCAACTTTTTTTTAAATCATAGTCCACAGTGGTTAAAAAATATACCTTACAGTGTGACCCAGTATACAATACTTGTGTACTGTATGAATATACTTGAAATAAAAGTTTTGTGAGAAAATAATCATACTATTAACAGTGTGTGCCAATATTTTCTGTTTTAGTTCATATTTTTAAAATCCTGGTCACAACCTATCAAATTGATTTCACAACCTATGAGTTTGAAAAATAGCATTAATTAACTTTCAAAATTAAAAAAAAACGCAAAAACATTTGTCCTGCTGAAGGTCACTGTTGTAAATGAACATTTTATATGAATTTAGACTTTTTAATTATTTGTAACTTGCCTACATAAAAGTATTTGTAGCATAAAATTAAGTTTTCGTGTTTTTTTTTAAACTGAAAACAGACATTTTAGGAATGATGTTTAGGCACTGGATTAGATTCATACAATTCAAATAGTTACAAACTAGTACTAATACTCTTACTTTTCTACTTGTACTATTAACATAAAAAAATAACTTGATTCAATAGGAAGAAGACTCATATTAGTAATCCTGTTTAGAATCTAAGGATCCTTTCAGTATGTCCAAATATAAGGCATTATTAATGATGTTAGTAATCTACCAATCTGGTACCCACAGGAGGTATAAATAAAACTTCTTGGTTTATGGCTAATTGGTTCAATGTTGGCAAAATTACATACAACGGTCAACCAGTAGCTATAAAAGCATCATAGGCTACAGGGCACAGCATCTATATTTAAATCTAAGCTGCAAGTCTGTGATCTCAAAGACCTAAGGCTCTCCAAGTGAATCACTTGTTATTCCTCACAAGGAGAGTGAAAATTGGTACCTACCATGAAAGGAGATTAGGACTTTCCTGGAGTTCCATTTGGATTTACCATATCCTTAGTAGAATGTCTAGCTAGTATTGTTACTTACCTGAATCCTCTGACATTAGTTCTTCATATTTGACTAAACTCTCTGGATTTACATTTTATATTTAAATTTTATATTTAGGGTCACCTTTCAGTGGATCCAAATGGACATTCATTTAGTTCTTCCTCAATTATGACTTATTCCAAAGTAGGAGATGAACCACCAAAGGTTTTCCAGGCCTCAACTCAAACCCGTAGGGCTCCAGGAGGAGTAAGTATTTTCTGGGCATTCTTGCATTTTTATAAAATTTGGAATGATACATCACCTATATCAGATTTTAATTATTAAAGCTTGATACAGTTCTTTGGGACTAGAGATAAGGAGGAGAAGACACATATCACTGTGAAAAAGAGTAATTTTGGCTGCCTTTAGTTAGATTAGGCAATTATTTGTCTCCCCACCCCCACCTCAGGTGTCTTTTTTATGTAAATATCTATTATTGATGTTTATTATTACCTTTACATGTTGACCAGGTAAGTAGACACTAAAAAAAGTCTTTGTTTTATGAAATAAATGTCAATTTTTAATTTATATCTGAAGTAAATGAATTTTTTAACTCATAAAACACATCAACTATTAATAGTCTTTGGCTATCATGAATATTCTAATAACCCATAGAGTTGATATGTAGGATCCATGAGATTCCAGTCCATCAACATGACTACTGAATAATTAGTTGCCTTTACATGTAGGAATGCTAACATGTTACTCCTATTACGTTGTTAAGGACAGTGTTCAAGCACTAAGTTTTATATAATTAATTGTTTTAATATTTTATTACAATTTAGAAAAAAAGGTTAAATTATATTGGTTCTATTTGCCGCAGACATTTTAATTTTAATTAGTTCAGGAAATATCTGAGAACTGTTACCACAATTTTACTGCAACTTAGTAGGGGAACTGAGTACCCAGGATTTTTAGAGCTGTAGATTTATAGCCTTACCTCTGTGGGTAAACAGGTCCTGAGGAGTTAGAATTATAAACATTCTATGTATATTTAAATAATAACTCATTTTTATTTTCTTCATTTTTATAGATAAAGGAAACTAGGAGAGCACTGAGAGATTCTGACAGTGGGCTAGAAAAAATGGCTGTAGGTCATCATCTTCATGACAGAGCTCATGTCATTAAAAAGTCAAAGAACAACAAAACCGGAGATGAAGAGGTCAATCAAGAGTTCATCAATATGAGTGAAAGTAAGTTGTCACAGAAAATAGCATTCTTCTTCTAAAACAGCAGCTGTACTGTGAGAACTTGAATGTTTTTTGTAGAAACACTTCATAACATGTCCTTTCGAGGTAGTTTATGAATAATACGTGTATGGACTACCTTATCAAAGTAATAAAATTGTAGATTCATTGTTTCATAGTAGATCTGTTTTTTTATAGTGATTTTGGTAATGCTATTCATTTTTTGTTTTATACTTGGAAATGGAATCTTTTGAATTGTCATTTGGTAAGAGTGTCAGTAAGCAAAATGACTTTTTGAATATTTCTGAGGTATATTTGAAAAATAAGGAATAAAAAAGAAAATTAAAATTAGCCATAATCTAAATAAATAAATAAAATTATCCATAATCACAACCGAAAATATTTGTACTGTTTTACTGTATTTCTTCCTAATAGTTTTATGGATATATAAACACATAAACTTTCTTTCAAAGTTAGTATTGTATTATCTAGTTTACATTGTGCTTATTTTAATTCATCAGTATAATCGTGAAAGCAGTCACCTATGATGAGGTTTTCAGAAATATTCTAAATGGTTACCTAAAAATTTTATCCTGAATAGGCCATATTTTATTTAAACCATTCTGTACTGTTGGGCACTTAACGTTTTGTATAGATACAATTTTAATTTATTGTATTGTTAGATAGTATATCATGTATATATTAAATAAGTCCTTCCATTTTCTAGATTTTATATTTATTCTTCAATGCATTTAGGTTCTTTCAGTGTCCTAACTCTCTCATTGTAGTTGTTGGGTTATATTGGTCTCCTATTTTCAAAAAGTATTTTCTTTTTTTTNATTCCATGGTATAGATAAACCACATCTTCTTGATCCATTCATCTGTTGATGGACACTTAGGCTCCAAAAAGTATTTTCAATAAGTGTTTTGTCTTACTAAAGGGTTTTAGAAAAGAAATTCTCTTAAGGTTGGGTTGATAAAATTATTCTTAGGCGATGAGATGGAAGTTACATCTTAATCTTTAAAAAAAAAATTTTTTTTAATGTTTTTCTTTGAGAGGGACAGAGGCAGAGTGCAAACAGGGGAGGAGCAGAGAGAGAGGGAGACACAGAATTTGCAGCAGGCTCCAAGCTCTGAGTTGTCAGCACAGAGCCCAATGTGGGGCTCGAACTCACAAATGGTGAGATCATGACCTGAGCTGAAGTCAGATGCCCAACCACCTGAGCCCCCCAAGCGCCCCATCTTAACCTTTCTTTAATTTTAACCTTTGTAATTTTGTCATAGTTAAATGTATAAAGAGTACTTCACAATAATTAACATGCTGAAGAAAAATTTAGTGAAAGAACATATTATTATTATAAAGGGCATCTGAAAGAACAATATTACTATTTAACAATTGTTATTATTGAAGTTAGATTACCTACTTTATAGCAACATAAATTGACAGTCGAGATGTATAACCTGTCAGGAAATTGACAAAAGCTTATGTGTTAGGCCAAGGTATGTAGGAAAACGGTGAGGTTAATAAGAAGTGCTTATTAGGGGCGCCTGGGTGGCTTAATCGGTTAAGCGTCCGACTTTTGCTTAGGTCATGATCTCGCAGTTCGTGGGTTCAGGCCCCGCGTCGGGCTCTGTGCTGACTGCCAGCTCAGAGCCTGGAGACTGTTTCGGTCTGTGACTCCCTCTCTCTCTGACCCTCCCCTGCTCACTCTGTCTCTCTGTCTCTCTCCTAGAAATAAATAAAACATTTAAAAAAAAATAAGAAGTGCTTATTATAGCAGGAGTGTCCAAGTACAGAGGAAAAGCATGATCACCAGGAGGTGACCCCCAAAAAAGACTGTAAGTCAGTATAATTGGGCCAAAGGGTCCACTAGGTAGAAAAATATGATATCCAGGCAGATGCATGGAAGACCAGATCATCAATAACCAAATTGTCAATAGGAATAAAACAGGGACAAACAAAAAAGGAAACACTGCCCAGAGTCAAAGACCTTATTTGGAGCACTTCCCTGCATCTATTCTATCTTGAGGTTTGACTGATGGAAGCACAAGGCCAGAATCCAGTATGTAGGAGCAAGGCATTTACTGACAGTTGATACCTTAATACTTGCCTATTTAATTTGATATTTAACGTAGGTGATGCTCACGCTTTTGATGATGAGTGGCAAAATGAGATTTTGAAGTACAAACCAGTGGGACAGTGGCGCAACGTGGAGAACCCTAGGATGCGAAGTGTTGGTCATGAGAGTTCAGGCTCCCGAGAACTTAAAAGAAGGTAAAAGTTATTTCTAAAATATATTGTGCTTTTTAAAGAAGAACTTGAAGAAAAGTTATGTAATTTTTCCTCTGTAACAGGAAGTTTGATTAACATCTGTTGTTTGTGTCAACAGTATCTTTTGTGAAGGATATAATAATTTTACATTATATCTGAGTATTCCACACAGATTTGAATTTGTATCTAAAAACCAGTAATATTTTATGTTTGTATCATTAGTAACTCACTAGGAAATTATGCCTCAGAAGATAGGGGCTAAAATCCTTTTAAGGAAGAGGGATATACTATAATGTAGTTATTTTTGTAAAACAGATATTAGTCTAGATAGAGGAGTCATACATTTCATGCCAGGTAAAGATATTGGTGTCTAAAGATATAAGGAGAGAGGGGCTCTTTTCAAAAGGCTTAACAAAACTTCCCTGGGGCACCTGGGTGGCTCAGTTGGTTAAGTGTCCGACTTCGGCTCAGGTCATAATCTTACAGTTCGTGGGTTCGAGCCCTGCGTCAGGCTCTGTGCTGACCGCTTGCTCAGAGCCTGGAGCCTGCTTTGGATTCTGTGTCTCCTTCTCTCTCTGCCCCTCCCCCTGCTCACACTGTGTCTCACTCTGTCTCTCAAAAATAAATAAATGTAAAAAAAAAAAAAAAAACCTTCCCTAAAAAGTCAATGGGAAATGCATTTTTAGACACTTGTATGATATATAACAATATCTGCACCTAAATTAGGTATAAGATATTAGATATTTTGGAAGAATTTTTCAAAAACGTTAGCCTCCTTTGGGATTACCTTTTTGAATAGCTGTGAAATAAAAATGGCTGAAACTATACCTTAAAGATTAGAGATTTTTGTACATTTAATGTGTATGGTATAGTTAGAATTTGGTTCTCTGGGGAAAAAATGGAAAACAATACCTAATTCCTATTAAAATTACGCTTGAGAGAGAGAGGCTTCACCAGGCCTTAAAACAGAAATCTGTCCTAGGCCATAAGAGAGCAGAGGATTACTGCAGAAGGTGGAAGCTTCACAAAACCAGCAGTGGACAAGTGGGTACCAAGTAAATCAGAAGCCTTGTGTAGAATATCATGTGCCAGCATCTTTTATTTTAAATAACTTATTTAGGAGCTTAGAGCCCTAATATTTTCTATAGAAAATTTGCTTCCATATTACTTTTAGACAATATTTGTCTCACTTTGAAACAATTATTGATAAAAACTTTTCAGTGCTAAGTATAATTATGAAATCCAGGTCCCTGTTAGAGAAAGCATGTTCTTTATAGACAATCTGTATATCTGTGGCCCCATCAGTGGCATTTTTTGTAAAATAGTATCATCCAATAGAACTTTCTGAAATGATTTACTGTGATAACAAACATGTTATGTATCTGTATCGTCCAATATGGTGGCCTCTAGCCACATGTGGCTATTAAATCATACTTGAAATATGGCTGATGCAGCTGAGGAACTGAATTTTAAACTTTATTTTATTTTAATTAATTTAAATTTAAATGATGTGGCTAGTGGCTACCATGTTAGATAATATGTTTAAACAGGTAGGTCTATCTCAGGAAAGCAGCTGTTGCTTTCTTAAATTTTAATGAAATAGTCTTCCATGTGTTTTTCAAAGCTATTATGGAATTTTTAGATAAAACTCTCCATAAATTACAGTGGTTTTTTATTATGTTTGTATTGATTTGTAAGCCAATTGGCCATTTAAAAAAATGGTATTAATGTTCATGTTATATTTCTCAGGGAGAAATCTCATCAAAGTCCAGCCATTGAAAATGGAAGAAGATCAAATGTTTTTGTGGACAAACTCAACATCAAAGGATCACCTGTGAAAATCAATAAAAAATAAATAGGCTTGCAGTTGATTTGTTTAGTTTTGTTTTAACAGAGAAAGTAATGGTGCTGGGTAAAACACATAAGACCAATCCCTTGTTAAATCAGTACTGTACTTAACAACTTACTTCTGACATCTGAATGTTCTTGAAAGTGCTAGCTTTGTATTATCCCTACTCTAGAAATAAAACTTTGATTTTCTGCAATCTAAGTAAGTTGCTAAACGTTTGTAAAACTCTTTATTTTAAAACATACTAATTTTTAAAGCTGATTTTGCTCTCCCAGTTATCTTCCTGTTGGTTATGTGTTCTTTTATACGTTCCAGATTGAATTTAGAGCTAGTTTTATCATATGCACTCATTATAAGAAAGTAAAATGTTAAAAAATAGTCTTGGTTTTCACTAACAATACCACAGTGATGTTAATAAAGATAATAAAGTTAATAAAGATTTAAAGTTAATAAAGATAAAATTATTTATGTGTTATGTAGCCAGCTAGCTTAAAGATTTAAAAAAAATAAAGCAAAGCTAACTAGTACTGTTTTATGAGAAATTAGTTATTATTTGATAAACTACATTAAAAATAATCAATTCTGAATTTCAAGGAATGAGATTTTAAATTCCTAATATATATGAGTTGTATTCTTATAATTTCTTTTACAGTGTATTCCTTTTTGTTCTAGATTACATTTTTAGCATTCATCAGACATTGTATTGACATTTCTCTTTAACTTCTTAAGGTAGCATATTTCTGGTCCCCTTTCCCAGAAACAGCTTAATCTGTCTCCACAGTTAACATTCTAAAGTTGGAATGTCCTTGGAGTAACTCTGCTCAGCCTTTTTGTGACATTTACAAAAATGCATTTGGTATTCTGTAAACTTGAATGATTGATCGTCTCAAAATTTTTTAGACAAGGTATATGTGTGTTTGAGCGAAGTACTTAATAAATCAGTTGTTCCCTTTATACCATTTAAAAATTCAGCTTTAGTTCTTTTATTCTATAATTCAGTCTGTTTTTATAAATGTTAGACTTGAAGTTTATGAGAATATAAAATCTTAACTCTTAAGTTCTGTTGGAAAGGGGGAAAAAGGAAGAGAAAATCCACTATCACTCCATAATCCTAATATCTTTTTTTTTTTTTAATTTGGAAGTAGACCTATGTGACTGTGCTTATGCTCTCCTAATTGTCCATAATATATTAGGGTGTTTCATACTTTTAATTAGTTACTAAAATAAGAGGTATACATGTCAATTCATTTTTATAACAAAAAGTGAGCATGTATTAAAGATGTTAACATTTTCCTCTTATGCATACTTTAGTATACTAATAACATGATATATTGGGAAGTTGTCATAAGACATAAACTCTAAAGAACACTTCTGCATAAATTCAATTGATAGGGCAAAATCCCAATAGAATAGACACTGTACTTATTCTTCTTCTGCCTAAATCTTACACTGGTGATAACTTTAATCATATTCAAGTATGAAAACACACTTTAATAGATAATTATATTAAAACAGTATAACTTTAATGTATCATATAGCAATTAGAGCATCCATAGCTATTTTTTCTCCCAATTTGTTTACCATAGAAAGTAAATAAAAATCAAATTAAATATGTATTTCTTCTTATGCCACAGTACTTCATAAGAGGCTACTTGTAAAAATATGTGACATATGGAGATTAAATGTCAATTCTTTATGTTCACATGATGCTGAAATAGCCACTTTTCAGAATTATTTTTACCATACTGCAGAGGTCAACCAGTATAAGAAAGAAGATTTTCCGTAACTTGTAGTTCATGTTATTTTTTCTTTGTGAACAACCATTGATTTTTCTAGAACCCTGGATCTTTTGGGAATGGAAAGACAGTAACTATTTGGTGAATGTGGCCTTAACAATAAGGCCAAATTGCTTACTTAGGCTCCTTGCTACATTAGAGATTTTCCTGATACCTGGCTACCTCAGTAATAGGTTTTCATTACTCTGCCTTCATGACTCCGTTATCCTTTATTATCACAGGGCAGAGCAGGAGCACACTGAAATCAGATAGTGCCCTAAGTGGTATTTGGAGATCTTGCTTCAGGGAGGTGACATTCATGAGGGTAGAGCCCTTGTGAATAGGATTAGTTGTATTAACAGACCCCAGAGAGCTCCCTTTCCCTTTCTGTTAATTTCTGTTGTTCATAAGCCAATCTATTGTTTATGGTATTTTTTTTTAATGTTTATATACTTTTGAGAGAGAGAGACTGAGTGCCATCAGGGGAGAGGCTGAGAGAGAGGGAGAGACAGATTTGGAAGCAGGCTCCAGGGTCTGAGCTATCAGCACAAGAGCCCAACATGGAGCTGGAACTTGTGAACTGCGAGATCATGACCTGAGCTGAAGTACAACACTCAACTGACTGAGCCACCCAGGCACCCCAATTGTTTATGATATTTTTATCGTAGCAGCCTGAATGGACCAAGACAGTGGTCTTAGGCTGATTGGGCTGGGGCAATTTGGAAATTCTACTGAAGTGTGACCATGACCCTCATTACAGTGTATTCGGACCTTCCGTTTGGTAATAATGTTCATATCTGAGACCTCTTGAGACCCCCCTGTCCCTGATTACATGGATTTTGCCGTAAATTTGCATTCTGATGATCTCTTACTCCCCAGTATTATGCTTATTGTCTCTTGGAGTTTGGGGATTCTGATTAGACTTTGGTGTCCTCTGGTGAATTTTACTTTAAACACCATCTCCTATCTTCTACTTGCCCACCATCTTATATTATTTGTCTGTGAAAACTTTCCTGAGTCCTGTCAGTTGCATGAGAAATTTGCTTTGGGAGATACCTTCTATCTACCCATGTTGCCTTCTAACCGTGTTTCTCAGGTCAGTTGTCATGTGGTTTAACATTAGGGTTAAAGCCTGAGACAGACATAGCAGTATTTTACATTTGATAGAGAATATCAGGCAGTTTCTCATGAGTTTGTCATCTAATAGACTTGTCCTACCTCCTGGCATAACTTTAGCAGATAATTGTAATGGCCACTCTGGGGAACTTGAATGTAAGCAAGACTTGCACTTGAGAGACACCTTGAAGAACAATACCAAAGAAACAACAAAGAAACAAAACCTCAGGAGAGCCTTTATTTGTCTAAAGGAGACCACTTTGCTTATGCAGAAGACTAGCCATCTTTTATTTCTAGACTTCAGAGTTTTTACTGTATGGCTTATATTTAAACTTTCTCCTCCGTATTGAAGAGGGAAAGTAATTAGCTTTTACAGGAATACTTTCATATTTGCATTATTAATTAAACAAGGAAGCCATTAGACTGAGGCTTTAATGCCTTAGTAGCCCATGTAAACAAACCAAAACAAACCTGTAATGCCTCTAAGAGATCGAAACATAAAGACCTCTAATCACAGTCAACTAGACTTTCCCATATAAGGCAACCACTTAAGCTACAGCCAATCAAATAATTGCTTTGCTTTGCTTCTACCTCTTCTCTATAAAAGTCTCCTTTAGATCTAGTTAGTGGAGACCTTCTAACCACTTCCTGTTTGGCCTCTGCCTGATACCAATAGATTATTGCTCAACCTTGATGAGGGAGCATAAGGCAAGCTGACAGGCCACAAACACCCCATCCCCACCCCCAGGTGGGAATTGTGTGATATTCCTTGGGCACTCCTGGCTGCCCAAGAACAAAAGAAAGGGGAAAACAAATGGTTAGCTGATAGAGATCATAGTACTACAGGACATTAAGTCTCCATCACCCCTCCATAGTGAAGTGGGAAACAAAGGCAGAAGGAAATGGCAGATAGAACTAAATTTCCTTATAACCCACAGCCCATTGACAAATACTTGAGGCTGGCAGAGTAAAATGTTTCTCCAGGAACTCCATACTGTCTCAGTGCTAATGCCAAGGCCTCCATTATCCTGTGAGTCTCTTTAGCATATGAAAACGTTACTGGAAACTTCCCCTGGACTTTACCTCTCCCCACCTCCGTAGTATAAACCAGTTTCTCCTTGTGGTTCCTGAGCAGCTCTTTATGCCCAAGGGTCCTGTCCCTGTGCTTTAATAAAATCACCTTGCACCAAAGACATCTTCAAGAATTCTTTCTTGGTTGTCGGCTCCAGACGCCACGAATCCCACTGTCACCCCCAAAAAGCCTCATCAAACCTCACATTTTTTTCAATATTTTAATTTTTTTTAAGTAATCTTTACACCCAACATAGGGCTCAAACCCACAACCCCAAGATCAAGAGTTGCATGCTCTGCTGCTGAGTCAGCCAGGTGCCCCTCAAACTTAAAAATTTTAATATGGCATCTGGTTCACCATTTTTTCTGTTCCTCTCCCTATTTTTTCCTCCCACTTGAAAATTTTTAAAGATGAATTAAAGTCATTCTGTCATATGTGCAATCTAGGAAAATCTACTCCAAATAAACAGTCTAAAATGTCTAAGAGAAAAAGCTAATAAATTATTTATGCTGCTTTTGCATAAGAATATGGACAATTTAAGCAATAGCTTTTGTTAAATAGATTGTGTTAGTATGATTCAAGATAAAAAGGAGCTTTTAAATAGAATTTAATGATTATGAATATAAGGTTTATAAAATGTTTTTTAAAAAGCTTTAGGAAATATTTCTGATAAGTGGATGGATCTGGGTAAATGAATGAATATTTAAAGTCAAGTGTATGTCTTCTTCCAATTTTTATTATAGAACATTAATGCTAATAAAAACTTCTAGTTTATATAAAACTAAGGTTGAACTTCTCATTTATACCTTACAAGTATCTGGGGTGCCTGGGTGGCTCAGTCAGTTAAGTATCCAACTTCGGTTCAGGTCATTATCTCATAGTTCCTGAATGAGTTCGAGCCCCACGTCGGACTCTGTGCTGACAACTCAGAGCCTGGAGCCTGTTTCAGATTCTCTCTCTCTCTCTGTCTCTCTCTCTCTCTCTCTGCCCCGCCCTTGCTCATGCTCTGTATCTCTCTCTTTCAAAAAAAAAAAAAACTTTACAAATTTCCTATATTGATCTTATGGGTCAAATAAGTTATCATTAACTCCATTAAGATTACAACATATAAAATGATGCTTAAATAAAATTGTAACACATATGTCTTCTAAGGGGGTTTTAATCTTACATATTATAATACTATCAATTATAAAGAATGAATATGTTAGTTAAAAATGTGATTTTTCAGATCCTCAGTTAACTTTTCTAGACCTTAGAAAAAATTAAATTAGTCCTTGAATACTTGGTCAATTTCTAAGTGAAAAGAGATACAATGTTTTGGTAACTAGGGATAGTTTCAATTTTCTTATACATTATAAAATGATTATGAATTAACAGTGTAGAAATGCATTGGATGACATTGCAAATGTTATTTTGCCACTTTAAAACTTAATCTATAAAAATACTCATAAAATTTCAGATAGACAGCTCTTGGTTTTCTGCCTTCCAGTTTTCTCTTTGGAGTAAAGAAAAGTTGATTACTTTGTTTAAAAATGCTTAATAACAATAAAAAGATAGTTGGTATAATAATTACAGAAAAATGAATATATATGTATACACATAAGACAATGAGAATGAAATTTAACTTTAAAAAACTATTAAAGTTTAATCTCATCATTTACTTAATTATGTATTTAATTTATATATTTTAAACAAATACATATGAAGGTTTATAAAGACTAAAATTTTGAAATTCCGTCAGAAATGTTTATTTAAAGTTATGTTCAATGTTAATGGATTTATTCTTCAAATCAGTTTACAAATCCTTTATTGCAAATTAATACATGGATGATATACAAAAAGTAAATTTGAAATTGATCTTTGAGATTTTGGTTTTTCTTTTCTTGTCTCCTGTAATTTGATTTCTATTTATTTGTTCTCATTCACACATTCATTTAACAAATCCTTGTGGAGCACCCAGCACATGCTAAGGGATACAGCAATTAACAAAAGCAAATTGCTCTCCTTATGGAACTGATTTCCATTGAGAGAGTCAGATAATAAACAGGTATGGGAAGGAAGGAAAATGAAACAGCATCGGAAGGTAGTAAGGGAGGAGCCCCCTGTTTTAGAAGAGTTCCTTAGGGAACACCTCATTGATGAGGCTATTAGAACAGAGAGAAGTAAATAAAGGAAAGAGCTACCTCCGTGTCTAGGGAAGAGCAAACTCTCTGGTCATAGGAGGATCTGCAAGGAGGCCAGTGTGGCTGGAGCAAAACCAGCAAGGGAAACGCGGCCACGTTAGCCTGGCTGCTCAGGCAGGGCTTTTGGACGCACTTTCTCTGAGGGGAAGGGGAAGCCATTTCAGATTTTTGTTTTTAATTTACTTACGAAAAGTTTCGAACCTACACAGAAGTAGAGATAACAGCAACAATGAACTCACTGGAGTATTTTCATTAGGAAAATGACATGGTGTGACTTTAAAAGGAGCCCTCTAGTCACAGGTTGTGAATAGTCTAAACCGCCTCCCGGGGAGCGGTGAGATCATGAAGGAAATCTATTATACAGCAGTGAGGTGGAGAGATGGCGGTGTTGAGAGGTGGGGAGTCCAGGGCAGGTTCTGGACCTAGTTTTGAAGGTGGTGCCTGTAGCATACGCTGACAGATTAGACCAGAGGTGTCAGAGAGTGCAGTCGAAGTGACTAACATTTTTGGTCAGGGCAACTCGAATGGAGTTTCCATTCACGAGATAAAGACTACAGAAGATTTTGAGAGGAAGAGCAGAAGCTCTGTTTTAGACCTACAGAGTTCGAGACACTTCTAAGACATCCAAGTGGAATCGGCAAGGATACTGTCATCCATACGTACTGAACATGTAACATTTAACATCGAACAATGAATTTTTTGAAATGAGAAGAAAAAAACCCACTTGTAATTGATAGTTCATTTTTCAACATTCTTTTCAGGTCATGTCTTATAGATCATTTTTTTTTCGTGTTTGTAATATCATAGATAACAATTTTGCAGTTTTCTCACTTAAATTCTGTTGTAAACATTTCTCCACATTGTTATATTGGTGTGGCTGCTCAAGCCGGACCTTCTAGGCACTTTGATGGGGGAGGGAAATACATTTCAGATTTTTCTGAAGTTATGAAAAATTTCACCTACACAAAAGGAGACATGACAGCAACAATGAATACGCAAACACGTTTGAAAGTTTGCATCTTTCTGGGAGCACGCAAATTGTTCCATCGGCTCTACAAAGCAACTACACTATCTCTTCCAAGTCTATAGAGGGCGCCCAGCGTCGGAAGGCGCTGTTCGGCTCTGAAGTCCGGAAGCCCCTCTTTCCCTTCCCCTCGCCTCCCTAGCGTCCTTCACCCCGGAAGCACTTTTCCGGCCCTGATTGCCGGCGTGACTTCGAACGCTTCAAGTTGTGGGGTTGGTTGCAGAGCAGACCCGGAGCCACCGGACCTTTACACCGGTTCTGCGCTTGCCTCGATGAGGTTGCTGGGAGCTGTCGCCGCAGCTCTGGGGCATGGACCTCTCCCGCGGGTCCCCGCCACCCTGGGATGGCAGGGGAAGCAGGTACTAGAGCCCGGCGAGGCGAGACCGAACCAGAGACTGCGGACGGGACGTTGCTGTCCTCCAGGGCTAAGGGAACAGTGATTCCTTCCCTGGGACCTCCTGACAGCTCTGGATAGGAGCTGTCGTGCCTCAGTGCTGAAAAGCCTTTCGGTACCTGCACGTGTTCTCGTTGTTCGTGAGCTGCGTCTCGGTGCCTTGGCGGAGTGGACGGGCCACCGATTTATGGTTAAGCCCCTTTTTGGCATACATTAAAGAGAAGTGACTAGAGTGAAGGTCCGACCAGCTGAAAAATTAGTGTATTCAGGGTTCGAACCCAGGGCTTCTGACAGATCGTCTAGTGCTCTTTTCACTGCACAGTGTCCTTGGGATGGGTTATTTGCTTTGGCGTTCAGCCTTTCCGGTACTCTTCTTTGCATTTCTGTCTTTTGTGGGGGTTGCAGAATGGAGTAGGATTGGGCAGGAGTTGAGCTTTTCCTAATATGCAAACATTGTTTGCTTTCCGTGCTGGTAGTCGTGGAATTAGTTATCTAAGTGCCTGTCCACCAGAATACATTTAGTATTTGCCGCCTTTTCTAAGGTCTCCCGTTTTCCTTTCCCCAAAAGTGCTGCGGTACGTTTTGGATGTGCAGTCCTATAGATAGAGGCTTACATTGTGTCCTGATTCCGTAAAATGCAGGATTCTCCTTTACCCTCACTCCCACCAGAATAAAAGTTTTTCTAAAAAGTCATTATTTTTGTGCTTAGAAGGAATTGGAAATTTTTTGTGGGCTTCCTTGGAGACTGCAAACATCCTTGTTAGCTGTGGCCCACACTACAGTAAGGGAAAAGGGCGGGAAATCAAAGTAAAATTTAAACTAAAAACTGTATTTCCTATTGAAGTAGTGGTTGGAAGTTGTCCTTCTGGTTTTATCAGCCCCAGCGGATAATTTCAAACCTGTGATATTTGGGAAAGTACCTGTCCCCTTTTATTTAATTCACTTCTTTGGTACCTGTATATATCTTTTCAGATTTAGTTAGTTTTTATTAAGAATGTGTGAATCCTTATGTCCTCTCTTGTAGTTTCTCCTTTGGTTACAAGAGCCACAGGTTGAGGCATTCATTCCTTCTTTTGCCTTTCCACGCTGTCTAGAGTGATGCTTGGTGTCCATTGAGATTCGTTGGTGGAAAGATACCAACCAACCAAGTTCTAATTACCCAGTGTTATCTCTTATAGTTAGTGCACTGAAATGAGCTCTCTTATTTTTTCAGGTTAATTGGAAAGTCTGCCGATGGTGTTCATCAGGGGTGATTCCTAATGAAAAGATACGAAATATTGGAATCTCAGCTCACATTGATTCTGGGAAAACTACATTAACAGAACGAGTGCTTTACTACACTGGCAGAATTGCAAAGATGCATGAGGTATGTGGTTCATGGTTCGTTCCAGGTTAGTGAGAGCTTGGTTTTAATTATTTAGTAGTTACGATTTAATGAACATTACAAAACCTGAAAGATTAAAAGAATGGTAACAGTGGAGCTTCAGTCAGAGTCCTGTCACAAATGGGATAGTTCATACTGGCTCGCAGTGTGGTTGTGAGGAATCTTCCTAGAGACCATCACTGTGTGGATTCTCAGTGAATTGTCTTTTAGGACTGTTAAGTCTACACCTGAAACTAATATAACTTTGTTAATTAACACTTTCGTTAAAAAGTCATGATGTATTAAGCAGCTGTTAAAGTAGTATTTCCGTAGTTTTTAATGTTATGGAGAGATGTTTGTAAAGTGGAAAAAGACTTTAAAAACTATATGTAGTATGATGTTTATAGTTGCAAAATACATGCATCAAAAAAATTGTTTTTGTACTTTGCGGAGCCATGGAGTGTGGTTTGGGCTCAGATTTTGGGAGCTGAGGCGGCGGCAGGCTGGGCCCGGGGGCTCAGCATGGAGCAGGTGAAGGTGCAGATCGCAGTGGCTACGGCGCAGGAGCAGCTGCAGAGGATGACAGACAAGTGCTTCCGGAAGTGCATCTGGAAGCCAGCGGCTCCCTGGACAGTTCGGAACAGAAGTGCATTGCCAGTACATGGACTGCTACTGCTACGTGGACCCCTGGAACACTGTGTCCTGAGCCTGCAATTCACAGCTGCAGCAGAAACGAGCCAGCTTTTGACCCTGACTCCCCTGAGGACTACCAGCACCCCCCCCACCCCCATTTCCATAAATGTCTTTTGCGAGGCAGGGGCCTGCTTGTGCATTCTGCCTGTCTGTGAGGAGGAGACCTGTGCCCCCACACTTGGGATGCTGCTTCCCTCCCACCTGCCACCAAGTGTGACTTGGGGCTTCCGCAGCCCTGGGACTTCCCAAAGTGCTGACAGCCCAGCGGCACTTCCCCTGGTGTGCCCAGGCTCACCTGCTGCCTTGGACATCTAATCCATATTTGGACCTGGAGGCATGGTCAGACCCCACCTGAGCTGTGGCCTCCTGATGGTGGGCAGACATATACATTATGAGCGAGGGGCAAAAAAAGAAAAAGAAAAAGATTTTATCGTAACATTGAATAACTTAACTCTCCATTTCTTCAGAGGAAGCTCATCTTGTTAAATCACAAGTACTTTGAAAGCTGAATCCTTCCCACCCAGGCCTCAAAATCCACATGTAGTAGAGCAGGGAAAAATCTGTTCTCTGAACATCTGCATGTGACTACCACAAACCTGATGGGCAGGAATAGTGTAAAGGAAACAAGGTTGGCTCTTAAGACTGAGGTGATTGCTCTGCTAGTGGTGCTGAGAACGGCGATGAAAAGAGAGGCAGTAAATAGAGGGCAAAACCTGTAATCACTCTTTTATTTCCCAAGATATGGTTTGAGGATAGCCTTCTCTGAAAATTGCATCGGTTAACTAGCTGTGTTCCAGTTCCATCTCAGTAAGGGTTTCTCTCCTTGGGATGCAGGGACAGGGAAATCTGACTTGCTGTGCTCACGTTTAGGTGAAAGGTAAAGATGGAGTCGGTGCTGTCATGGATTCTATGGAACTAGAGAGACAAAGAGGAATCACTATTCAGTCAGCAGCCACCTACACCATGTGGAAGGATGTCAATATCAACATTATAGATACTCCTGGTGAGTTGACTTCTTTCTTGGTTTTATTGCAGCTTGTTTTCACAAAAGCACATTTAGTTCTTCACTATGATCCAGCTCATTTTTGACTGTCAAATAATACTCAAAAGTGTGACTGTGAATTCCTGTTAGAGAAATCTGACTTGGGACCTAGAACACTTCCTCCTCCTGTGGTTTCCTTGAAAAATAGTACAAATAAATTGTGAGCAGGAAGCTTCTTGATTGTTACAAGCTGTAGCTGATTGAAAGGTGGCTGCGCCCTAGTAGTTTTTGAAGAGTTGGGCCCCTGGACCTTATGGTGAGTAAATGGTGTGGTGGTTTAAGAAATCCGCATTCTAATTAGAAGGCTTATGTCATGAGCAGAGTTATAAGAACTTAAAACTGTGCATGTTATCAAAATTCATACTGCTCTTTAAGACTCTCACACACTTTGTCTCATTTAGGACATGTGGACTTCACAATAGAAGTTGAAAGGGCCCTGAGAGTGTTGGATGGTGCAGTCCTTGTTCTCTGTGCTGTCGGAGGGGTGCAGTGCCAGACCATGACTGTTAATCGTCAGATGAAGCGCTACAACGTTCCGTTTCTAACTTTCATTAACAAATTGGACCGAATGGGCTCCAACCCAGCCAGGGCCCTGCAGCAAATGAGGTACTGAGCCTTAGAACAGGAAAGGCTGTGATGATCTGGATATAAGAAAGCTTACATCCGGAAGGACAGTTAATTCAGTGTCATTAAGCTTTATTTGTAATTTTTTTTACCTCTAAAAAATTTATGTGAGTCACTTATTAAAAGAAACACCAAGGTCAGGGGCACCTGGGTGGCTCATTCGGTTAAGCATCCGACTTCGGCTCATGTCATGATCTCATGAGCTGACACAGGCTCTGTGCTGACAGCCTGGAGCCTGCCTCAGATTCTGTGTCTCCCTCTTTCACTCTCAAAAATACATAAAACATTCAAAGAAACTTTAAAAAAAGAAAGAAACACTGAGGTCAGTAGTTTTGTGGTGATTATCTCATGAACTGCCTTCTCTGTAAATTGGGGAAAATATAAAATTGTAGGGGGATTTAAGGTGAGTTCAGAAAACAATTGGATAATTCAGTTTTGCTGTGATTGGAGAAATAATAATCTAGTATAGATTATGAAAATACTTTATATATTTAGACAAACCTAGGGAATGATCCTCTCTTTTTTTCTTCTTTACATAAGGAATTTGAATTAATGTCCGTAAGTAGTGTGGTATATAGTCCATTGGGTTCATATGGTAACATACTTGCTAAGACCAGAGTAACACTTCCTTTCTGTAGCAGGTATAACTGAGTAGTACTTGTAGCATTGTACGTTTTGCCTTATACTGTATATTTCACATAGCCTTTGAAAAGAGTCGAAGTTTCACTTTGCACTTTTTGTAGGCGTGTAAATGTAGCTGCCGAGTTCCTAGTCACAATTCGCATGGCAGAGCTGATGAAAACAGACAATAAAGTTTGTGGTAGTGAGAGACAAAGAGCGACAAAGTGTGCCTGGTGACAAGATTGGTATTGAACTTCAAGTGACAGCATTGCTTTGTGTGCCTCTTGGAAGTGATGAATTTGGGAATATGCGCATGAAATTCTTCTTTATTGGGTATTTGTAATATTTTCCTGGCAAAACATAGTGTTGTCATTTTTTGTCTTTATGATATTTTACTTGTGCTTGGCAAGAGATGGACTGTTTCCACCAAGTCTTGGTCTGAATTCCAGGAAGATTCTCTTTTAGCATTTGACTACTGCGGTTCTTTTCAGCTCTGCTCCCTTTTATCTGCATTCTGTTAACTCCCATTAAACAGATGTTAGAAATTCTAACTGGATCTGTGTCCATGTGTTAACTTTGCTACTGTACATTCTCATTTTTTCTTATTTTGGACTGGGTTATGAGAGAGTTCTTGAGGTCAGTCTTCTAGCTCACAAATCTGATAGTCATCTGTGTCCCTTCTGTTATTTAGCCTGTTGGTTTTTTTTTAAATTTCTGCAATTATGTAATTTCCATAATGCTTCTCTTTTATTGCAACATCTTCATTAATGGGGTGATTACTTCTCAGACCTTTACGTTTTATTTTCTTTAGTAACTCTCTCCTTGGAAGTGATTACTATTTTTTGAGCTCACAACTCTCTTTTAAGCTATTGGTAAACCTTCAGTTATTTGGTGATTTCTAGTTACCTATCCGGAGCTATACATGGGAGCCTAGAGTGTAGACTAAACAATAGTAGCTAGAGTATATTTCTTCTTGAGTGACAATTCCTGCTACTGAATCCCTTGAGTGATCGTGTCTGCTAAAGGGTACAACCTAACGATGAATGTCTGATTTTTAACACGCGCACTCAGAGGTCTCCTGTAAGAACGTCCTTTTCAGCCAGCTATCCTTCCCTTTGCTAAAGGCAGCTGGTTTAAGAATGAGAGGTGGGCAAGGTGATCCCACTTCCCACTCTGCTTTCATTTTCTGACCAATCACCAATGACTTGTTCTTCCCCTTTCTGTTTTTAATCCAGACTATTCTGGGGATCTGATTGGAAAACACTGAGTTTAGAGTTCTTTTGTTGCCTAATTGGGGTTTTGGCTTCCTGTGTGGGGCTCTTCCAACTAACATCTTCCCTCCCAGTTCCACAACATCTGCCATTGATTTAGTTTTGTCATTTCAAAGGGTTTTAGGGCAGGGGAAAAAAAGAGGTAAACGTGTGTATTTTTATTTTTCAGGTCTAAATTGAGTCATAATGCAGCATTTGTGCAGATACCCATTGGTTTGGAGGGTGATTTTAAAGGTATAATAGATCTTATTGAGGAACGAGCCATTTACTTTGATGGAGACTTTGGGTAAGTTAGAAATGTATTAGTGAAATCTTATATTTTAAGAAGCATCAGAAGGATGAGTTCTTTAAACTTCGAGGAAACCTCTTTTTAAAATCTGGCTGGAGGAACATACTTCAAAATGACTTTGTTTTAATGCCTTTAATCCTACTTCCCATTTTGCTTAGTATTGATTCCAAGGGAGAGTATGTTACTTTTTGGGTAATTTATATCATGTTATGACATGTTGTGATAAAATCTGGGAAGAATATATGGATCAAAGGTGCTCTACCTACTTTGTGAGATTATAAAGATAAAAGGATAATATGTGAAAGCAGTCAAAAATAGTACAGATGTGGTTTGGATAATATAAGAAGAAATACAAGAAAATATTGGTAATTTTTGACATGGTATTTGGTCCATCAGTCAACTTTTGACTGACCTCTGCGTACAAAACACTGTAATTTCCCAGTGGCAATCAAACTTTGACATTCAGAAAAATCACCTGAAAGCTTGTTAAAGCACATTCCTGGATCTACCTCCAGAAGATTCTTATTCAGTAGCTCTAGGGTGGAGCCTGGAATTTGCATTTCTAGAAAGCTCACAGCTGCTGCTGCCATTGTAGATCTACAGACCACACTTTGAGTGGCTTTGCACGATGTGGGAAGTCATAAACAACCCTTCCTTATGGGAGGTCATAAACAACCCTTCCTTATGAGGAGTGGCCTCAGTAGCCTGGCAGTTTCTCCAAGGATAATTCCTGAGAGGTTTTCTTTCTCTGCTGTGGAACAAATTGCTAGGCTGGCAGGTGGGTGAAAGGTGTTGTGATCAGTTAACTATCATTTGTCCTCTTCAGCTGTCTTGGAGGCAGAGAGAGGTTTTGGTGTTTCTCTCACTTTTTCTGTAACGATAGTGACTACAGTTCATCTACTGTTTCTTAGAATGTAAGGTCAAGATTACGGGGATATTTTAGTCAAGTTTATTCAGTGCTGTGTCCCCAGTCCTAGGACTTACTGGTACGTAATAAGTACTAAAAAAAATATTTGTAAATGAATGAATAAATCCACTTTCCCAGAATTACCAGGGCACACAGTTGTCTTCTAAAATAGAGGCTCTTAAACTTTGTTGTATGCTCCGACCACAGATAAAAATTTCTTATATCTGACCCCTCTCCCAGCCCTAGACCACTGGGTATATAAATTTTGAAAGGTCTCCACAGATGATTTTGACACAAAAGAGTAAGAACCAGGGAGCTTAACAGGAAGGGTGAAATTATGATCCGAAGGCTGTGAAGAGCATTCTTTAGGATAATAAGAATTTTATTCTCACTATTTGCAGTTGACTTCTTTTACTTTTTTATTTTAGGAACATGTTTTTTGAAAAGCTTACTTTTTTGAAATTAGTTTCCATTTTTAAAGAAATACTTTGAAAGTCTTTGAGACTGATGTTTTTAAATATCAAGTATATCCATTTCTCAGTTGTGTATACTTTGTGAGTCTACCTATTCAGCCTATAGAGGAACGGAGAACTTGGGGTAAAGGTTGAAGAGTTTGTCATATTTACTAACCTTTTTTTTTTTTCTAAACTATAAATTAACGTATTCTATGTTAACATTGTGTAATTGGGTTATTAATGGAAAGAAATAGAGTCAGGTCTCTATTCCTGTTTGTTAGTGACTGTGATGTTCTGGTTAATTTAGTTAATAGAATCTTCAGGAGTCATATGAACTTTGGAGTCAGATTGGCTTTGAATCTTGGCTCTTACATTTACTAGTAGTACAACCTTGAGCGATTTACTTTGCCTATTTAAGTATTTTTGCCCACTATTTTGTCTAAATTTTAAAGATATACATTGGTCTTACATTGCCATTTTAATGCAAATATATCAGTTCTTAATCTAAAAAAAGTTAGGCATTAGAGTTCATTTTTGTCGTTGATGCATTTTATGTTTAATTGAATATCCTTAAAGTAGCAACACAAAGCATTTCTTTTTTTAGTCAAGTTGTTCGATATGAGGAAATTCCCGCAGAATTCAGGGCGGCAGCAGCTGACCAGCGGCAGGAACTGATTGAATGTGTTGCCAATTCAGATGAACAGCTTGGTGAGATGTTCCTGGAAGAAAAAATCCCCTCAGTTTCTGATTTAAAGGCAAGTGCTCTCAAAATAAGTCTTACATTATCCAGAGAAAGAGGTGGGATTTTTTTCTTTGTTTTTGGTGGGGGAAAAGGCATGATGCTTTTATGCATGGCTTTTATTAATGAAATCTGAGCAAATTTATTTAACATTGTGGATTTTTTTCAAAAAATACTTGGCTGTGGCATATAACTCTTCTTTTTAAAGTACTAAGTTCTGTAATATCTTAAAATGGGAAAAAGTTACAGTTTATTTTAGAAAAAAAGATATTTAAACATCCAACCTCTTGGGTATATCTTAAGAAAAGATAAATACAGAAATGTTACAGCAATAAAGACCGATTAAGAGACAAGGCTGTTAAATGTTTGCAGACTAAATGTTGATACGTGTAGTACTATTTAGAAGGGCTGTATAGATTTCTTGACTTGATCATTTAGTTCTTTAAAAATAAGATCTCTGAGACTTGTATTTGTTTTTTGAATAGATAATTTTTCCATAGGAGACATACAGATGGTCAATAGGCACACAAAAAGATGCTCAGCATCAATAATCATTAGGGAAAGCAAATCAGAACCATAATGAGATTTCACTTTATCTATTAGGATGGCTATTTTTTTTTTTAATATTTTTATTTATTTCTAGGAGAGAGAGAGAGAGTGTGAGCAGGGGAGGGTCAGAGAGAGAGGGAGACACAGNTAAATGTTTGCAGACTAAATGTTGATACGTGTAGTACTATTTAGAAGGGCTGTATAGATTTCTTGACTTGATCATTTAGTTCTTTAAAAATAAGATCTCTGAGACTTGTATTTGTTTTTTGAATAGATAATTTTTCCATAGGAGACATACAGATGGTCAATAGGCACACAAAAAGATGCTCAGCATCAATAATCATTAGGGAAAGCAAATCAGAACCATAATGAGATTTCACTTTATCTATTAGGATGGCTATTTTTTTTTTTTAATATTTTTATTTATTTCTAGGAGAGAGAGAGAGTGTGAGCAGGGGAGGGTCAGAGAGAGAGGGAGACACAGGCCCTGAAATAGGCTCCAGGCTCTGAGTTGGCAGTCAGCACAGTGCCCGACGCGGGGCTCAAAGCCACGAACTACGAGATCATGACCTAAGTGAAAGTCGGACGCTCAACTGACTAAGCCACCCAGGCGCCCCTAGGATGGCTATTTAAAACAAACCAAAAACCCAGAATAAATTTTTTTTTCTGTTAATGTGTTTTTTAAAATATTTTTTATTTAATTTTGAAAGAAAGAGACAGAGCACAAGTTGGGGAGGGGCAGAGAGCGGGAGATACCAAATCCGAAGCAGGCTTCAGGCTCTGGGCTGTCAGCGCAGAGACTGATGCAGGGCTCAGACTCACGAACAGCAAGATCATGACCTGAGCCGAAGTCAGATATTTAACCAACTGAGCCACCCAAGTGCCCCAGTTAATGTTATTTTCTGTAAAATGACCAGTATTGGCGGGGATTTGGAGAAATTGAAACTCTTGTGCATTGCTAGTAGGAATGTAAAGTGATGCAGTCACTGTAGAAAAAGTATAGCCATTCTTTAAAAAAAAAAAAAAAATTAAACCTAGGATGTAGGAACAACTTTCAAGCGTGAAAGTGATACTTAGGAAAACAAGGGAGATTTTTGGAAAAATAAAGCTTTTGTTAAATCTACCACCCTCCAGTATTTCTGTATCAAATATATGTAAGCTAAAGATGGTAAGATTCTTTTATGTCCCTACTTGAATATATGAGAGGGGTGGAAAGTCAGAGTTGTGATCATGTGGCATAGGGGTAACCTAAGTGGTTAGTAATGTAGCCATTTCTGGATCCTAGGAACAGCAAAAGCCAGCTTTTGTGATCATTTCAAATAGTAATTTCTTTCTTGCTGTGCATCCTTCACCCTTTTCATACTACTCCCTTTATCGTATGCAGCTGCTATCCTACTCTTCACTGTGGTGGTGTTTAGAAATTGTGGTTGTAAATGTCTTTTAGGGCAGCTAGTTTTCTGTTTTTTCATGAGGACTGAGAAAGAACTGTACGCTGGCTCCGCATGTCTACTGTGGCGGCTGTGGCTCCAGCACTGCTGTAAGATCTTCAGCTGCTGGGAGGCCTGCTTAGCCAGGAGGGCCGCCTGGGGCACGCAGCTGGGGCNGGTTGGGGTGGAGCCTGGAGATTGTTATTTTAGAGCCTGTATGACAGTCATGGTCCTTAATTTATGAGTGATTTTGTACTCTTTGGCTTCCTGTATGTATGTCGTTTTTTAAAAAAAGAAAACAAATCTGTCAATTAAAGATGCTATTTTCATTTGTCTTAAACATTTAAAAACAAAAAGGTACACAGTGAAAAAAAAAAAATCTCCCACCTGACTCCTGTTTGCCTAGTTTTCTGCCTCTTCCTGCAAACAGATTACCGATTAATAGATTTTGGTGTATCTTTCCAGAGATTGGTGTGTGTGCATTACTTTTCCTTTTGTTTTACATAATTGTTAGCATACTGTTTAGACAGTTCTGTGTGTGCCTGTTTTCTACGTGTATGTATGTGTTTTTTTGTCAAATTAAAAATTAGTGACATTGCAGGAGTGTCAAAAGCAGTTATACAGTAAATAGCTTCCTAGCCCTGAAAAAGGAACAGATTTTTCTTCTTGTATTTTGACCTTAAGTTATAGAGACATAATGCTAGTCTCCACAGTAGCCTGTGCTCCAAAGAGCATCAGTTCATTTTTTTCACTTGTTGGTTTGTAATTGATTTGAAACACAAAACTTAAGGTTAACTAATAATTATTAAATTTTTTTTCTTTTGTAGCATGCAATCCGAAGAGCTACTCTAAATAGGTCATTTACTCCTGTCTTTGTGGGAAGTGCATTGAAGAACAAGGGAGTTCAGCCTCTTCTAGATGCTGTTTTAGAATACCTCCCAAATCCGTCTGAAGTCCAAAATTATGCTATTCTCAATCAGGAAAAGTAAGTCTTGGAAATTGAATCTTAGTTTATACACAAATACTTTAACACTTACATTCTATGAAAGGAATTAAGAATTTAACAACTTTTGATTAAGTTGTGTTTGTTGTTTTTTTCCTATAATTTACTAAAATCAATCACCCGTTTCTATCTGGGTAACACTCTGACATCTAGAAAAATACTTCTTATACTACTTTCCATAGCTCATTCTGTTGGTGAGTTAGAAGTATGATTTATTATCTACCAAGGTTTACATCTTTAGTAAATTTTTTCATTTAGGACCAGCTGTTTTCAGTCATACCAAAAAAAAAAAACCAAACTTTGAGAAACAAACATTTTTTAAATTCTCATTGATTATTTTTCTTTTCTCTGCCACTTCTGTGTTTTTAGTCTATTCTGGTCCTGTTATAATGTAGTAACTAAGCCCTGAGAAGTTATTCTTAATAATTTCTTTCAGTGGACTTTCACCTATGGGAGGTCACAAATGTTTAGCACGCATGTGCTTTTTCTCATGTAAAACTCTTTGATGAAACAAATTGATGTTATCAAATATTGCATCTCATAGATTTACCTTTCTTTTAAGTGACTCAAAAGAGAAAAACAAAATCTTAATGAACCCCGAAAGAAACAGTTGCCACCCGTTTGTAGGCCTGGCTTTTAAACTGGAGGTAAGTGGCTTTCTGATGTATTTAATTGCTGTATGTAGGACTATTCGCAAGATTTTCTTCCTATTACAAAATGACTTTATGAAAGATTTGGTTATAGACTGCTCTGCTGAAAGTCCCCCCAGCCCTTTCCCTACTGCCTCTTCAGCAGGAAGTTACTGCACGCAGCCCACACTTAAGGGGTGAGGAATTATGTTCTACCCTTTTGAGGGGGGAGTAGCAGCTGTCAGTTACTTGGGATTCATCCATGTGGGAGAGTTGTCTTCTCTCCCCCATTTATATTTTTATTCAGTCATTCCTTTATGTCATGATGGCCTCATAGATATTAATTGTGAGATACGATGAGTCATATGTTATTAATTTTGTTGCCCAGGTGTGGCCATTGGAGCTCTTTCAGGTGCTCCTGTGTCCCTTTGACATCCTTCACTGCTTTGTCCTTTTGAATACTTCCTGACTTTGTGCCACTGTAGGATCCTCCATGTCTATCATTTGTATTCTCTGTCCCAGCCCTAGGATCAACCATTTCTCTAGGTGCTGTGTTTCTTTTTAGTCGAGAATGGTATTAGAAACCAAGATTTGAGTACATGGGTGACTTTTTGTTCAGGTGTTGTTCCTTCTGTTTATATATTGTAAGTGGGGAAAAAGATAATTTTGAAGTGTTAAGAGTGGTTATTTCTAGGATGGGACTATAGTTTGGAGACTTCTTCTTAGTTTTCATTTAAAAAGGTTTACAATACACTTCTAAAAGAAAAAAGGGTTAATTTTGTTTTTTATTTAAAAAAATTTTTTTAATGTTTATTTTTGAGAGACAAAGGCAGCACGAGTGGGGGAGGGGCGGAGAGAGGGAGACACAGAATCCAAAGCAGGCTCCAGGTTCTGAGCTGTCAGCAGAGGCTGATGTGGGGCTCGAACTCATGAACCTTGAGATAATGACTTGAGCTGAAATCAGACACTTAACCGACTGAGCCACCCAGGCGCCCCAAAAAAGATAATTTTAAATTAAAAATTACAAATAACATTGCAGTGACAATTTATTATGTGTAAAGCTTTTAAAAATATATATTTAGGAATGTCTTCTTAGTTTTCCTAGAATAGTGATTACTTAATTAAAGGAATGGAATGGTTTATTGCCAGATTTCTTTCATACTCTCAGGGTTAATGTATTAAATTATTTCAGTGAATAACTTTATCAGCATTTGAGTTTTTACTTATTTAAGAAAAAAAATTTTTTTTTTTAATGTTTTATTTATTTCTAGGAGAGAGAGAGACAGCATGAGCAGGGAAAGGTCAGAGAGAGAGGGAATCACAGACTCTGCAACAGGTCCAGGCTCTGAGCTGGCAGTCAGCACAGAGCCTGACGCGGGGCTCGAACCCACGAACCGCGAGATCATGACCCAAGCGAAAGTCGGACGCTCAACTGACTAAGCCACCCAGGCGCCCCTAAGAAAAAATTTTTTAAATGTTTATTTTTGAGAGAGAGTGACAGAGCGTCTGTGGGGGAGGGGCAGAGAGAGGAGACACAGAATCCAAAGCAGGCTCCAGGCCCCGAGCTGTCAGCACAGAACTTGATGTGGTGCTCGAACTCAAAAACTGAGAGATCATGACCTGAGTTGGACAGTCAACCAACTGAGCCACCCAGGCTCCCCAGCATTGAGTATTATTTAAAAATTATTACCACTTTTAAGAATGAAAAATAGTTTTGTAGTATTTCATCTTACTTTAATTTCTAATGATAGCGAGTATTTTTCCATATATTAATTACTCAGTTATAATTCCTCTTTTGTAATTGTCTCTTTCTTTTTTTTTTTTTTTAATGTTTTATTTTTGAGAGAAAGAGCAAGCAGGGAAGGTGCAGGAGAGGGGGGCAGAGAATTCGAAGCTGGCTTTGTGCTGACAGCAAAGAGCCAGAGTGGGGGTGGAACTCATGAACCTTGAGATCATGACCTGAGCTGAAGTCAGAGGTCAACCAACTGAGCCACCCAGGCGCCCCCTCTTCATTTCTTTTTTAAATATTAGTGTCAGGGGCTTGACAGCTCAGCGCCTGGAACCTGCTTAAGATTCTGTGTCTCCCTGTCTGTCTGCCCCTCCCTTGCTCACACTTTTTCTCCCTCTCTCTCTCAAAAATAAGCAAACCTTAAAATAAATAAATAAATTTAGTGCCAAAGTGTTTACTTATTTGAATGACCCTTTTCTAATAAAGCTTACTTTTTAATGTTTGTTTATTTTGAGAGGGGAGGGGCAGAGAGAGAGAATCTTAAGTAGGCTCCGTGCTTAGTGCCGAGGCTGACAAGGGGCTCAATCTCACAACTACAACATTACAACCTGAGTCAATATCAAGAGTCAGAAGCTAATATTACTTATTTTTTAAAACAATTAGCAATTTAAAACTTACAGTCAAATATAGCAGTCTTTTATAGTTCTCTCATTTTTAACCTTAGAAGCCTTCTTCTTTGTATATATTTCATAAATACTTTTGTTTTCTTCTATCTCTTTTATGGTGTGTGTGTTTTTTTTTTCCATTGTTAATCCAGCTGGAATTTTTTTCTGCTGTATGCTGTGAGGTGGACTCTTAAGTGTATCTCCTCTTCCTCCAAATAGAGGGCCAGTAGTCCATTTACCAGTTGTTTTTTTTTTTATATTTTTATTTATTTCTGGGAGCGAGAGAGACAGCGTGAGCAGGGGAGGGTCAGAGAGAGAGGGAGATACAGACTCTGAAATAGGCTCCAGGCTCCGAGCTGGCAGTCAGCACAGAGCCCGACGCGGGGCTCAAACCCACGAACCACAAGATCATGACCTAAGCTAAAGTCGGACGCTTAACCAACTAAGCCACCCAGGTGCCCCAGTTTACCAGTTTTTGAACAACGCTGTGCTTTTCTGTTATGTCTTTTGTCATCATCATCTGTTGACAAATGTATCTATAGGCTCTTCAGTTTAATTTGTGCTACTTCTGTATTTTTTTTAATTTAAATTTTAGTTAACATACACTGCAATATTGGTTTCGAGATTAGAATTTAGTGATTTATCACTTACATACAACACATGGTGTTCATCACAACATGTGTCCCCCTTAAATACTCATGCCCCACTTAGCCCATCTCCCACCCTTCTCCCTCCATCACCACTCAGTTCTGTATCATTAAGAGTCTTTTTAGTTTCCCTCTCTTCTCTCTACCACCCTTCTTGCCGTGTATTCATCTGCTTTGTTTCTTGAATTCTACATGAGTGAAATCACAAGGGATTTGTCTTTCTCTTATTTCGCTAAGCATAATGCATTTTAGATGCATCCATGTCCTTGCAAATGGCAAGATTTCATTCTTTTGGATGGCTGAGAGAGAGAGAGAGTGTGTGTGTCTTCACAAACACCACGTCTTCATCAGTCAGTGGACATTTGGGCTCCCTCTGTAGTTTGGCTGTTGGTAATGCTGCTTGTAAACATTGGGGTGCATGTACCCCTTTGAATCTGTACTTTTGTATTCTTTGGGTAAATACTTAATAGTGAAATTGCTGGATTGTAGGGTAGTTCTATTTTTAACTTTTTGAGGAACCTCCATACTGTTCCCAGAGTGGCTACACGGTTTGCATTACCACCAGCAGTGCAAGAGGGTTCCACTCTGTGTCCTCACCAACACCTGTTGTTACTTGTCTTGTTAATTTCAGCTATTCTGACTGGCATGAGGTGATATCTCAGTGTGGTTTTGATTTGTATTTCCCTGATGATGAATGATGTTGGGCCTCTTTTCATGTGTCAGTTAGCCATCTCAATGTCTTCTTTGGAAAAGTGGCTTTTCACGTCTTTTGCCCATTTCTTAACTGGATTGTTTGTTTTTTGAGTGTTGCATTTGATAATTTCTTTATAGATTGTGGACACTAAACCTTTATCAGATATGTCATTTGAAAATCTCTTCTCCCATTCTGTAGGCTGCCTCTTAGTTTTGCTAATTGTTCCCTTCTCTGTGTGGAAGCTTTTTATGTTGATGAAATCCAAATAGTTCATGTTTGCTTTTGTTTCCCTTGCCTCCAGAGACATGTCTAGTAAGAAGTTGCTATAGCCGAGGTCAAAGAGGTCCTGCCATGGGGCGCCTGGGTGGCTCAGTTGGTTAAGCGTCTGACTTTGGCTCAGGTCACGATCTCATGATTCGTGGGTACAAGCCCCGCTTCGGGCTCTGTGCTGACAGCTAGCTCAGAGCCTGGAGCCTGTCTTCGGATTCTGTATCTCCTTCTCTCTCTGACCCTCCCCTGCTCACGCTGTCTCTGTCTCTGTCTCCCTCTCTCTCAAAAATAAATAAAACATTAAAAAAAAAAGTTGTTGCCTGTGTTCTTCTCTAGGATTTTGATGGCTTCCTGTCTCACATCTAGGTCTTTAATTCATTTTGAGTTCATTTTTGTATGATATGAGCAAGTGGTCTAGCTTCATTCTTCTGTATGTTGCTGTCTAGTTTTCCCAGCACCATTTGTTGAAGAGGCTGTCTTTTTTCCAACAATTACTTTCTCACTTTGTTGAAGATTAATTGACCTTATAGTTGTGAGTCCATTTCTGGGTTCTCTCTTTGTTCTATTCCATTGATCTATTTGTGTGTTTTTGTGCCAGGACCATACTGTCTTGAGGACACAGCATTGTAATATAGCTTGAAATCCAGAATCATTATGCCTCAGTTTTGCTTTTAAAATTTCAGGATTGCCTTGGCTATTCAGGGTCTTTTATGGTTCCATACAAATTTTAGGATTGTTATAGCTCTGCAAAGAATGTCTGGTGGTGTCTTGATAGTACTTCTGTACTTTTTAAGTTTAGAGTGTTTAATATGTTTTTATATTAGTCGGGGTTAGCTTATTGCCATAAGTCTTCAGAAATTTCCATTTTTATCCATTTATTCTTCTAAATGAATTTTAAAATCATTAATCAAATGTTTAAAAAATTCCACTTGGGAATTTTATTGCTATTGTGTTAAACCTATATGTTAGCATGGGAAGAATTGGCAACTTTTAAAGCATATCTAATTGGCTAGTGTTAATATTGAGGAAGAATTGATCCGTGATTGGGGCACCTGGGTGGCTCAGTGGTTAAACGTCCGACTTCGGCTTAGGTCATGATCTCATAGTTCGTGGGTTCGAGCCCCATGTTGGGCTCTGTGCTGACAGCTCAGAGCCTGGAGCCTGTTTCAGATTCTGTGTCTCCCTCTCCCTCTGACCGTCCCCTGCTCACACTGTCTCTCTCTCTCTCTCTCAGAAATAAATTTAAAAACATTTAAAAAATTAAAAAAGAATTGATCTGTGTTTATTTCACATTCTTAAAGAATGCTTCTTTGTGGGCACCTGGGTGACTCAGTCGGTTAAAAATCTGAGTTCGGCTCGGCTCATGATCTCCTGGTTCATGAGTTCTAGCCCCACTTCGGGTGAACCTCACTTTTCTTTCTCCCTCTCTCCCTCTCTCTCTGTCCCTTGCTCATATATGCCCTCTCTCAAAAAAAAATGCTTATTTGTATAGCTTTCCAGGTGCTTATCAAAGGTTTTTTTTAGTTGTATAGTGCACCTTTACTGTTTCTAATTATATTTTTGTTTTCTGCAATATATATTGTCTTTTCAATAATTACAATTTTGTGTTTTACATCTTAATTAAACTGAACTTATGAAATAATATTAGAAGGCAAAAGGATATGTCCTTATTGCATATACAATTTAAAATTATTTTCTGATTTTTATTTCAGAAGAATCAAATAATATCATGGATTGTGTTAACCAAAAAAAATCAGCCATAACCATTTAACTCCTGTATATTCAAAGCCAAAATGTTAAGAATTTTATGACAGTAAACCAAAACACATATATAAAGCATACTACTAAAGTTGAAAGGGAATAATTGGAGGTTGTTGTGAACTTTTTCTCCTAATTTTGATTCTTACATCTCTTTTGTCTTTCTGCCCTTACCCAATCTTGACTTCTAGGCTGGGCGATTTGGACAGTTAACATATGTCCGCAATTATCAAGGAGAGCTGAAGAAGGGTGACACCATCTACAACACGCGGACGGGAAAGAAAGTGCGGGTGCAGAGGCTGGTTCGCATGCATGCCGACATGATGGAGGCAAGTGCAGGTCCTTGCTGGGGGATCAGAAATCTCTCTCATGCAGTTCATGTGAACTAGATCTTCCTTCTTGGTATCCTGAGCCCCACAAGAAAATCACTTCTACTTGAATGTGTTTTCCTAGCTTCTTCCTTTTTACTTAGATATGCTACAGTTCTTTTTTTTTTTTTAATTTTTTAACAGTTATTTATTTTTGAGAGAGAGACAGCATGAGCAGGGGAGGGGCAGAGAGAGAGGGAGACACAGAATCTAAAGCAGGCTCCAGGCTCTGAGCTGTCAGCACAGAGTCCAGTGTGGGGCTCGAACTCATGAACTGTGAAATCATGAGCTGAGCTGAAGTCGGATGCTTAACCGACTGAACCACCCAGGTGCCCCTGCTATAATTCTGATGTAGCACTTTAGTATGGGCTAAATTAGTAGATGTTAAGGACACATTTGATGTCCGTGTTTGTGATTAGCTGTATTTCCTCAATGGCCAAGGTTAAGGAGAAGGCTAGTTAGTTCCCTAAGACTCAGAACACAAGGTTCAGCACCTTTCTCAAGGGCTACCATCACAAAGAGTATAAAATAGGTGTTAGGACAGTGTGGCTGGTTCTCAGAGGCAATTGAGAGTAATTAATTCATACATAGCCTCCCATGTTGTTCAGGGAATTTACTTTTAGAAGTATGGCCTGTGTGAAAGCCCTGTTTAATCCTTGAGCTTTTTATTCCTATTATAGAACCAACTTGGTGCTAAAATCCATCTGAAGAACCTCTCAAAACTCTAATCTGGGAAATAAACTTTGGTTTATGGGTTGAAATTTTGAACTGACTCTGAATCTATCCATGCCTTCTTGGTTCTTTTAGGATTGGGCCTTGGTAGATAAGCTAAGTGTGTGAGGTTGTCTCCTACTCCGTCCCGCTCTTTCCTAAGTCAGCTCTGTATTCTGGGAGAGGTTTATTTGAGCAAAATCTTACAACATTCAGAAATCTCTGGTAGTCATAACTTTGTCATTCCTGGAAGGTGAATGAGCAGTCTTTCAAAATTGGATGCAATTGCTGTTTTGTGAGTTAGGCAGCAGAGGGCATTCTAGAGGGATTCCTGATTGTCACAGCTGTTTGTTTTTATGGGCCAGACGCTAGGAGATGTGTTCTTTCTGTGTAATGGTTAATGACTCAGGCACACTTGCTCATTCACAGCCACAGCTGTTATGAATGAACTGTCAGTATAAATGGACAAAAACTAGGAAACTTAAGAGGCACCAATGCTTTGTTCTTCGATTTCCTGTGTTTACTTGACTTCTTGCATCTGTGAGAAATTAAGATTATTTTAAGTACAATGAGCTGAATTCCCCTGCCTTTGTTTTCAAAACTTCCTTTGCGGTTTTTCCTATGTTTTTGTCATACGTATGTCATTGTTGGACTGTGGCAACATGTATAATATCCTTTTTTTTTTTTTTTTTAATTTTATTTTTCTTGAGAGAGAGCGTGCATGCAGGCCAGTGCAGTAGGGGCAGCGTGGTGTGGTGGTGGTGGTTGTGGTGGTGGTGGTGGTGGTGCGGGGGGACGGAGAGAGAATGAGAATGCCAAGTAGGCTCCGTGCTCTCAGTGCAGAGCCCGGTGCAGGGCTCAATCTCCCAACCATGGGATCATGTTCTGAGCCAAAATCCAGAGTCAGGCATTTAACCAACTGGGCTACCTAGGTGCTCCATGTAAATCCATAGAAATAACTTTAGAAGTGTGAGGCTCTGTGTTCTGTCATTACTACAGATCCTCCAAATAATGATGCCATAGTAAGTTTCCATTTAAAGGAAAATCTCGTCATTTGAGATGTGGTTTAAATAAAGGCCCTACTCAAGCTACATCTTGCTATGGTTGATTGATGGTATTGCACTGGTTCTATCTAATTCATTCTTTGTAGAATCCATGGTGAGCTACTGCCATGTTTGTTTAGGTACAATGTGTTTATTGTGTGATTACTTTTTAGCTACCATGTCCTGATTTGTATTACTTGCAAGCATCATTTTGCGTTATTTCTTTATTTAGGATGTTGAGGAAGTGTATGCTGGAGACATCTGTGCATTATTTGGCATTGACTGTGCTAGCGGAGACACATTCACAAACAAAAATAATAGTGACCTTTCTATGGTATGTCATTTCATTTCAAGGCTGTTTGTCACCTAAGTTTTAACAGTTTATGTTTTTATATAGTACATTTAGTACTTCAGAAAAAACCACAGAAGTTTTTACTTGTTGCCACAGGCATCAGTATAGATTTGTTGTGGCTCTTTGGATGTCAGTTAGACAGATGCTCTGTGTAAGCTAACTGAGCTGGTTTTTCTTAGTGAAATAATTCTCTGAATTATTAAACAGTCCTCTGAGGTGTAGCACGGAGGGAGGACTCTTCACTAGCTGCACCTGGACTGTGTAGCGCCGACTCCTCTACTCTGAGACCTGCCTCCCCATTGGATATGCCCCTCTAATTCCTGTCACCACAATCAGGCTAGTCCCAGTGGAGTGGCACTTACTAATCTAGCAGCCAGAGTGGACCCTTGCCTCATTCCCCCGGAGAACCTGAACATGTAGACGAGGGGATAGCAGAATGGAACCCTGCTCGAAGGCGAGGTGCAACTAAACAATCCTACTGCAGATAGCCTGCCCTGTGGAACTCGGTGTTTTTTCATCACTGAGGGGTCCCAAAGGAAAGAGCATGCTTGAGCAGGTCCTGCCTATGAATCTCTCACTTATTTCCCTTTTTTGCCCCTGTAGGCAAACCGGCTCTCTGACAGTAAGATCATCTGTGTAAGCTGAATCCAGTAAAGAAAGAATAGGAGTACGCAGGGAGATGGAGATTTGCAGTGAAGGAATTTATAGGGGGTCCTTTACATAAGTGGTCCATCTCTAACAGAGGAGCACTATAATAGTTCCTGTATTATGTGACGAATTCATAATTTTATAATTTAGTTTTTCTGTATAAAATACTCTCTAATGTCTATGATTTTACATTCTGATTTAAGATACTACAGAAAATCAAAATCTCTACAGGTTTGGGAGGGGATCTAGAGAAGGGGCATGTTTTGTAAACAAATATTATTGATAAGACCTTCTCTAAGTATTTGTCATCAGTAATATGAGGGACTGGAGGTTGTGGGAAGTGGTTAGGCTTTGAAGCAAATAGAGCTTGATTAGAGTCTCACCTTTGGCCCGTACTCCCTACTGGCCCTTGGCCAAGTTATTTTGTCTCTTTCTAAGCCCTTAATAATTATATTTGCAAAATGGGGATAATAACATCTGCTTGTCAGAATTGTGATTGATTGAATGAGGTATCATAAGTATAAAGAATCTAGTGTCCTTTCTCTGTTTTATCAATGGTCATGGTATATTTTGATTAAATAAAGTAACTTATCAAAAGATAACAACAGCACATGTAGCCACTAGCCAATAAGAAATTCCACATCTTGGCATTGGGTTCATTATGATTATGTTTAAACCAAAGGTGTCAGTAAACTTAGAGGTCTTAAACAGTTAATAAATAAATTATTTTTGTTATTTTGGGAGGGAGGAGATCATGTAAATGTGTGCCTTTATTTATTGATGTATTATATTGATATGTTTAATACAAAACAGACCACACTATATATTGTGTAGCCTAAACATGTTGACTGGTATTTGTACTTTGTTCTTTTGTAAGTAGCACATTAAAATTAATTCATCTGACCCAAACAATACTATATTTGAATTCTTCTCTGTTCTTTTAAAAAATATTTTAGGAGTCAATTCATGTTCCTGATCCTGTCATTTCAATAGCAATGAAGCCTTCTAACAAGGTAGGAGACGGTTGTCAAACTCAGTGTATCACAGTAAAAACTTGAGCTCTTTTTCATCTTTCCCCACAATGCATATAGTATCTTATGATAATCAGCAATCTTATGGTCTCTATTTCTTCTTTTGGTATTGAGATCACCTTTTTTTTTCCTTTTTGTTGTTAATGTTTGTTTATTTTGAAAGACAGCATGCATGCACAAGCACAGGAGGGGCAGATAGAATCCCAAGCAGGCTTTACACTGTCAGCGCAGAGCCCGACTCAGGGCTGAATCCCAGGAACCCACAAAATCATGATACGAGCTGAAATCAAGAGCCGGACACTTAACCGACTGAGCCACCAAGGCGCCCAAGATCACCTTTTAAAACTATCAGTCTGGGGACACCTGAGTGGCTCAGTCAGTTAAGTGTCTAACTCTTGGTTTCGGCTCAAGTCATGATCTTGTGGCTTTCTGGGTTGGAGCCCCACATTGGGCTCTGCACTGGAAGTGTAGAGCCTGGTTGAGACTCTCTCTCTCTCTCTCTCTCTCTCTGCCCCTCCCCCACTTGTGCTGGCTCTCTCTCAAACTTAAGAAAACAAAAAACTACCAGTTGGTTGGCAGTAATTCTCACATTGAAAAAAATTGATGGTATTGGGGTGCCTGGGTGGCTCATTTGGTTGGGCAGCCCAACTTCGGCTCAGGTCATGATCTCATGATTCGTGGGTTCGAGCCCCGCATCAGGCTCTGTGCTGACAGCTAGCTCAGAGCCTAGATTCTGTGTCAGATTCTGTGTCTCCCTCTCTCTCTGACCCTTCCCTGCTCACGCTCTCTCTCTCTCTCTCTCAGAAATAAAAAATAAATAAATAAAAACATTTAAAAAAAGAAAAAATTAATGGTATTTAAATTGGTGCAAGGCAGTGCTTTCTGACTCTTTACAGTATCACTAGCTCCAAAGTGATAAGAATATTTTCATAGATTCAGATCATAAAGGAATGAAAAAGGGGAAACAGGGACATTTGTCTTAAGTTGTAGTAAAACCTCACTAAAGTACATTAGACTACTGCATAGATAAATTGCTTCATCTCTGGTTTTGGGCTAGTTAGAAAGTACATGTCTGGTTCTAACGTGGAAAGTCTAAAACAAGACTGTCTTACTTTCAAATATAATAGTTTTATGATTGGACTTTATGTCATTTAGCTTTTTATGAAACTAGAATTGCTTCAATAGGTTTAATTTGCATTGCTGCCATAGTTGAGCTCTTAAGTTGCTTTGACGTTCATTAATAGTCATGTTAATATTGTAAATTGAAGTGAACCCATTCATGCATTGAGTGAACATTTTATGACCTCTTGTCAGCTGGGTGCTATTGTTTATACAACGTACTCTGATTTATTGTCTTGTGAATACATTAATACGTACTACTTCCTCTTTTTTGAGGAAATGAGATTTTCCAGACCCTTCTTGGTACAGAAAAAAGAATGTTGAGGGAGTAAGAAACATTAAATCCTTCCATCTCAAAAATCTGAGAAAAGGCAAACCTTGCATATTACTACACAGTGAAATGCCACAGGTCCAGGTGCTTTGCAAAATCGTTTGCTTTGTCCTTCAGAATATTCAGGGACAAAAGTTAAAGATACTATGCCTCTTCACTCCTGATTCAGAGTCCATGTAAGGTATTTAACTGTTGATAGTTGACAACAGTGGAGGGAAATCAACGGCAGGTTTTTTGGTGTCTCAGAGCTATATCCTTGCTGGAATAAATTAATTTAAATCAAATGATGACATCACTGCATAAAGCTCTGAATCTCGATAGTATGAGCAGGGATGATCTTCTAGTAAGTTGACAGTACCTAGCTAATGTAGCGAAAAGGCAAGAGACTTCAGAGATAGACTAACCCAGGATTCAGTCCTGGCTTTGCCGTGCGCTTAGTTCTGTGGCCTTGAGCAAGTCACTTCTTCTTTCTACACCTAGTTTCCTCACCTGTGAAACATGGATAATTCTGTCTGGCAGTATTGTGGGTAGAATTTGAGGAACATATACACAGCATACTCCTATAGAATGGTTCCATGCACATGTGACAGCTGTTAAATACTGGTAGTTCAGGGTGTGTTAGTTTTTTATTGCTGCCATAAGAAAGTACCACAAACTTGGTGGCTTAAAATAACACAGATGTATTCTTTTTAGTGTTAGAAATCTGATGTAGTTCTTAATCAGCTAAATTCAAGATATTGACAGAGCTGTGTTCCTTTCTGGAGGCTCTAGGGGACATTTTATTTTTGGCTAACTCAGATTGTTGGCAAAATTCAGCCCTTTATGGCTATTAGGACTAGGGTCCCCATTTCCCTGATGACTGTCACCTGGGGCCTGGTTCTAGCTTCTAGAGGCTACCCATCTTCTGGGGCTTAATTCCTCTTGTCTTCTTGCTGTCAACCACAAAATGAGTCCCTTTTGTGCTTCAAATGTCTTTTCCCTCTTCCCTTATTCCATCTCCCTAAATTAACCCTTCTGCACTCCTCTTCCTTTTTAAAGATTCTTCAGATTCTTCATGGTAATTTCTCCCCATCTCAGTGTCTGTAACCTTAATCATATCTGCAAAGTCCCCTTCACCTCTAAAGTAATGTTCACAGGTTTGGGGGATTAGGGTGTATCTTTAGAGGACCATTATTCTGCTTACCATGTATGGAGTTACATCTAAGGAGAATTAAGGTACATCCAACTACGTCCAAGCAAGTTGTTTTGATAGGGAGAAGTCTCACTGTGGCATTTGCTTTACTCTTGGTCTTAACTAAATCCTGCTTGAAGCTACAGTCAAGTCTTGGTAAACATATTGATTCCTTTGATTATGTATAGGATTTCTGAAATGTAACAGTAACAGGTTCTTTCCCCTTCATGGGAAGTTTTTCACAAGTGGATAGTTTCTGTATATCTAAGAATAGGAAAAGGCATAGTTAAGTCTTGGACTCTTGTTTTCTATCTTGATATGGAAAGAAAATTCTTTCAGCCATCTTTTCGCTGCTCTCTTGACTGGGTGGCATCCAAGCTCACATTGAAAGGTTATGGCCCAGGAACTAGGTGGGGATCATTGTTATGTCCTGTTAACGTATTTGATTTCATTCGCTAAAATTCTTTCAACAACCCTATTGCTTATCATGCTAAGTAAAATGTGTAATGACTTTCTGTTTTTAAAGAATGATCTGGAAAAATTTTCAAAAGGTATTGGCAGGTTTACAAGAGAAGACCCTACATTTAAAGTCCACTTCGACACTGAGAGCAAAGAGACAATTGTATCTGGAATGGGGGAATTACACCTGGAAATCTATGCTCAGGTAATGAATAACAAGAAAATTAAGTTAAATTCATTGTATTTGTTTCTGTCTTGTTGCAAGTCAATAATTCTTAGTCTAATGACTGTAAATTGATAGTGGTTCTTCACACTTCATTCTGGTTTGTATCCAGATGTGGCATACTGTGTTACAAATGTTACTGTGTGTTACAGATTAATTCTTTTTGATTTCTGAATCCTTTTATTTGTAAAATACTGCAGACTCCTAGAATTAAGGCTCAACAACTGCAGTAAGACCATCCATCTATTCCTTAGGTCATGGTTAGTTGGGTCAAGTAAATCCTGGACCCAGCCTTAGGGAGAGACCTGCTGAGGAAGCTGGCCTATCAGTACCCACTCTTCAGGCCATTTCTTCCCTGTGGTCTTTTCAAGCTCGTGCTTAAAGATCATCAGAATATAGATAATAGACGGGCCATATTTTCCTAGGAAAGGTCTTCTTTATGAATGAAAACAAAAGCTATATGACATATTAAAAATTCAGGTTGTGATCACATTTTAGAAGTTAAGACAGTAGAAAATTGACAACAGATTCACCTGCTATTCCAGTGAATATGTAATAATACAGAAAAAAGGTGAAGTTTTAGTGGATAGACTAATTAGAGGTAAGTGTAAGTTAATCAGTCTTAATTAGAATTCATTTACATGAAATCTTTAAAAAGCAGTTTGTATTACTTGATATGCCTCTAACCTTTGTAAGATACTTAAATCATACAAGGTTTATCTTTTTTGAAATATGTTTAAACAAGTGCTTCAATGGTAGTTAAGGTTCTTAAGATTTTTCTTCTTTAATTTTTTTAAGTATACCAAAAAATTATCTCCCCTGTTCTTTTTAGAGGATGGAAAGAGAATATGGCTGTCCTTGTGTCACAGGAAAGCCAAAGGTTGCTTTCAGGGAGACCATCACTGCCCCCGTCCCGTAAGTATGCAACACAATTAAACATACTAGGAGACTGGAATTGAAGCTTTTTATTATAGGATATACATACCACTATTAGTGTTGGGATACTCTTACATCATGACACTGTTACAGAATCTGCAGTTCTATACTGCAATGAAGACATTTATACAAAGTGACACTTTGCAGTTTGGCCCCATAAGCTAGGTATCCATGAAGATCGGGAAAACACAGCATTTATAAGCATGTTGCCACTTCATCCAGCATTAGGGTCTTCATTTACTCCAGTTGTGCTTCCTTTGGCAGACGGCTGTTATGCTTTACTTTAGTACCGTATTGTGGATGCCAGAGAACTTGCATTTGCCAAGGAATAATTTCCTGCAAGTAAAGGAAACTAACTAATGCTGTGATAAAATTCAGAAGATGTCTAAGAAAACAATGTTGGATTTATAGGACAAAATAGTCTTTATAAAGAACAGCATAAAAAAGGGTAAATGGCTATAAGTATAAAATACTTCAGCCTGGTATCTATTTTAATTTACATAAATTCTTATTTAGAGTCAGAATTATGACTTAGAATTATGAACTACATTGTGGCTACAATACAAGTCTCTGTTTTCACAGTCACATCAGATAAAGGTAGATGATACTTTACCTGAGATGCAATGTCATGAAGTAGAATGGTGTAGTCTAATTCAATGAAGTCATCATTTCTTTGCTATCACAAAAAATAAAAACCTGGTGTTTGAAACTTCATATCTTTGGCAAAAATAATACGTTCATTTTAAAATTGAGCTTTCATTACTAGATGATTATAATATTTGCATTTAATAAGTAAAAATAAACATTGAATGTTATAATTTAGCCTTATCAGAAAACTATGTTCTTATAAAATTAAGTTTTTGTTCAAACTACATTTAAAATCATGATTTCACCTGGTACTCTAAAAGTTGTATACCCTTGGGGCACCTGGGTGGCTCAATCTTTTAAGCAGATGACTCTTGATGGTTCAGGTCATGTTCTCACAGGTTCGTGAGTTCAAGCCCCATGTTGGGTGCCACACTGGCAGTGTGGTGCCTGCTTGGGATTCTTTCACTCCCTTTCTCTCTGCTCCTCCCTCATTCACACTCTTTTTCAGAGCATACATAAATAAACCTTAAATAAATAAAGTTGTGTCCCCTTTTTAGGTGCTGGGGTATGATAGCTACTTTAGAGTATTACAATCTAAAGTTTATCATTTAAGATTCCTTAATGTTTCCATTATGCAGAAAAAGATCATTTAAGGAATAAACTATGAAATTGAGTGTTCACATTAAAGGAAACCAATTTTATAACAGAAATTCTTTTTAAAAACTGAGAGTAGTAAAATTTAATGAATGTAGTTATCTAGTTTTATAATTAAAGCTTTGCTCTGTGCTGCTTATTGCTATGGGCATATAAAGTATTTATACCATCTGCTACATAGAAATACCGCATAAAACTACATTCACCAGAGACCTGTTGTACAAGGTTGTTGGCTTGTAATCAATGTATCGAAACAAGCCCTAGCCTCCGAGGGACAGCACACGCTACTGTGGCTCCTTTGGTTAATAGGGATTATAAATGTGCAGTAAACCTTTCTGTTGAAATTTTAATTAATGCTTTAAAACTTTGATGAAGGGTTATAGGAGTTTTCTTTCATAAAACTACTAGTACTGGCTGGAGCATATTTTGCTACAAAAACATGCCTTGCAAACCATGATTATGACCATATAATTTCTGTAACCTGGACCTGTCACTCAATTACTTGAGGCCTCAGTACCCCTACAGGAATGTTGTAACCAAAGCGTTATCTGTAGAAATGCATTAGAAAAAGGCTCTCTTTCTGAAAATGTTGTAGTATTTATGTTAGGGATTTGGCATCATGTTGTGACGACTGTGACTGGGTGTCCTGCCCCCCAAGGCCCACAGGTATCATGTTACAAAAACCTGTGGAGCAAAGGTTCTGCAGTTGCCTTGCAGTTTGTTACCAGCCAGCAGAAACAAGTCATGTGGAACGTCCTTTTTACTTACAGAGCTCAGACTTTGTTGTGATGTCTTTGCATTGTTTTTCTTTAGATCTTTTACATATCTACAGTTGACTTTGTAACCTCTTAATAAGGCTGAAATGTGAAGTTGACTTTATCTCTTTAAAGTCTAGAAAGAGGCAGTTCTAAATAGTCCTATCCGACAAAACACCAGGCTAGCAACAAGAAATGAGGTTGTAGATTATGACTAAATGCGTTATAAAAGAAAATCATGTACAGCATGCTTCACAAAGATTAAGATGCTAATATTTTTGTTCCAGCCGATCCCTGGGGCAAAAAATGGCAGCCATGTCTCTGGCACCACCATTTCAGAGAGGAGGGAAACAGAGGTAGTTTCAGTATTGCATAGCTATAGGAAGTTGAACATAAAATTTAGATTGCCAAGGAATATAATCTGTTTTAAGCTGAGCACAAGAACTGGCCAAATTACCTATAACTTAGTACTTCACTCTCTTGAAACTGCAGCTTCACTTTTCTTTTTAGCCGTGGTTGTAAGTTTCACTGCTTCAAAAACAGGCTCACTATTTTTAACGTAAAATGATTAAAGGGGCACTGTTTATCCAATTCTGAATAATCACACTCTCTGTAAAATAAACTTTGTTAATAGTATATCTTATAGAAATCACTTACCACTTGCTTGACAGTTTGAATTTTTACCATTTTATACCATGTGTTTTCAGTAGAATTCTGCCATATTATATAACCACAGGCTACCCACGCTAAATGTCGAACTGGCTTCATTTCTGGAGATACATTTCCAAAACTGTCTGGTGAGAGAAACATTTATATGGCAAATGTAATTACTTTATGTATACGGTTATTAACCTTTAAGAAAATTTAAATCTAAGTCGTGTCTTAATTTCCTTCAAATGTGTACAGAATGCAATTAAGCCATGGATCTACAAAGTTGCAAGACCTTTTTTTGTTGAATTAGATTGGCAGTGAGTAATTTTGCAAAAGCCAGTATATTTCCAACATTATGTTACCATCTAACAGTTTTGTGCATAGATAATTAATACCGATCTTAAAGTTGAAAAAAAATTTCCATGCCATATTTATATACCTGGAATATTTTGTGCTTCAAGTGGTTCCTTCATAGACTTGAGTCTTTGATAAAATGTGTTATCTTCTTTATCTGGGTTCTTTCCAATTTCTCCTTCAAATGTGAAGTTGACTTCTGGTGCAGTATCTTGTCCCGTTAGAGGGTACAGTACTTCAGCTGTACAGTTCAGGGTCACTTGCTGTTTGAAACATTTTGCAAAGTATCTTTATGTGTAGATGGCCATCGATTAGTAATTGTCACTCTTAAGATACAACAGTTAAAGTGTTGGCCTTCTAATGGTGTTTCAAATGACTTCAGAGTGTTTATTACAGAGGCATCTAATTGGATGTGGCCTACAGCTTCATTAAAGATCTCTAAAATAGGTAACTTATTTTATAACTTACAGGGTTTCATAATTTTATAAATTCTTCCTAAAACATTATTTCAGTATTAATGGGGTCCATTTGTAAGGACAGATTTTAGTCTGATTTGTAAGGATAGATTTTAGTCTGATTTTATATACTACCTCTAGCCTCTGGTTACTTTTTAAAATCTTTCTGTTACTCTCTGCTTCTGAATTAACAAGAAATATTCTCAAACCCAGATACAGTAATCTGTATCTTTATGTATAATTAGAAAATAGTAGCATTGGTTCTGCTTTGAAAGATGGCTGTCTAGCAGCTCAGATGTCTTTTAATAAATCTTATGTTAACCTGTATCTCTTCTGAATTATGCTCAACAAAAGGGCAAGCTTTTTTTAAAAAAAATGTCAAGATGTTTATGGTACAAATTGCAATTCCTTTCTTTTAAGTGTGTCTCACTAATTATTTGGCAGGAATATAGTTTTTAAAAATTTCCTTGCCCCATTACTAAAAATTCTTATCTGACATGGTGGTATCATTAGGTCATTTTATTGCACATAAATATCTTTAAAAGAAATAGAATGAGAAAGCAGACATATAAGAAAGTGATGATGATTGCAGAGTAAATTACTTGTTCATTTAGGCATAAGTTCACACTGTCCTATGAGTATATAACCTTTTTTAAGGGAATTTATTTGAACCGAAATGTATATAGTCTTTGCTAACTACCTAAATAGAAATACTCCATGTATCTCAGAACATATTTTAAAAAGCATAAAATCTGACCCTTGTATAGTTATTTTTTCAAGGCAGGGATTTCACAACAACTTAAAAAAATTAATCCGATGATTTTTATCAGCAAAGGTGATCTAAAATATTTCTAGAATCAAATTTTGTTTAATAATAAAGGATGTTTCACTTACTTTTTGGATAATTTCTTCCACAGAGAATTTAAGGCAATACTTATGTCCTCTTCCTGGAATATCCTATTAAGAAAACATGATGAGTTATTATAACAGCAACTCAGTTATTTGTATTGTTAGAAGAATACACTCTCATTTGGTTGGGACAGAGGGCTGACTGGTGGGGGTAAATGATTAAAGCCTTAGAGCTTGAAAAAGGTATGTCACCATGTATATAACATCAAATTCCAGAAGTCCTCTATCAGGTTTATTTTGGATGAGAACAGAAGTGGGGGTTAAAAGCATATATAAATAAAATGGGTTATAATTCACTTTCAATCATCAGAGGATGTCAACCTCTGGATCTCTGATCCTAAATTCTCTACAAAATAAATTGTAAAACATCTTCTGATTCTAAGATGAAAAACAGGATACACCAATGAAAAGTTTTTCAGAAAGCCCTGTATAGCTTCCAGACGGTGTTTAGTGAAGGTGAATTCCATTTTGGGGCAGACTACTGCAAAGTGGTTAGAGATGTTAAGTACTGTTTTTACTTATACATTAGTGGACCTGCAAAATGATACTACAACAAATTTTATAACTGTAAGACAAATGTTTAGGTATTTCACTTTTGAATCAAGATACAATTAAGAGTTTATACCTCATTATCTGGTGCAGTTTTGAAGTAACATCTACTCCCTCTCAGCTCTTACAGACTATTGGTTAAATTTATGTCGGAAAACTAAGCAACAATCTCAAATCTTGTTTCACTAAAACGGAAACAAGCGTGGTTAGTTATAGCTGTGGCCATAAGCATTTAATTTAACCTTTTGCCAGAGGGAGCACATCTTTTACAGAAGGCAGTAGCCTTAGCGTTTGGGTTGTTAAAGCAACGCTTCAGCCAGAATGCTTTTCTCTGATTTTGGTTGTCAGTTTCTTTTGCTGTTTACTTCTCCCTTTTCGGTAGCGGGGTCTGGTAAGGATTGTTCTTAAAATTGAGGCAAAGAAGAATGTTTGGAAGACAGGAGCTTTTGTTGGTTCAGATTAGCGTAGTAGATAAGAAACACAGTAGCAGTTTTAAGATTCTTTTGAATGGTTCCTACGGGTTTCACTTTGTAAAGGGTAAAATGCCGCCTCACATTTAGAACATTTTCCCATTTCTTTGTAATGGTGCCCATTAGAAACCGTCTGCCTTTCCAAGGGGGGAAAAAAATAAAAAACCAAAAAACTAACGACCCTCGCTCCCCCGGAGTGTCAGCTGTCTCCAGAAATGTTAACTTCCCTAGACTCGCCTAGTCCCCAAACAGGCAAGGGTGGAGCGGAAGGGAAGTCGCGCGAAGAACGAGGCTAAGACCCTCCGGAGTGCGGAGTGCGGGGAAAGCGAGTAGGTGCGGACTCACCTCCATGCTGGCTTGTTTGATAGTCTGCACCAGAAACACCTTGTGGGGGGTCCCCTGCTGGTAGTTGATGCAGTTCTCCGCCACCGCGGCGGCCCTGGAGGCTGGGTAGTGGGTCGGCGGGATTTCCATTCTTGGTGAGCGGGCCGGTGGGTGAGTGCGCTGCTGCTCCAGCTGAAGGTGCGCTGGTCCGGGCTCCGGCCGGGTGGCTGAAGCGGAAGAGTCAGCACGCCTCGTTCGGGCTGGGTGTGGGCAGGCGCGCCTGCTCCTGCCCTCCCTCTCCCTCCTTCCCTCCTTCCGATCCGCTCTGGGAAGCTGCCGCGGGGCGCTGGCTTCTGTGGCACCGCCCTTTTGCTGCCTACGTTTACTCGAGGATTCCTACGAGGGCGCGAGGCCTGGCCTCCTTTCCGGCGGGAGAGGGGGGAGGTGTGGGGAGGTGGGTTAGGTTGGCACGGGCTTCATCCTTCCTTTCATTGACCTTTACTGAAGTGCCGGGAGGGGGCTTTCTGCCCTTTTCCTTTATGGAGCGCCTCTGGGGACTCCGGTTTCCTCTCCTTGGAAGGAGTCTGATTGCTTCCCATGGAGGCCGTAGCACACCTTCCGTATGCACACTCGCGGTGTCCGTCTCGGGACAAAGTGCACAGGAGCTGTGGGTAGTGAGTCCATTACTTCTTTCTCCTTCCCATTCTGAGAGTCCATGAGCCCGCCCTACTTAATCCACCCTTTCTGTGGGAATTGGACCAATGCTGCCCAAATCAGGGGATGAGAAACTGCAAATAGTATTAATTTGGAGGATTGTATAATTTGGATCAGGAGAAATAAAAAATACACCTGCACCCTTTTTACCCTTACTAATACATAGAAAAATGAGGTTTTGCTTTGGTTTTATCCATGCTTCTTACTTTCTGAGTCAATTTGAAAATTTAAGAATTAAAGTATTAGTGTTTACTTTAAGAATTAAAACATAGGGGTGCCTGGGTGGTTCAGTCCCAAGCGTCAGACTCTGGGTTTCTGGTCAGGTCATGATCTCATCTCACCTTGTGAATTCAAGCCCACATCTGACTCTGCTGACAGTGCAGAGAGCCTGTTTTGGATTCTCTCTCTCCCTCTCTCTAGTCCCCCCCTCACCACCCCCCCGCCCCCGTTTGCAAGCATGGTCTCTCTCTCGAGCTTGCTTCCCCGCTTTCTCTCACTCTCAATAAAAAAAAAACATTTTTTTAAAGAATTAAAACATCCTTAAGAACTGAACTTAAAGCACTACACTGAAGTAACTTCTAACAAAGGCAATAGTTTTTAAAGCTAAGTAAGCAAGCACAAACTTTTAGTAGACGGTGTATTTTCATTCTCCAGGTTTTTTAATTACCTTCTTGTTTTACTTGTGAAGGGACCGGATATTGTTTGGATTTGCTCTAGATTGGTTCTTTTTTATCTGTATGGCCAAACCTTCACTTTGGCTTGTTGGCTTGGAAATAGAGATTCTTTGCTTTTTTTCTCAAAATAGATTTTTGAAGGTTCTTTAGGTAATCATATGTGTTGTGGCACTTTTAAAACTAAATTTAAAAACATGTTTGTGATGTATTGTAATCAAATGTAATACCCTCTTCAATTTACTAATAAAGTCCTTATTTGGAGTAAATATATATATTTTTTAAATGTAAGCAGTGAGGCATTCCTGTTGTTTCTAGGTATTTTAGCCAACAAATGTCAAGTAAGTAGTGGATGCAGGGGTTAGCTTCTCTTCTTAAGGCTTTTTCTCAAAAAAACTGAAGGTTGTTTTACTTTTTGGGGGGTGAGAAGGCGAGTAAACTCATCTGAGAGTAAACATCTTAGGTTGTCCTTATGTGTTTGGGGGCGGGGAGAGTAGGTATGTGAATTGTTTGAATAGTGTGTTTCTGTGATAATGTCCAGGAAAGAGAGACTGAGTACATTCTGATGATGTTGAAAGAGCTTTTTGCTGATGATAACATTTTTAGTTTCACAAATAGCTAGTTAACATCTCCTAATTACTACCTGTTAGAGTTGTGAGAAATACAATATGTGAGCTTCCTAGATAAAGTCACCATTTGAAGCTTTATGAGTATGGTTACCATCTTTGCAGGTCAAAGCTAATTATGTAGCTTGTGACATATTAGGCATTTACTAAAAGTATACGTGATAATTTATGTTCTTTTGTAAGTATAATTATTGGGACGCCTGGGTGGCTCAGTCAGTTACGCGCCCGACTTCGGCTCAGGTCATGTTCTCATGGTTCATGGGTTCAAGCCCCGTGTCCAGCTAGCTCAGAGCCTGGAGCCTGCTTCAGATTCTCTATCTCCCTCTCTCTTTGACCCTCCCCTCCTCATGCTGTCTGTCTGTCTGTCTCTCTCTCAGAAATTAAAAAAAAAAATGTAATTATTACTTTAAAACGTAACTTTAAATTATTGCTTTAAAATGTTTTAACATTACTAAAATCACTTAAATAAAACATTTATTTAACTAGATGTTAAATGAACTGCATTAAGACATTAAGAGACTCTTATTCCTATACTTGAGTCCTTAAAGCTTTATGATTGGTTAGTCAAGAGTCTGTTATCCTCAAATTTGACTAATGTATGGGCTCCCTTTAAAGTAACAAAATTATTGTGGGCCTCTGGGATCAAGTAAATTATTATCATTTGATGTAACTACACAAACGTAAAAGTGTCTATGCTTTGCAACTTTGGTACAACAATAAAATCAAAGTAAATCTACATAATAGAAATAAAATCAGCACAGTTCTAATTAACATTAATTTTATCGTGAGAGATGATGCTTTTCCAAAACTATATTGCCTTTCACAGCATGCTCATGGTCTGATGACCGGTATGGGTTCCTTTACCTTCAGCAGGCCTATTAGCTGCCTACCAAGTGATGTCTTTGTTCTCCCGCCTCTTTTTTGAGCTCTTATAAAGTCTGTCTTAGTGTACCACGCTCTATCACCTTTTGAAGTGAAGGCATCATTTGCAGGTCACATCATTGTATGCTCTTATTAGCCCTCTAGGAAAATGTTTGGTTAAGAGTATTGGTTTTGGTGCAAATCCTGGCTCTGCCACTTAATGGCTGTATCATGTTTGGCAAGTTGTTTCACTTCTGTAAAATGGTGATAGAAATAGTACACACGTCATAGTTTGTGGTGAAGCGTCAATAAAACACAGTCCGTGAAAACTGCTTAGCACAGCCTGGCACCTACGTGTTCCACTATTTGGCATCCACTTAGGATTCAGACATGGTCCCTGAAACTGCATGGATTACTTGTTTGTGACCTGGTCCTTCAGAGCAGTGCTGTCTAGTAGAACTTTGTGCAGTGATGGAAATGTTCTGTCTCTGCTACCCTGGACAGTCGCCACTTCCCATATTTGATTGTTGACCACTCAAAATGTGACTAGTACAAGTAAGGAACTACATTTTTAATTTTTAAAAAGTTTATAATTTAAAGGTAAACATCTGTGGTTAATTAACCTATAAATAGCACAGATTGAGTGCATATTAGTACAGATGTTATATTATTGTCTAATTGAAAACACAATTTTAAATGTCTCAGAGAACTTGTGCGTACCCGAATTTGTCAGTGGACCATGGGTTTGGAGTCCCTTCAGTAATTCTCTGATGCTTTGGTAGCCGTTTCTCTTCTACTTTAGTTATGATAGCTAGCTTTTTCCCTCCCAGGAAGGTTAACCTTTCAGCATTTTGTTTTTCCACAGCCTGTCCTGAAGCTCCTGGCAGCTGGATGATTATATGAAGGCAGCTCAACAGGCACATTCACACTTAGGCTTTTAATGAAATCTCTGTATTCCAAGCTGTCATCTCCTAACAAAATTAACATTTACTTCTTGCAAACTACTCAAAGATCTGTATGTAACACACCCATTAATGTCCATTTACCTGCAGTTATCTGAGATAATTTTGATAGCGGCTGGCCTCTTTCATCTTTGGGTCTTGAGGAAGGTTTCGTTAAAAAACTTTTTTTTTTAACGTTTATTCATTTTTTTTTTTTGAGAGACAGTGAGCGGGGGAGGGGCAGAGAGAAACACACAACGCAGAATCCTAAGCAGGTTCCAGGCTCTGAGCCACCAGTACAGAGCCTGGTGTGGGGCTCGAACCCACAGACCTCGAGATCATGACCTGAGCTGAAGTCGACTGCCCAACCGACTGAGCCACCCAGGTGCCCCCAGGAAGGTTTCATTTTAAAAGAAGAAATGTCTTGCAGACAGTAGATACCATGAAATTTTTTTCCAATGAAATAGTGTATGTTTACAAATGTTTAATATGCATATAAAGTGCTTATTCTTTTTATGTTGCCATTAGTGGTTTGAAGTACACACTGAGATGTCTGTATATGTGTCTCTTTGAATGACTTAATGTTGATCGTTATTTTACCATTATTTATGGGTGTCAATCCATCTGCAGCTCTGTTCACTGGTATTGCATCACTCCATAACTTCCAAGTAGTAAACACAAATAGACAAACCATCTGATTAAGTGAACTGCACAGCTTCTATTTTCGTGTGACTGTTTTCGTTGTAGAGATTTAAGAAGAGAGCACTGTGTCCCAGGGAAGGGAGGCATTCCAAAAGAAGAGAGTGAGCTCTTTGGAATGTAGGTTACTAGAACAAGAACCTTAGATGGACTTTTCACATTTTTACTTTTCTATTTACGAGGTAAAGAATTGGCATGATTAAAACCATGCATTACTTTGGTGTTGTACCTCACCATACTTACCTCCAAGTAAAAACAGGAAAGAGAGAATTACTTTTTAAATAATGGCAAAGTCATTATGTTCAAAGAAAAAGTAAAAATGGTGAAATGTGGTTTTTAATTTAACAGTAGGAGTCGTTTCGTTTTGGTAATTACATAATGCTGTTAAATTTTTTTTCCTCCTAAATCACTTTCAGGTTTGAATTTACACATAAAAAACAATCTGGTGGTGCAGGCCAGTTTGGAAAAGTGATTGGTGTACTGGAGCCTCTGGACCCAGAGAACTACACTAAGTTGGAATTTTCAGATGAAACATTTGGGGCAAACGTTCCAAAGCAGTTTGTGCCTGCAGTAGAAAAGGTAAAAACAAAAATAACTTTACCTTTTTTTCAACCAGCTTATTAATAAACATATCAAATCATATATTTTTTAAAGTTTTATTTATGTAATCTCTGCACTCATTGTGGGGCTTGAACTCACAACCTCAAGATCGAGAGTTGCATTCTTTTCTGACTGAGCCAGCCAGGCACCCCTCAAATCGTATTTCTATCACATTGTCTCTCATGGTTCATTTTAGTTACCGTCCTGCTTCTTTTATCTGATTGTTAAGTGTTCCATGTGATTTAGAATCTTCAATTGATTAAGTTCAAGAGCTATAAACATGCTATGACAATGTGGGGGGAAATCATTGTTGCTTAATTATTATATTTCTTTTGATAAATTAAACCTACATCATTAACTGTAATCAGGATTCCTAATATCTCAGTTCTCCTGTCTTCTCTGCTATTGATTAATGTGATCTTTGGTAAATCATGGTGTTCAGAGCCAATTTCTTCAACTGAAAGTAAATAAAATACTTAAACCTCAACCCCTCACAAACTTGAGGACCAGCTAATACTCTCTGACATTTCTTTGTAAATTGTGAAGTACTTTGCACATATAAGGAGTTAGTGTTTTGTTTGCTTTCTAGGTCACTGACTTTAAGACTATTGTAAACCTCCAGCAACTGTCTGTTCTCATAGATTGAGATTTTTAGGTTTTCATTTATTCTTTTAATTTAGAAATATGTACTAATAGATTTTAATTTTGGTTTTAGTGGTGGAGGCATTTTTGGTGATTAGTGTATTTCATTCATTATACTTTATTTCAGTACAATAAATATTTCATCATTCTCATACTTTTAGGTTATCTTCTATTCTCCAAGATTAATGTAGGTGAAGGAAAGCTTATAAATGAAATGACTAAAAAAGAATTGCAAACTTATCAAGTTATACCTTTAAAATATGTTTAGTTTCTTGTTTATCAGTCATACCTCAGTGAGGTATTTTTAAAAAAAAGAACTGCATGGGGCACCTGGGTGGCTCAGTCTCTTAAGCATCTGACTTCGGCTCAGGTCATGATCTCACGGTTCGTGGGTTCGAGCCCCGCGTTGGGCTCTGTGCTGACAGCTAGCTCAGAGCGTGGAGCCTGTTTTGGATTCTGTGTCTCCCTCTCTCTCTGACCCTCCTTTGCTCACACTGTCCCTGTCTCTCAGAAATAAATAAAACATTAAAAAAAATTTAACAAAGAACTGCATTAGGAAAAATAAAATTACTTTTGAATTCTGGTTCTTACTGACATATATAACGTTAAAGCTATAATGTATGATCTGCTGATGAGGTGCAACAGGGACGGGTGTATAATAGGAGCTCAGGACGTAGCTGTTGAGCCAATGTCAGTTTTGATGGAGGTACTCTTATTTGCCTTTCCCCTGTTTCCTCCTCCCAAAGTTAAGAGCAGGCTGTCTATAGAATGGGCTAGGAGAGCTGTGTAATTGCTGAAGATGGGAAGGGTGAGCACTTTCAGCATCATTTTCAAACCAGCTCACACCTTTACATGATATGCTTTTCCAAGGGACTGTTCATCCAGATGCCACAGTAATAAAACTTAAATAGTTAAGGTGTTCAACTTTTTAAACCTCTTTTTCTTTTTTGGAGGGGTGAAATGTAGTATTCATAAAATGCCTAACTTCTGAACAGTAAAATGTTTGGATATTCTTGGTAATTCATCTGCAAGTGAAATTCATTCTCTCCAGAGGTTGTGTTCATTCGTTAACAGGGGTTTCTGGATGCCTGTGAGAAAGGCCCCCTTTCTGGTCACAAGCTCTCTGGGCTCCGGTTTGTCCTGCAAGATGGGGCGCATCACATGGTTGATTCCAATGAAATCTCTTTCATCCGCGCAGGAGAAGGAGCTCTCAAGCAAGGTATTCTGAGTGCTGGCACTTGTCCCGACACTGTGTCTTTTTTCCCTGCTAGACCATCAGAGCCTCAGAAGGCAGCACTGTGTTTTAGTCTTGTCCCCCCAAGAGCACCAGGCAACTCACCAGGGAACATGGCGGGTTCTGGGCATAGATTTATAGAATTGAAGTGAGGACAGATTACTGTGTTCTCTTCCTTACAAAATAAAAAGCCTACCTTGTTCTCTTAAATTACCTAGTAGTTTTCGTATGCTTAAATTTATAGATAATCTGTAAATTCTGCTTTTAATAGGAAAGATAGAAATGCGCAGATTTCTAAGAAATATTTTTATAGAAACATTACAGTCATGCTATTTTTAGTGACTTATTCAGATGTCAGGAAATCCATAAATTTGTATGTAATTTTTTTATGTATGACATTGTAGGCTTGTAGGTATTTTGAGAATGGCAAAGTAGTTTGAACCTTGTACAGAACTGCTAAAATTGTGACCCTTTTCCTCACAGAGTAAAGCTGTATTAAAACCCTGATGAACCAGAAACCTAAACAACAGCAAATATATCTGATCCATTGCTTTTATTTTTTTTTATGTTTATTTCTGAGAGAGATAGAGACAGAGCACAAGTGGCTGAGGGTTTAGAGAGAGCAGGAGATACAGAATTGGAAGCAGGCTCCAGTCTCTGAGCTCTTAGCACAGAGCCCATCACGGGGCTCGAACTCACAAACCGTGAGATCATGACATGAGCCGAAGTTGGACGCTCAACTGACTGAGCCACTCAGGCATCCTTGACTCATTGCTTTTAAAAGAGAAAAGCAAGTAACAAAGCAATTTGACATCAGGGTTACTCAACAAAGGAATTTGAAACTTCTATCTTGAACCCAGAAAGTTTCTGTCATCTTTTCTGTATTCATTATTAATAATGTCCATATAGACACAGCAATTATATTATGATTGACAAAACACTTCAGAAATATTTTTATCAGAGTGTCAAAATGGACAGTGGAAAATCAGATAAATCATAACACATTTTTAAAGCATTCTATAAATCACAATTTTATTGATTCTGTATGAATTTTGGACTTTGAGTTCATTGTTCTTCCATTTGCATCTATGATCAGGTGTGGGGCAGTGGTTGGAGAAGGTCACTCATTTCTTGACCAGACTAATTATTTCTATTACTTAAACCAATGGGAGCCATGAGTAATTTGTATCTTAGCTTTTCAGTTGTGAAAAGGAGAGAAAATCCTTCATTTTCTTTATTAAAAGTGCAGTTGAAATCTGTGATCAGGAAATATTATCATAATCTGAGGATTATGTTGATAAGAAAAAGGGAAATTAAGTCACAAAGAAAATAAGATTTTGTTAGGCGTAATTCACATTAAAACACCTGTCTCTTTCCCTCTAGGGTGTTTACCACTTTAATAAATAATAAGGTAGACAAATTAGTTGTAATCACCTTATGTCCTTTTTTTCAGCTTTATTGTAGTATACTTGACAAAACTTTAAGATATTTTAAGTGTACACATGATTTGATATACGTATATATATTGTGGTACATTCTACAACTACAGTTAAATTAAAAATTGCCAATTGGTCTGTGCTGGTTCTTGACTAGAAATTGGTAGCTTTCCTGGAGATAATTGGTATGGTTGTCAGTTAACAACTAGCCTCATTGTCTTTTTTAATTGCTCCTGTATGAAATATAATTAAATGTAGATACATATGCCCATAATATACACGTATATATCCATGAAAGCAGTCTGTATATGAATATTAACCAAGCAGTTGAATATGTGCCATTTGCTTTTTTAATTAACTGTACAAATAATGTAAGTGTGATTAACTGCCTGGTGGGTGTGCACTAGATGGTAATTGGGGAATTTTGTTTGTTTCTTGCCAGAAGAACATGTGTAAATAAGCAGGATACTAGCATGAAAATGAATTACTGTGCTGTTCATTCATGTGTTATTTAATCAACCATGACTGAAAGACAAAAGTCTATGAGGATGAAAAGAAGTTCTTAGTTCAGTAAGAAAATCAGCTTTTCATGCATATACCTCTATTGAATGCCATATGAGAGTTTGGAGGTGAAACGTTGATAAATGAGCCTGGTATCAGAGTAGCTGAAGCTTATGAGCTATTCTCCATTATCAAAATTGGAAGAAAAATAGTTCACATTCTAAGGTATGTTTTCATTAAAAAAATGAAAACTGGAATTGTGTTGAGTTGCAGTTTAAATTTTGTTCCTGAGATTAATCAGTGATGTAACTAAAACTGAAATATAAAATTGGATATTCTTGGTCACAGGTATGACCATTGCCATCATTTTCTGTGGCCAGGTTCTAGAAAGAGCACTATGCTTGGTCTCCCCAGAAACATCACGCTTGTAGCCATCTACAAGAGAAATAAAAGCCTAGCAATTAAGAGTTAGCTCATGTAACTTGACAGTCCTCTTTCTTTGCTCTCCTGCCCCCGTACGTGATGGGCTTAGAGTTTAAATCCCAGCTCTGCTCCATGTTTACTGTGTAGAGTTGCTCAAGTCATTTGAATTTCCCCCAGGCTGCTTGGAGATAGTAATTCCACACTATTAAATGAAAGATTGTAGAATTAAATATAAGAATACATTTGAAAACACTTGAGCATGCAAACTTGGGCATTGAATGCTAATCACTCTTTCCTTCATATTACCTTTGACCTAGTACTGGGCCATGCCACCTGTTCCCCAGCTTCTTGTCTCAGAGTGGTCATAATAACACTTATTGATCACTTATGTGCCGTGTATTATGCTGAGCACATGAATTATCATATCTTAATGTTCACAGTGACCTTACAGTTGGAAAAACCTGGGACTCAGAGCAGTTAATTGAAAGGCTCAGGTTACATGATAGTGGCAGAGCTGAGATCCAGACAAAAGTCCTAGCCCTTGACCACTGCCTCATATCTTCAGCACCTGGCCTGGTGTTATCAGTGGGATTCCTTATGGACTGAAATAAAAATACTATCACCTCTGCCCAACGCTTCAGTCTTCAAAGTTCCTATGATGATACTGGTATTTTTACTTATTATCTTAAAAACCACAGACCACATGGATCTGTTGAGAAAAAATTGCTCTTAGGAGTTGGCTGTCATGTGACTGTGAATATGGCAGGGCGAATTAGCTCCCGAGTCTTGTCACATGGGTTAGAAGAAGGCATGAGTAAGGCTAAGATTCTTTGGAAGTGAGTCAGCAGGTAAATTGAGGGAAAAAGAAAGTTAAAAGGAGGGGAGCAGAATGTGAGAATATGAAACAGAACTAGACAGGACATCCTCAATAATTAAGTGATGGGCACTGTGTACTTAGCCCTTCCTTCCCTTTAAATTATGACCGTTTCACAATCTAGCTCTTTTATGTTACTGACCTATTGAAATACTGGATAATATGTACTATGTATTCTCTGCACACATCTTCCCGGCTGCCTTTTTCTTCATCAACTGCATTTATTTAGAGCCAAGGAAGCTCTGCTATTATGATAACCCAAGACGTCATGAAAAATAGAGCTGTTTCTACCGTGTAGAACTGTCCGTGTAGGGTTCTTCAGGGCTTAGGTGATGGAGCTTAGGAGGCTGCAAAGTTCAATTATTTCCCTTTTTTAGAAGATTCACTAATTAGGACTAACTGCTCAAAGGAAGGCCTGAGCCTTGATCTGAATTAGAAAATATTTAAAAAAGATCCAAGAATATTACATTGCCTTCCTTATAGTTATTGCACTTAAGCTAATAGTGTCTTTAAGAGAAGTGCTTTAATGAATATACAAGAATGATTGCTGATTAGTTAATTATAAACAAACTAATGCTGGGGAAACTATTGTTATCTTAAAATATTTCCTTCGTCATCTTCTCTGTATTTGCTTAAAGTTTTTATTAGAGATAAATTCATCTAAGGCTGAAATATTACTCCACACTATCATAACATTCAAATTAAATATGAATGTTTGAAATTTTATTCTCTCCACACTGTTACAGTTCAGCCTCAGTCAGCATTTATCACAGTAAGAAGTGCTCTGGTTACATATTAAGGGGGATAAAAAAAGCAATCCGGACACACACATTTTAGTGCCTAAATGTCTCTTAGCATCCAGTGTCTTTATTTTGTAGGTGAAGAAACTTGAGGCCTGGACACACTGTGTTTTTCCAAAAGGCATATAACTTATCTGGAGCAGCGCAGAAACTAGAAACTTGGTCTTCTGATTCTCAATGACCTGTTGAAATTGTTTAACCTAGAAAAGGAAAGATAGATCTCAGGTGTGACTTGATAATTTTCTCCAAATATATGAGAAAAGTTTTTCGATTATGAAAATAATCATCTTCTCGAGACCAACCATAAAGAATCCGTTTATATGGTCAAAGACTTATCAATTAGTGTCTTTATTCCTCAAAGTATTCAGAGAGAGAATAACCCTTAACTGGATAGTTTAGAGGGTAAAGGACTTTATTGAATGTGAAGACCCCTTTTATATTACTCTTTGCAGCTTAGTAATGTTTAAGGATAAAAATAAATTAATAGAAATATTAGTACTATAATTATGTATTATCTTATTGGTACTTCTATCTAGGAGAGTGACAATTACGAAAAAAAAAGAGTCCAGATCAAAAATTGTGACCTCGTCACTCTTAAGTGTACCTTTGGAGAGCACCTCTAGCTCCGTTTTGTCTATCTAGGTAGAAACAGTTACCATTTGTTTAAAGATTAATAAACTAATTTGTGATTTTTTTTTTTTTTTACTCTAGCTTTGGCAAATGCAACATTATGTATTCTTGAACCTATCATGTCTGTGGAAATCATAGCCCCAAATGAATTTCAGGGACCAGTGATTGCGGGAATTAACCGGCGCCACGGGGTGATCACAGGCCAAGATGGGATTGAGGACTATTTCACACTATATGCAGAGGTAAGTACTGTTGGTCACTGACAGTCTTGCTTTTGGTAACCACAGAGGGAAATGAAAGTTTTTGTTTTTGGAGAATGTAGACCAAATTGACACATTATCCTGGATATTTGAGTGTTGTATTTGTGGCTTAGTTATGTGTGGCAATTTCTGTAATTTGGTATTAGAGCAGCTCTCAAGTTGCTAAGCTAAAACTAAGATGTGGGCCTTTGTGAATATGTCATTTTCTTAGATATATAGTTATCTGTCTTTCTCATGATAAGCTTTATTTGCATAGCTGTTTTATCATGTTCTCCCTGGTTTACTGGTATCATACTGAAGTCCATTGCCTGTACTTAACATAAATCTCATGAGAGAAAGTGTATATCACATTACATAAAGCCGCCTAAAAGACACTACTGTCAGCATATTGAGGTGTTCAGGGGGAAGCTGTATTAACACTTTCATAGGGGAAACACTTCTCAGTGCTTGAGCTGCAGCCAGAGTGTGGACGGTCTAAGGAGGGAAGGCTGTCAGTGGTGTCCATGCTGTGAAACAGAAAGATTTGGTTTCTAGTAGGGACTGTCAGATGAATGGTTTTTTGTTTTTTTTTTAATTTGAGAGAGGGAGCATGCATGAGCCGGGGAGGCACAGGGAGAGAGGGAGAGAAAGAATTCCCAAGCAGGCTCCCCACTGTCAGTGCAGAGCCCGACGTGGGACTCTGATCCATGAACCATGAGATCGTGACCTGAGCTGAAATCGAGTCATATGCTTAACTGANTACGTGCAAACATATGATATTTGTCCTTCTCTGCCTTATTTCGCTCTATGCTTAACTGATTGAGCCACCCAGGCACCTTTCAAATGAAATTATTTTTAAATAAGGTTTTTACTTGCGGTGAAACAAAAATACATTTCTCTGGCTTTTCATTCTTTTCAATCAAGAGTAGTTAATAGAAACCTAAGTCTAAAGGAATTAGATGCCTAAGGCTTTTCTGTACTTTTCTAAGATATTTTTCAATAAACAATACTAAAATAGCTACTGTGTTTGTTTTCAGGTCCCTCTAAATGATATGTTTGGTTATTCCACTGAACTTAGGTCGTGCACAGAGGTAAGCAGGTGTTTAAACTTTAGTGCTCTTAAACCACCCCACACAGTGCTTGCATGTGTGAAATCTTGTCTTTGCATGACTTTTCCTTGGTAGTTGTACCAAAAGAAACAAAATCTCTTTTGTTGTTGTTGTAATTCCTCAGGGAAAGGGAGAATACACAATGGAGTACTGCAGATACCAGCCGTGCTCGCCGGCCACACAAGAAGACCTCATCAATAAGTATTTGGAAGCTACAGGTCAACTTCCTGTAAAAAAAGGAAAAGCCAAGAACTAACTTTCCTCACTTTGAGTTGACTGTAACTGAATCTGCAAGATCTATATACTTTAATGGATTCCTGTGGAAAGAAACAGAGTGAAACAAATTCTAAAAGCCCTTCCAATTATATTCAGGAACTTGTATTATATTCAAAGACAATTCTATGTATATCTTAACTCTGTTGGTGTCTGTCTGGTGGTTCATTGAAACACCTTAAATAAAGTATGATTATTACTGAAATATATTTAATATTTAAGGGAAGAGACTGATTTCAGTTACACTTCTGAACTTAGAACGGTATATAAACTTCCTTTCTGAATTTCTCGTCCTAAGAATTTTCAACATCTAGAAGAGCTGAAAAGCACAAAGTACAGGCCTGTAGCATCCATCTAGACTTAATAACGATCAACCTTGTTAACGGTTGGTTCATCAAATAATTATTTTGTCATATTTGCTTTATCTATTTGTATCTCATACCTTTATATTTAAATTTTTTTAAGTTATTGTTTTGGTGAACAATAATTTGAAAGTCGATTGCATGTATCATGACACTTCTTCGAGTGTCGTCTTTAATGAACATGCTTTTGTGGAAGGCAGCTGTGCTCACCACTGTACCACCAACGCACACTTGAACAAGACTTTTGTTTAAGAGTGGATTTCATATGTTCTTAGAGAACATTTCTCAGATTTTTCATGGGGATATTAAAATGGCTAGTAAATTTCTAGCTGTTTTATATATGGGTGATTGAATTTGTGGCCTCTGCCAATTTGCAATTGTCTATTTTTATGTTAGTTTCTTGTGGACCTTTGAAATGGAAAGCAGATGCCTGCATATTTTACTCTTACCTATTTTAATGTTTCCTGAAGCTCTGAATAATAAAATATAATTTACATAGTTGCTGCTTGGTCGGTTTCATTCACTTGGTAAATGCTAGTTGAATTGGAGTCTTTTGGAATTTATCATATATTGTATTCATTGATATGGTGAAAGGACAAATGTTAAATTTTTGTTTCTAGAATAAGTGGGACTTTCCAGACAGTTCCACCATGTTGTTTAGAATTACTTCATCCCAAAATCATTTGATGTGACAGACATATTCTGGTCCTTTTCCTTTGTGGATAATAAAAATAAAATAACTAATTTCTTTTTATTTCTAAGTTTGGCTTTATAACTTAAGGTTTCTAGGAAAAGATTTTTTGAAGTATTGAGCATGTTTTTAAGGCATCTGCTAAATGCCTTAAATGTACTATCTAATCTAGTTTTCACAGCCCTGTGAAAGTTATTACTATTACTATGTTTTGTAACAGGAAGCAAAACAGAGAAGGTAAATAACTTCTCTAAGACCACACAGCTTGTTAAATTTTCAAGTTGAAAATTAGTTGTGTTCATCAAACCAAGTACACTTTCCCTATGAATATGTGTGTTGCTATAGTAGCATCAAGCCTGAATAATATTGTTGCTTTAGCATTTAATCAGCCTCTTGTACTATTGATAATGACTTTGAAAATTGTTCCCAATGAGGAAATAACCTTCCTAGAATGTAGCTCAATTTCTCTGGCTATTGCCAAGATTTAGGAATGTTGGAACCATGATGGATAAATTTTGACATGTTTTAAATTTGTGAAGCATTCTGTTTATTAATGATAGACCATCAGAAAAGAACCAACGTATTTAATACCAGCACTTCCAAGGCCCGGCTGATGGGAGTAACGAGTACGATCATGTAGGGACAGATGTAGGAACAGAACCTGCATCTCTCGTCATCTCTTGCTAATTAGTTTGGCTAAAATTGGAAGAGACCACATACCAACCAAAGTCTGTACCAAATAAAAAATTAATGAGAATATTCATAAATGAGGGTTTCTATCACTCTAATGAAGGATAATTGTTGGCTAATATATTTTTAATGCTTTATTTTTTTGAGAGAGAGGGGGACAGAGGATCTGAAGCTGGTGCTGCAAGAAAGGCAGTATTACTTGTGTTGGAGACAAGTAACAGCCCTAGGCAGTCAGTACTGCAGTGATTCCCAGTCCACTAATTCTGGCTGCACTTTAAAAGTCACATGGGGAGTTTAAGAAGAAACTCCCAGTCTAGCCCCTACATACTTGGATTCTTTGGATCAAGATCAAAAGTTTTCCACTTGAGAGGCACGTGGGTGGGTCAGTCAATTATGTGTCCAACTTCAGCTCAGGTCATGATCTGGCTCAGGGGTTCAAGGCCCACGTCAGGCTCTGTGCTGACAGCTCAGCACCCAGCTCGTGCTCTGTCTCTCTCTCAAAAATAAGTATTTGTTAAAAAGTTAAAGGAAGCATTAAAAGTTTTCCACTTGATTCAGAAATACAGGAAAGTTTAAAGACCAGTATTTCCTGTATCTCCAAGACATGAAGTGGAAGGCTTGTTTAGACGTGTCATATTACCAATGTTCTTTTGTGTGATGTTAGAGTTTGGGCTATAGGTTCTTAGAGTGATAACTTTGAAGAAATATGGAAGAAATTTTGAAGAAAAATGGTTTTCTGCCATTTCTTTCCTCCTTGCTCCCTTCTTAGTTTTAAATCACGAAATCTTATCAATTCCCCAGTGTTAGAATTTTCATATTTAATGTTTTTGAAATCCAGATGAGTTTTAAAATTGAAGCAAATAGAACTAGGCAGCCACCAGTAGTAATAAATTGTGACATGCAGAAGTATATATATCCCTTTGTAGAAGACACCTATTTGGATTGCTAAAGCTAAATTGTTGAATGAGAGCTTTAACTGCTCCTTTTGAAGTGTCTTCAAATAATACTGGAGTGCATCTTTGAAATAGTCTGTTGTATGTACAGACAACGTATTGTGAGCGTTCATTCATCCATCCATTCATTTATCCATTCAAATAAGTGCCAGACAACAAATGAAGTGATAGCACTTTGAAAGCTAGGAAAAGTCACAGAACAGGTCATAGAATTTTCTAACCTGAGAGAAATTGGTGGAATAAACTCATATCATGGAGAACTGTCATTCAGGAGCAAATATAGAAACTGCCAACTGTTTCAGAATTTGTTTAATTTCTAACAATTCATAATTCAGGTAGGAAAAAATGAACGGAGTAGAAGGCAATGGAATGCAGACAAAACCCTGGTATTAATTATTTTGTATGTGTTAAAATATTGAGAATTCTAGAAATTAGGAAAATAAATGTGATGCTGTGTATACCTTTCATTGGCTCAGTGACTTGGAAGAATTTTAGACTCTTAATGAAAACAGGGAATTTAAGAGTTCTTCATTTTATGTCAAGGCGGATGAAGAAATTTTTCTCTGTGGTTATCAGGTCAGCAATTTGTGTGCTAGAGAAGAGGTTCTAATGGGGGTATTAGGAATATTTAACTTTTGGAGGTTTTATAAATTTAGACAATTAGACAGTTGTATTTGTGTGTTGTCTATTTGTGGGGAATTCCTCATAATCTATCCTGAAATCTATAAAAGGCTTAATATCTGAATGCATAATGGTCATATTTGGGAGTCTAATCTCACTAATTAAAAAAATGCTTTTATAAGGAAGAGGACTTTGAGATAAATGAGACTAGAAAGCTGAAAGCCCTTTCTGGCCCTAATTGTGATACTAAAAAGTTAATTAAAGATCACAAGACACTGAATATGCTATTACTATAATGTCCTCTGGACCTTCTTTTTTTAAGATTATGTAGGGAACTTCAGGTAGAAGTTTGGTTTTTGACTTGGTCTTGACATGATCTAATCATCATAGGTTGCTATTTTAGAAAAAGTATTTTCTTTGCATTATTATATAGGTGGGAGATCTGGTGTTCCTTTTAAATGATTGTTTCCAGTGCTTCAGAATACTTAACAGTTCTTTAAATCAGGCAGATTTTGGGAATGTGAATACAAAGGACTGGGGTTTAAGTAGAAAACTAAACTAGATCTAAAAAGTATATCATCTGTCTTATTTTTTATTTTGTAATAGTCCATGTCTATAAACTTTTTAGCTTCAGTATAATCTTTTCTAATTTTCTAATAGTGTAGACTTAGAAGTAATATTTTGGTATATTTTAAGGCTGGTGCATCCTAATCAGTTACTGGCCAAGGAACTTGGCTATTGGTTTTGAGACAGTGATATAAGCATTCCATTAAATGGCCAAGGGCAAGCTACCCCACAATGTCCCACTGTGGTATATTATTTTGAATAAAAGTTGATTAAGAGACAGACTATGCACAAGGACACTTGGACCACATCCTCTATGCCCCTGAAAGGAGGAAATAAATGTCTCATGTGAAAAAGCACCCTTTCTAACACAAGGTAAAGGCACATCCTATCACCAGAGATAGGAAATTTAGAGCCAAAGCCAAGAGAGCTATATAAACAACCCTTGTTACTTGTTACTAATTTACTGCCCCAAATTCAGTTTAGAATTCTTTACTAATTGAAGCTCCCAAAATTTTCTTTGTCCTCATAGATTGTTTGTTAATAAGGTATTAAAAAAACTGCCCATTTTTTAGATCTCAGTTGCATTATTGGGCCTCCTGCACACATAAAAAAAAAACTTTTTTTTCTCTCGTTAATCTATCTCATACCAATTTAATTCTTACACTAGCTGGAAGAACCTTGATGGGTAGAATGAAGTTTAAATTCCTCCCCTATAGTTGGCATATTTGGCAGGATCAAATTCCATTGGAGAGTTGCTCTGAAGATTCTGCAGTTTTGAGATATTGGCACATCTGATCTACAGCCAGCAGAAGGTAAGATTATTTTACCACGTTAACCTCCCAGAATCTGCATGATCTGGTGGAGTGAGAGTAGTGAGAATCTTTTTTTTTTTTTTCTTTAAATTAGGAGGAAAAATTAGTGTGGAACTAAGTCATTGGGCTTAGCAAGTCTTGGTAAAAATGTGAATGAGTACTCTTGGTTTTAGTGATCCATTTCCTCCCAGAGATGGTCTTTGTTTTCCTTTGTCTTGTGTGTCATATGTCTTAAAAAGAAATTATAGTGCAGAAAGCAGGCACAGGCTCTAGAATCCTGCTGTTTGAGCCAGCCTCGCAGAATGATGAATTAATGGTTCTTACCAGACTGGTGTCTGATTAAACTTTGCTGTGGGTTAATGTGCACGTGAGGTAAAGGCTGTTGCCATGGGAAATCTTGGAAGCCAAAGCTTCAAAATTGGTGGGTATGGGTTGAGCACTTAAAAGCTGTTAGAGTGCTCACCACCTAACTTGGGGACTCTCATATGTTAGGAAAGTTGGTCACAGAACAGGTTAGATTGACAATAAATCACCTGCTGAACACCACACAATCCACAACCCCATGGCACATCCCTCCTACGTATTTGGCTCTCAGAGACCCAACACTAAGCTAAAGCTTTTAATGTGCACATCAGAAGAACCAGATGAGATTTTTTCTTTTATCCTGTTATACGTCTGAAGAGCCTGACTTTGTGATCAGTAAGAATAAGAATATTCTCTCTGGATGGTACTTACTGGGGGCACCTTGGTGGCCAAATAGACTGGGGTTCCCAGACTTGCAGTTACGAGCAGCACTCTTTGGCCATGCCGGTTCTCAAGAGGAGTTTCTCATAAAAGGTCCTGGTCCACAAGGAGCCTTCATTGTCTCATCCTTCATTGCTTGGTAGTGTTGGAAAGTTCCGTTCTAGTAGTGCCTGCCTGGTGTCACAGATTAGCAGATCTATTCATTTTTGTGGGTGTAAACTTTTATATGATAGGGGCTATATCATCTATGCCCCATCTAGGGACAGCTCATGCATCTTTGATTAAGCCATAAAAGGTCTTATTGGTTTGAGGTGCTATTGGAATTAATAAGATCCTACTTGTCAGTGGCCAAAAGAGAGATCCTTTAAATTGGCTATATTTGAAAGAAAAATAATTATTTATGGAGAGCTCTTGATTGTCTGATTAGTATAATGACTAACTGTAGGAACTCCCTGGATGAAATGGGAAAAAAAAAAATTAGACTTAAGACATTAATGTCCAGGAGCACCTGGGTGGCTCAGTCGGTTGAGTGTCTGACTTCAACTCAGATCATGATCCTGCAGTTCACAAGTTCAAGTCCTGCATCGGTCTCTGTGCTGACAGCTCAGAGCCTGGAGCCTGCTTTAGATTCTATGTCTCCTGCTGTCTCTGCACCACCTCCCGCCTTGCCTGTGCTCTCTCTTGCTCTCTCAAAAAGAAAAGAAGACATTAATGTCCACATCCAACATAAATTCCCTTTCTTAAAATCCAGCCCCATCTGCCTATGTTAACTTTCCCTGGAAGATTTACAGAGAACACTCTGGCCTAATCTTTAGGCTTAAAGTAGACAGGCTACTCAGGCTAGTCGTGTCAATGTTGAAAGCCAGAAAGGGAATTTAGCAGAAGCACCTGGGACAGACCATAGGGCTCGCTTTGCTGCAATCAGGCTCTTTCAGCTTCAGGCATTTCTGCACAGTGACCTTTGCAGGTGGAACCTAGACCCAGCCGTTGCAAACCTGCATGTCTCCTGAATAGCAGCAGACCTTTTGAATTAAAAAGTTCTTTTTCCTCCACTCTCAGAAGATCCTACCACATTTAGAGAAGAATGAGATTAATGGCTATATACAACCCCACTCACAGGGACCTTGACTGGCTGCTAAGGTGAGTTCTTCCTCCCCATGATTATACTATGGCTATTAGTACAGGCAGGCCCCTGGAGAAACCCTCCCTTCAGAGAGGAAACGGAAGACCAAAATTTCTCATAGCCCTCCTGCAAATGAATTGGGGAAGGCCAATATTCAGGCACTAATAGAAGCCAAAGTTAAATTCTATACTGAGAAAAAAGGCTTTGTTAAAATGCTTGATACAGATTTTACAAAGGCATAAATCTTTTGATTCCTTTTTTAGTTGAAAATCTTCCTGACATAAAAAACTAAAACTTTAATTAAAAAGGCAGATCAGGGGCACCTGGGTGGCTCAGTTGGTTAAGCGTCTCTTAATTTTGGTTCAAGTCATGATCTCAACGGTTCATGGGATCCAACCCCATGACTGGCTCTGTGCTGACAGTGCAGAAGCTGCTTGAGATTCTCTCTCTCTCCCTTTCTCTCTGCCCCTCCCCCACTTTCTCTCTCAAAAAAAAAAAAGTCAATCCATAGGTATTGGGACTATCATCCATTTCTTTGAGGGCACTGGAAACAACAGTCTTTGTCTTACAAATTGCTACAAAACTAGAAATGGAACTCTATAGAGGCCATTCAAGCCCACCCGTTTGTTTTAAATTTTAATTCCAGTATAGTTAACATATTAGTTTCAGGTGTACAATATAGTGATTCAACAATTCTATACATTACTCAGTGCTCTTCATGGTAAGTGCACTTTTTAATCCCCATCACCTATCTCACCCATCCCCCATCTCACCTCCTCTGGTAACCATCAGTTTGTTCACCATAGTTAAGAGTCTGTTTATTGGTTTGTCTCTCTTTTTTTCCTCTTTGCTCATTTCCTAAATCCCATATATGAGTGAAATCATATGGTATTTGTCTTTCTCTGACTTATTTCCCTTAGCATTATATTCTCTAGCTCCATCTATCTCACTGCAAATGGCAAGAATTTATTCTTTATTACTAAATAATATTCCTGTGTGTGTGTGTGTGTGTGTGTGTACACCACCCCTTCTTTATCCATTCATCTCCCATATTTTGGGTATTGTAAATAATTCTGCTATAAACAGGGGTGCATGTATTCTTTTGAACTTGTGTTTTTATATTTTTGGGGTAAATACCTAGCACTGCAATTACTGGCAGTAGTAATAGAGTAGTTCTATTTTTAACTTTTGAGGAAACTCCATACTGTTTCTCAAGGTGGCTATACCCATTTGCATCCCCACCAACAGTGCACAAGATTTCTTTTTTTTCCACAACCTCTCCAACACTTGTTGTTTCTTGTGTTTTTTATTTTAGCCATTCTGACAGGTGTGAGGTGATATCATTGTAGTTTTGATTCATATTTCCTTGATGATGAGTGATGTTGAGCATCTTTTCTTGTGTCTTTTGGCCATCTGGATGTCTTTTTTGGAGAAATGTCTGTTCGTGTCTTCTGCCCATTTTTAATTGGATTATTTTTTGGGTGTTGAGTTGTATCAGTTCTTTGTATATTTTGGATACTAATGCTTTATTGGATATATTGGATATGTCATTTGCAAATATCTTCTTCCATTCAGTAGTTTGTCTTTTAGTTTTATTATTTCCTTTGCTGTGCAGAATCTTTTTATTTTGATGTAGTCCCAATAGTTTACTTTTGCTTTTATTTCACTGGAGATAGAATTTTAAAAAGGGAAAAGAGGCTTTTTTGAAATTCAAACTGCTAAAAAGGCTGTTATGCTGAGACTCTAGCCCCTGTTATAAGAAGCCAGTATGTCCCAGAAAGCTCACCTTGGAGAAAACTTGGATTCTTTCTCTATGTCTTTGTGATATAAATTTTGCAAGACCATCTTCTCTGGAACCTAAGAGTCATTCTTTGAAATACAAACTTAAAGGAGAAGTTTCTCATCAGGAAAAAAAGAGAGAGAAAGGTATTTGGAAATCAGGTCTATAATATCCTCACCACAAATATTAGTAAAAATAAAAGCTGTAAGATTTTTTTATCTGTGTCTGTATACATATATATGTATGTGTACATATATGTGTGTATATATATGTATATAGCTAAAATAGTTTGTAAAAGAACTCTGTTTAGTTGGTTTGAAGGCAAGTGCTTATAAGGGTTGGACATTCTAAAACTCTTAGAAACTAACATCAGTGTTTTGCAAGTTCACATGCTCTGAAAAAAAAATTTGGTTTTGAAGCTAATTTAAGGTTGTTGGTTTAGGGGCCCCTGGGTGGCTCAGTAGGCTGTGTCCAACTCTTGATTTCAGCTCAGGTCATGATCTTACGGTTGGTGCTACTGAGTCCTGGAATCCTCCCTCTCTCTCTCAAAATAAACATTAAAAAAAGAAAAGTTTTTTAAAAAAACAAAGTTTAAAGTTATCAGCATTAAAGTTAAAACTTTTAGGTGTACCTGGGTTGCTTAGTCGGTTGAGCGTCCAACTCTTGATTTTGGCTAGGGACATGATCCCCGGGTTGTGGGATCGAGCCCACATGGGGCTCTACTCTAAATGTGGGGCCTGCCTGAGATCTCTCTCTCTCCCCCTGTGCCCCTCTCCCCCACTCTCCTCTCTCTCAAAAAATAAAAATAAAATTAATACTTGTATTCTGCCTGGGTTTACTTAGAGTCAAATAAGTTTATGTTGTCTCTGTTATAAAATGTTTCAAAAAATAATAGTCATAATTTGGGAGGATGACTGATTTTGTCTGCTATCTCTGAGTTTTATGGGCAACTTAAGCATACTAGTTGAGAACAAGTGAATTAAATAGATGTAAATAAGAAAAAGAAATAGGTAAACTCTTTACATAGTTTCCCCAGATCTTTTTGTTAACCTTGAAACTTTGAACATTTCCTCTAAGTTTAAGTGATGAATCATGTTGAATTCATTGAATATCTAGGTCATTTCCAAATAAGACAAAATAAGAAACATTAATTACTAAACATAAGTTTATCTACTTTTGGTTTCCTTATTACAGAGAAACTAAAAATCAATTTGGGTCTGTTAGTAAACATGTTTTGTGCTTTATTAAAAGGTAATATTTACTATGAAGAAACACACCCTAGAAATTATAAACTGTTGATAAATTTGTCAGTGTAAAAATTGCTGGTGTAACAGGAAATTCACAATTGCTTGCTAGTTTTCCCTAAAAAATTTAAAAAAAATTAATGTTTATTTTTGAGAGAGAGTGAGAGAGAGAACGAGTGGGGGAGGAGTAGAAGGAGAGAAAGACACAGAATCTGAAGCAGGCTCCAGGTTCTGAGCTGTCAGCACAGAGCCCGATGCGGGCCTTCAACCCACAGACTGTGAGATCATGAGCTGAGTTGCAGTAGACACTTAAACAACTGAGCCACACAGGTGCCCCTCACTGTTTTTAAATCTTTTCTCATTTACAGACAATGCTACTTTTACTCTGATGCTTTTACAAAAGCTTCCTGCAGATGGGTTTCATCTTCAGTGAGATTTGTGGAAACAATTCCAAGTACAGGTTTCTGATGACCTTAAGATTATAAAACTGAACTGGGTAAGAATTTCTGGAACTAGTGGAAAAACTAGACTCAAGCAGAACTTTTTTTTCCTGCCTTTTACAGCTGTTTTCGTCTGTACATAATTTTGTAATTGTGGTTTCATTTTCAATATAATCCTGTGGGCTCTGCATCTTTCAGGGACTCTCCATTTTTTTTTTTTTTTTTTTACGAATAGTTTATTGTCAAATTAGTTTCCACATAACACCCAGTGCTCATCCCCACAAATGCCCTCCTCCATGCCCGTCTCCCCCCTCTCCCCCCCACATCCATCAANAGTTTTGTGGGTTGTTTCCTTTGCTGTGCAGAAGCTTTTAATCTTAGACTCAAGCAGAATTAATAACATGGACCTGAATGAACTGAAGATGATTCCAATTTCTATGACATTTGTGTATAAGAGAAAAACTTTCCTTAAAAATTTTTAAAAATTATGACTTAGAGCAATTCGATAAATGTTTCAATTTGTTCACAGAGGTATAGTTCATCTTTTCCCCCCTACCTGAGCATTCCAGAGTGCCTAAACTCTCAGTGAGTATTCTTACATTTTCATAATAATTTTTATTTGCATAAGTTCAATGAAAAGCCGTTCTCCTTATAACAGGACACAATTAGAAACATTAGTTATATTACCAAAGTTTTCACTGGAATGTCGTATTTGAGGGAGGCTGCATAGACTCAGGCATGACCAGAAGAGCTTTAAGGCTGACTTTATGGAACTAATAAAGCTCCTTAGAAAAACTTGGATACAGGTTTTCCAAGCAGCCTTTCTAGCTGAGTAAGGAAGTCACTTCGTTGCAGGTGTAAGAACTTCAGAATATTTTGGGGACCTCAAGAAGAGAGGACTTAACCTCAAACAATAGCTATTACAGGTGGTCTGATGGCAAATAATTGGCTTGGCTTCTGGGCCTTCAGAGGCTGTTAAAAGTTCAGTCAGGCGATTCCTTGCAAAAAGTTCAAGCAAAGCAGATTTAAAAGAGCCTGTATTATCGATCACTCTTCTTGCTGTACTTATGTCAATAATCAAGCCAAGTTTATTGAAACTAGATTTATTTTGCAAATAAATTAGCCTTAATCTAGTCATCTTTGGTAAAAATAAGGGTGAATATTGAGGGAAGAATTTTGTTTCACTAACACACCTTTGTGTAAATTAGATTCTAATACAATTCATTATAAACTGGACTAGATCCTAATTCCTTTCAGTTTCCTTTAGTGCCTGGCTACAACTCTTCAAATGAATGAATGAATGTCTTCTATTATTTTTTCCCCCCATCCTTTTGACTTGGAATCATTTGAGAACTAAAACTGCCCTTCTTACTGAAGCCCTGCAAACTGAATATGAACAAGGTGATGTAAACTTCAGAGAAATCACCCTAACAGCTCATCTGTAATCTTCATGCCTGTTGTTCCACCCAAAACCATCACCAGAAACACTCAAACTACAACCTGTCACGTTGCCACATCTGCCCTAAAAGCATCTATCCGAAGATGCTTTAAGCCTGCATCTAGAAATACTCTCAACTAGCTACCCTCAGAAGTCAGAAACTGGTTCATAATTTGATCCAATCATTAACCATTGTTTTTCTTCTATTTCCATAACCTCTTCTTACCTCATTATTTGAATCACAGGCTTAACTTTGAGAAGATACCTGTATCCTAAAATGAGTTTAACTGAATTGACCTATTGTCAGTATTAAGAAACCGATTCAACAAGAAGGAACAATCTACCAGCTAAACTTGTACGTGATGGGTGGAACTTCAGGAACTGGAGGAGCTAAGGGTAGGTCAGCCCAAAATGTCCCACTTTGGCATATTGGTTATTTTAAGTAAAAGTTACTTAAGAGACAGACTATACAGGAGGGACACTCGGATCCCCTTCTTTCAGCAGGAAATAAACCCCCATGTGAAAAGGAAATACTCTTACTATGCCACAAGATGTCCTTATCAGAGACAGGACATTTGGAGCCAAGAAGGCTGTACAGACAACCCTTGTTACTTGTCACTTAGTGACACCTCAACCCAAATTCCGTTTAGAGTTCCTTGCTAGTTGGAACTCCCAAAATTTCCTTTGTCCTGTCAAGTCCTTATAGATTTATACTGTCTTTAATGTATAAAAACTGACTACCTTGGTCATTTCTTTAGGTCTCAACTGCATTATTGAGTGCCTCTGCACGTGTAGTAAAATTTTTTTTTTAACGCTTATTTTTGAGACAGAGAGAGACAGAGCACGAACTGGGGAGGGGCAGAGAGAGAGGGAGACACAGAATCTGAAACAGGCTCCAGGCTATGAGTTGTCAGCACAGAGTCCGACGCAGGGCTGGAACCCATGGAACGTGAGATCATGACCTGAGCCGAAGTTGGACGCCCAACTGACTGAGCCACCCAGGTGCCCCTTAATTCTTAGACCAGCTGGAAGAAGCTTGATGGGTGGAAGAAAATTTAAATTCTCCCCCTACAAAGGATAGAAATTTTGAGAGGCAAATGATGATGGCTATGTTTCCTGGATCATTTCTTCCTGCCTTGTGGGAGTTACTCCACCGAATTTGATTACGGTACATATTATGTTTACTTACTTTTATAAATTAATTTAGGCCAACACCGGCGTGCAAATTGTTATAGACTTTGTATGAAAATTGTATATATTTGATAGAACTTCAGTTACATCATTATTCCACTTAATACATTTGCAGACACCCCACTTTATCCATGAAACACTTTTTATTTATAAAATTTGAATATTAAAAGTTCACTTAATTCAGTTTAGCACAAATTTTGCCTGTGTATACAAATCTCTATAAATACACTGAACACATTATATATATAAAAGTAGATATTAAAAAAGAATACTTGCTTGAAATGATAAAAAAATATTAAAGTTTGTTCTAAACTGGTACTATTTTCCCTGCAATTTGCTTTCATTGAAATATATTATCTTTTTTATATACTAAGTAGAAGGAATTTACCAATAGAAAATAGTTGGCTGTGCTATGTTCAAAGCAATGAGAAATACAGCTTTAAAGGTAAGACCATCAATTTGTGTTTTGCTTTGCTAAATACTTATTGATCCAGTTACAGTACATACCAATTGATTGTTTTTTACATTTTAGGGCTGAATCCCCGAGAAACTTGTGGAATAAACTGTTCAGCACTGAGCAGAGTTCAGTATGCTTGTGTTCCCAGAATTAACTAAATAAACCAAACTAATCGAAAAACAAAAACCACAGCATCTTTTAATTGTTAAGTATTATAATTTGCAGGCTTTCTAAAAAATATTAGAATGCTTTATACCTTATCTATTTTAGCAGAATAATGACTTACACTATTTAATAGAGTCACTTTGTTTAGAATTTGGTATAAGCAGACCTTTTGTTCTTTTCAGAAATTATTAAGCCCTGTTGGTGCCACAGCTGAACCTTCTTCAGTTCCAGAGGCTTCTTCTGGTGTCTGTAGCTCTTGACAGCGGTACTTCACTTTAAGTGGTTTGCCAGGGTACCAGACCAAGTGAATACGACAGGGAATGATTTCCTAGAAAATAAGAGTTCTAAAGTACTATGATCTGCAAACATTTCTGGTAAAAGCATTTCTGTATCATAGGAGTGCTGACAACACTGACTGTCTTTGACCTCCCATCTTACTCACGTCCGTGCAATGCCATGTTCCAGGCCCGTCGGAGGTAGGTAGTAGGCCCTGCCCCAAATGCAGGAAAGCTTGTTTTGAGGTCTCCGAATGTTGTTTTGATAACTAGTAGGGCTTGCACAGTGCCCACACCTCCGACCCTGCACGGATGATGCCGCGAGGTCTGTGAAAATATTAGACCGCTGGCCTCACCCCAGTGACCTCTGAACATCCCTTTGCCCTCTAAGATCTGTGCGAGGACAGTCCAGACTTTGCAGAGAACAGCGGCACCTGCCGCTACTCCGTCAGTAAGTAACGCTGAATACAACTCCGTGTAAGCTGTGTGCAGCTGCCTGCTCTGTTTTGGTCTCAAGGTGCCTTCTCAGTTTGGATGATACTGTCCTGTTTCCCTCCTCTACCTTGCAACATCTATACAATTCTATGTTTTACCTGTGTTGAGAATTCATGGAGTAGAACGGTGTAATCAAAATCGATTGCATCGTCATTTGTTTTCTAGAGAAAGAAGAAAAGAATTTGTGTAATAAATAGATTTGTATTAGCTCAGAGTTCACAGGGCTTCTATCATTATAAATTCTTGTTTGGACAAGTGCCTTGAATCCTGCTGCCTCTTCAGTTCTAGCCTCACAGCTCCTTTGGGAGTAGCCTGCACAGAGACATGAAAGCCAGGGTTCCTTACTGTTTTGTCATCGAGTTAGATGAAAATCTAGATGATCTTTCTAGCACTTGTTCTCTCCAATACGTATGGCTTTTGGTAGAGGCTAAGTCCTGTGGGAACAGCAAGAATCTTTGGACAGTCTTTGGAATCTAAATACTGTATATGCATCTCCATTTGCTATGTTAAGCCCCAGTAAGCAGATACTCGGACAAGGGGCAGGGCAACCAGTATTTCTAAAATGCCACCATGGACCAAGTTCTGTGCTAAACACTTTATACATTCGTCATGTAATTCTCTGTCTTGTAGAGTATGTATTACGAGCCTGGCTTTACAGGGGAAGTAACTTGAGGTTACAGCTGGTAAGTAAAAAATGGGATTTGGACCCAGATTTACAATTTTTTTTAATTTAAATTCAGGTTAGTTAACATATAGTGTAATAATGGTTTAGGAGTAGAATTTAGTGATTCATCACTTACATATAACACCCAGTGCTCATCCCAACAAGCCCCCACCTTAATGCCCTTCAGCCATTTATTCCCTCCCCCGCCCCCATTTCCCCTCCAGGATTCCTTATACAACTGCTTCTAAAACCAGTACGCTGGGTATCGATAAGCAGGCAGATTATTTACCATGTATTTCTATAGTTTAAAAATTGGTTTTACTTATGAACTTGAAGTATTTTCTCAACCAATGTCTTTTTATTCTGTTTTGGAAAATAACAATCCTGAAGAAAGTCCTAGCAGGCTCTAGGAAAAAAATGGCAAATCCTGAAACAAATGATGGGTTTCCAGCTCTATTTAACTCTTTCGCTAAATACACAGAATGTTGCATATTTTTAATACAAAAATTTGGATTATTAATTAATGCTTTTAAACCCTGTACCATTTAGTTAAGACCTTCCTCAATAATATTATCAAACCTTTACAGTTTTGTTTTTTCAGATTCTTCCTCCTCCAGAAAGGCCAAAAGTCAGGACTGATTTTTAAAAATGAAGACTGGGACACTGCGCATCCCAGCCTGGCAAAGCATTCCCGGGTTGGGCTGCCCCCACCAGGAGGAGTAGTTATTTTTAACGTTATTCAGAAATAATTTCCTTGGCTTCTATTCAAATTGTCACAAATGCCAAAGCCTTATAATCCAAATTGATGATCTACTGTCACGTTTTCAGCACTTTGATCTTCCTAGAGACAGACTGGAAGTGTTTCGTTTTTTTCCCTCTTCTGTACTCATGATCCCCACCAGAACCAGTGTGGTTTTAGTAGAATAAGTAGGCTTACATTGTTAGCATATGCTATCCAAAGTAGATTTTGTAGTCGAATAAATGAGGTAGATAAGAAGGTTTCTATAATGCATCCTTGGCTGGTGGGGGCCTTGAGGTAGGGGAAGGTCTTGGGCTGACTGCTAGTGCGCAGAATAGTTTGGGGGTGCTGACAGTGTTTGGTACGGACAGATAAGACTTAAAACAATGCTCACTTTTCCTTTTCTCAATTCATATTTAAAGGTTAAGGGTGTAGGGAAAGTCCTCGTCTGTTTTGTTTTCCTAGCCAGCAAATATCTCCCTTGCCCTTGGCACAGTCCTTATGGCATTAGGAATAACATCTATTCTTCAGTTCTGCAGTAATAATTGTTTCCGTCAGAGGCATCTTACTTTATATCTGTATTTTAGTCATTACCCACTCTTCTCTCAGGCCGTGTTCATTTGGAACCATGAGTTTGTAAGCCCACACTTCCTTACACTATTGCATTAAAAGGAGACTTTAACCCTGAGTTTAAAGATAGTAATTCTCACCCAAAAGGCTTTTGGAAAAACTATAATCTCTATGCTTTGCTGAGCCACAGGCACCTGCAGTCACTTCCTGCTTCTGTGCTGTCTTGGTTTTATCAGCCCCACCCCCTTCCTGTAGCTAGCCTAGAACAGTAGATCTGATCTCAGTTATTTTTTAAACACTGTTTCTTGTTTTGCTTGTTTCAGTGTTGCTTCTCTCGCTGAAAGATCATGAGAATCCTTAGTGGCTACCAAATAGCAAAATCTGAAAATCTAGATGTGCATACTTTTCTTTAAGGAAATGGAGTATCCCATGGAAAAAAAAGACAGTCTCTTTATCAAAAGGTGCTGGAAGAACTGGACAGCAATATGCAGAAGAATGAAACTAGACCACTTTCTTACACCATAGACAAAAATTAACTCAAAATGGATGAAAGACCTAAATGTGAGACAGGAAACCATCAAAACCCTAGAGGAGAAAGCCGGCAGCAATTTCTTGCTTGACACATCTCCAAAGGCAAGGGAATTAAAAGCAAAAATGAACTATTGGGACCTCATTAAGATAAAAAGCTTCTACACAGCAAAGGAAACAATCAAAACTAAAAGACAACTGACGGAATGGGAAATGATACTCGCAAATGACGTATCTAATGTGTATCAACTTTGAAATCAAATTTACCCAGTGATTCAGTGATTTAGATTTTTGTTAATTTCAAGGACTTAAGTAAATTTGTTAATTCTCATGTAATAGGCCCGAAGGGATGAAGTGGTCTGCCTTGGGTGGCCCAGCAAGCCAGTACCATTACTCAATTATTAATAAATAACTTATTGTTATAAATTATTAATTATTTATCTAAACCCCAAATCCCACGGGGTAAAAAAAGGCTAAAGGTCCTACTAAGTGACTGTTCTCCCTCTACATATTTGTTTTCTTAACTCTATAATTACTGGTCCCAGTTTTCCCACTTTTAGTTTGGGTGAGTGATATTAATGGACACATGATAGACATCAAAGGCCGGCTACAAGACAGAAATGAAGCTGCTGTATTTGGGCCATACTGTATCCTGGTGGCTGTTAGTTTGGTAATGTGTATGTACAATGGCAAATGAAAAGAAAGCACTGACATTAGAAGATCCTAAGGAGCAGGGAAGATGGCAGAGTGGGAGGACCCTGAGCTCCCTAATGCCATGCACACACTGAAGCAACAACTACATGTATCACAGCTCACTCTGAAAACAACCTGAAGCCTGCAGACTAGAGCTTCTACAGCTGGTTGTAGAGAGGAGGCCACATCAAAAAGGCCAGCAGAGGGGTACCTGGGAGGCCCAGTTGGTTAAGCATCTGACTTTGGCTCAGGTTGTGATCTCACAGTTTGTGATTTCGAGCCCCACATCAGGCTTACTGCTGTCAGTGCAGAGCCTGCTTCAGCTTCTGTGTCTCCCTCTCTCTCGGCCCCTCCCCTGCTTGTGTTGCTTTTCTCTCTTAAGGATGAATAAACAAACATTTAAAAAAAAAAAAAAAACTAGCAGAGGTGGAGACACAGTTGAGAAGCAGACCCAATGTGACTAAGCACAAATGGGAAGGTTATCACAAGCACAAAAGAGTAAAAGGATCAGATCCCACACCAGGCACCCCTGGCCCTGGGGATCCTCCTGGAAAGAAGAGTCCCCATAACATTTATCTATGAAATAAGTGGGGCTTAACTCTGGGAGAGATGGAGGGTCACAAGAAATAAAGTCTCTGCCCTTCAAGAGCCAGGATGCTAAATAATAAGGCCAAGACATAGCACAAAGGAAGCACTCTGCAAAGCACCTGGGGTATATATGAAGGGGATTTATTGACTGATTGTAGGACATGGGCCAAAGGGACAGGAATCTACAGAGATTTCTCCAGGAACAAAAGTGGTGGGTGTCATTTTCTTGCCCTCCTCAGACTACATAGCCAGATGCTTGTGGGAGCCAGTTCTGATACTTTCCATCTACCTTGCTAGGACCATGTGCCTACCCTGGAGTTCCCTTGTGGAACTACCATACCCAACATGCAATGCTGGTAAGGACTGGTGCCCCCTCAAAGTGATTCCTGCCCTGGGGAGGGGAGGCAGAAATAACCCTACACATCGGCATGTCCACAGTTCCTGGGGCTGGGCTTCTCAGCTCTGTAGCGAGAAAGTACCCACAGCTTGTGCAGTGGCTAATTCCATACAGCCACGCAGAGGGCCAGCCCTGCCCACCAGTGATCCCACAGCTGCTCTAGACAGGACTCTCAACAGCATGGAAAGCAAACCCTCCCCAGTGAGCCTGCAACAGGCAACACAGGTCATTGCACCAGCTGGGTTGAGGGCCAGCCCCAATCACTAGCATGTCCACAGCAATTACAGCTGTGGTATATACAGCCCACGGGGACATCCCTAGAGCATGTGATTCTGAAGACGGGTTGAGGGAATTGTGCTATAGGATACTACAGGACTGCTTCTACACAAGGCCACTTTCAAGCCCAGAAGACTTAGACAAAATGAGGAGGCAGAGGAATATATCCCAAATATAAGAATAAGACAAAATCACAGAAAAAGAAGTAAATGAAATGGAGATAAACAGTAGGCCTGATAAAGAGATCAAAGTAATGGCCATAAAGGAACTCACTGTACTTGATGAAAGAGTGGATGAACTCAGTGAGAACTTCAACAGAACGACAGAAAATATAAAAAAGAATGAGTCAGAGACGAAGGATTCAATACCTGAAATGAAAAATAAACTAAAGGGACACAGACTGGAGGAGGCTGAAGAACAGATTGGTAATGGGAAGCATTCAAGCTGAACAGCCAGAAGAATAAAAAATGAGAGTAGGTGAAGGGACCTCTGTGACCTCATCAGGCAGAACATTCACATTATAGGGATCCCATAAGGAGAAGAGAGGGAGAAGGGGGCAGAAAACATGAAAATATAAGAGCTGAAAACCTCCCTAATCTGAGGAAGGAAACAGACATCCAAGTCCAGAAATCATGCAGAGCCCCCCAAGCAATATGAACAAAGAATGTCCACACCAAGACACATAATAATTACAGTGACGAAAAGTAATGATAAAGAGAATTTTAAAAGCAAGAGAAAACAAATAGTTATACACAAGGGAAACCCCAATAGGCTGTTAACTAATATTTCAGGAGAAACTTTGCAGGCCAGTGACAGTGGTATGATGCATCAAAGTGCTGAAAGGAAAAAACCTATAACCAAGAATACCTGACAAGATCATCATTCAGAATTCAAGGAGTGATAAAGAGTGTCCCCAAACAAAAATGAAAGGATTTCATTACCATAAACCAGTCTTTAAAAAAAAATGTTAAAAGGAATTCTTTAAGTGGAAAGAAAAGGCCATAATTAGAAGAAAATGATTAAAGGAAAAATTCACTGGTAAAAACAAACAGTAAAGGTAGTAAATTAATTACTAATGAAGCCAGTATGGCTTCATTTACTACCAGAAGTTAAAACAAAAAGGTAGTAAATGCAATTTCATCTACAGAAGTTAGTCAAGGGATACACAAAATAGAAATGTGTAAAATTACATATACGTAAAACATTGGGGGCGGTGTAAAAAAGTAGTGCTTTTACAATGTGTTCAAACTTAGGTGACCATCAACCAATCTTTTAATACAGATTGTTCTCTATATAGAATGTTATATATTAATACCATGGTAACCACAAATCACAAACTTGTGATACACAAAATATAAAGAGAAAGCAATTCAAGCATAACACTAAAGAAAACCATTAAACCACAGGGGAAGAGAGCAAGAGAAGGAACACCGAGAACTACAAAAACAACCAGAAAACCATGAACAAAATGGCAAGAAGTACATGTCCATCAATAATTACTTTAAATATAAATGCTCTAAGGGCTCTAGTCAAAAGACAGAGAGTGACTAAGTGAATAAAAAAGCAAGACCCATCTATATGCCGCATACAAGAGACTCACTTCAGACCTAAACACACAAGCAGACTAAAAGTGAAGAGATGGAAAACAATATTACATGCAAATGAAAGCAACAAGAAAGCCAAGATAGCAATATTTAGACAAAATATACTTTAAAACAGACTATAGCAAGAGACAAAGAAGCACATTACATAATCATAAAAAGATCAATTCCACAAGAGGAATAGATCTTTTTATGCAACTAATATAGGAGCATGTAAATACATGAAGTAAATACTAGCAAACATAAAGGGAAAATAATAGTAAGGAACTTTAACACCCTACTTCTGTCAATAAATGTATCATCCAGACAGAAAATAAGGAAACAGGTTTCAATCAACACATTAGACCAGATGGACTTAAATTTGTTGAGATTTATTTTGTGGTCTATCCTGGAGAATGTTTCTGTACCCTTGAAAATTCTATTTTTGGATGTAATATTCTGTGTATACAAAACAAACAAAGCTCAAAGTCATTAGACGGAAATAAGAAAAAAATAGAAAAGATCAATGAAGCCAAGACCTGGTTCTTTGGAAAGAGAAACAAAATTTATAAATCTTCAGTGAAACTCATTAAGAAGAGAAGACTAAAGTAAAATTAGAAATGAAAGAGAAATAATAAGTGACACCACAGAAATACAAAGGTTTATAAACAGATATTAAGAAAAATTAAATGCCAATAAATTGAACAACCTAAAGGAAATGTGCAAATTCCTAGAAAAATACAATCTTCCAAAACTGAATCAGGAAGAAATAGAAGTCAGAAAAGACTGTTTAATAATAACAAAATTGAATCAGTAAAAAAAACAAAACCTCCCCACAAGCAAAAGTCCAGGACCAGATCCTTTGTGGGTGAATTCTACCCCAAACACTTGAAGAAAAATTAATACAAATTCTTCTCAAACTATTACAAAAAATAGAAGGGGTAGGCCAACTAGCAAGTTCATCTGAGTACAGAATTCTCCTGCTGCCAAAACCAGACAAAGACACAAGACAAAAAAAACTTTAGGTCAATAGTCCTGATGAATATAGATATAAAAATACTCAACAAAATATTAGCAAACTGAATTCAACAATACATTAAAAGGATCATTCAGGGAGAGGGGCCAAGATGGCAGAACAGCATGGAACTTTTTTTTACATCTCTTACCCCTGAAATGCAGCCAGATCAACACTAAACCACCTTGTACACCTAGAAAACTGATTTGAGGATTAACACAACAATCTGCACAACCTGAACCACAGAACTCAGCAGGTACACACTGCAGAGAGGTGAACTGAGGGAGAGAGAAGCCATGGAGGGCAGGGAGCTGTTTTTGCTTCTGGAGAGAGGACAGAGACCAGGGTGGAGTATGGGAAAAGCACACTGCTCCTAAAAAGCAGCTGGAAAGAAAATGGAAGAGTGGAAACAGCCACAGGGACTGAATAAAAGAGGGAGAAAGGAGAGGGTTTGAATTCCATTAAGAGTCTATAAACTGGGGGAGTGCAGAGTCTGAAACTCTGCAGCTCGATACCTAGTGATGCTCTGGTTGGAAGGGCAAGTCTCCAGGATCAGAGAGCAATGTCTAGAGATCCTAGGGCCACGTGGGTAGAGGTGGTTCCCTTGCTGGGAGGACATTTGGTAGAGGCCGTGCAGCCATCCCACAGGCAAAGGTTCCAGCAGACTCCAGAGAAAAACCATATTTGCTGCTGCTGGGACAAGGACATTAAGGGGCAAGCCTGGTGCCAGATGCCTGTTGTGATTTTCCATAAACCTGAAACCCTGGTGCTACAAGATCACAATTTTTCCGGGGCCAGGCTGGCACCCAGCTGCAGTCCAGCATTGGCAGCAGTGCGGTCTCAGGAATGTTCCTGTGGGTGGGCCGGCACCCATCCATTGATCAGCAAGACCCTCCCCAAGAAGGTCTGAACAGGTCAGAGCTGTAGTCCCTCAGAAGTGAGGGGTTGGGAAACAAAGCCCCATTTGAGATAAAACTCAGGAAAGAGGTACCGCCTGGTAGCCTGACAGCTTGGTCACAGACAGTGTAGAAGTGGGGAGTGGACTGAGGCCAGAGACAAAGGAAGGGTGCTTGACTCCCAGTCGTGGAGAGCACAGAGTTATGATACGCCGAGACTATGTAGCTGGGAGATGCCATTTTCACCCCTCCCGTGAATGTGCATACACACCTACATGCGCCACAGCAATCCACCCCAGTAAGCTGAGCAGCTACATCTAGTGGAGAACGGAGCTGTTACACTAAATCCCACCCTACTGAGCCAACAGCATTCTTGACAACCACAAGTCTCTCTTCTGCTTAGTTTGCTGACTATAAAGTGCTTCATAGCTTAGCTTCTATGAGAAACTAGATGTAATTTCAATTGTACTTCATTCTGTTCACTGGTCCTTTTATTCATTTTTTTTCTTATTCTTGAATACAAAAAGAAGAAATCTACTTTTATTTTCCATTTTTATTAAAAAGATTTTTCTTTAATTTTTTCTACTATATTTTTTACATTTTTGTAAATTCTTACGTTCTATTTTGCTTTCATCATTTCATTTTATTCCATTTTATTGTACTCATTTTTTCAAATTTTCAAACATTTTCTTTTTTCCTGGTCCTTTCTGATCTTTCCCTTTTTTCTCTAATCTATTAAGCTTCTTTCAACAACCAGACCAAAACATACCTAGGATCTAGCATCCTTTATTTGATTTCTTTGTGTTGTCTTTAATTTTTTTTTACTTTATTAATTCCTTTTCTTCCTCCAAAATGAATTCACCCCAAAAGAAAAGAACAGGAGGAAATGACAGGGATATAATCAACACAGATACAACAAGATGTCCGAGGTAGAAATTAGAATCACAATAAGAAGAATACTAGCTGGGTTTGAAAATACATTAGAATCCCTTTCTGCAGAGAGAGAATAAGTAAAATCTAGTCAGTATGAAATTAAAAAATGCTGTAACAGCTGCAATCTTGAATAGATGCCATGGCAGCAAGGATGGATGAGGCAGAATAGTGAATCAGCAACATAGAGGACAAACTTATGGAGAATAATGAAGCAGAAAAAAAGTGGGAGACTAAGGAAAGAGCACAATTTAAGAATTAGGGAAACTGGGGGTGCCTGGGTGATTCAGTTGTTTGAGCATCTGACTTTGGCTTGGGTCATAATCTCACAGTTCATGAGTTTGAGCCACATTGTGCTCTGTGCTGATAGTTCAGAGCCTGGAGCCGGCTTTGGGTTCTGTGTCTCCCTATCTCTCTGCTCCTCCCCTGCTCATACTATGTCTCTGTCTCCCAAAACTAAATGTTAAAAAATGTTTTTTTTTTTTAATTAGAGAAATCAGTGACTCATTAACAAGGAACAACATCAGAATCATAGGGCTCCTAAGAATATGGAGAGAGAAAAAGGGGTCTAAGTGTTATGTGAGCAAATTATAGCAGGAAACTTTCCTAACCTGGGGAAAGACACAGACATCAAAATTCAGAAGCACAGAGGACTCCCACAGATTCAACAAAAACCAACCATCAACAAGGCATATCATTGTCAAATTCACAAAATACTCCGGCAAGGAAAGAATCATGAAAGCAGCAAGGGAAAAAAGTCCTTAACCTACAAAGGAAGATAGATCAGGTTTGCAGCAGACCTATCCACAGAAACTTGGCAGGCCAGAAAGGAGTGGCAGGATATAATCAATGTACCAGATCAGAAAATATGCAGCCAAGAATTCTTTATACAGCAAGGCTGTCAGTCAAAATAGAAGAAGAGATAAAAAAATTCCCAAACAAAAATTAAAGGAGTTCATGACCACTAAACCAGCCCTGCAAGAAATTTTAAGGGAGACTCTCTGAGGGGAGAAAAGACAGAGAAAAAAAAAAAAACCAAAAAGACCAAAAGCAACAGACAAGAAAGGACCAGAGAACACTACCAGAAACTCCAACTCTACAGGCAACATAATGGCAATAAATATCTTTCAGTACTCTTTCAGTATCTTTCAGTACTCACTCTAAATGTCAATGGACTAAATGCTCCAATCAAAAGACACAGGGTAACAGAATGGATAAGAAAACAAAATCCATCTATATGCTGTTTAAAAGAAACCCACTTTAGACCTAAAGACACCTTCATATTGAAAATAAGGGAATGAAGAAACATCTCTCATGCTAATGGTCACCAAAAGAAAGCCAGAGTACCCATACTTATATCAGACAATCTAGGTTTTAAAATAAAGACTGTAACAAGAGAAGAAGGGCATTTTGTCATTATTAAGGGGTCTATCCACCAAGAAGACCTAACAATTGTAAACATTTATGCTCCAAATGTGCAGGCACCCAAATATATAAATCCATTAATCAGAAACATAAATAAACTCATTGATAATAATACCATGATAGTAGGGGACTTCAACACCCCACTCACAGCAATGGACAGATCATCTAAACAGAAAATCAACAAGGAAACAATGGCTTTGAATGACACACTGGACTAGATGAACTTAACAGATAGATTCAGAACATTTCATCCTAAAGCAGCAGAATACACATTCTTCTTAAGTGCACGTGGCACATTCTCCAGAATAGATCACATACTGGGACACAAATCAGCCCTCAACAAGTACAAAGAGATCAAGATCATACATGCATGGTTTCCAACCACAATGCTACGAAACTCAAAATCAACCACAAGAAAAACTTTGGAAGGATAACAAATACTTGGAGACTAAAGAACATCCTACTAAAGAATGGGCTAACCAAAAAATTAAAGAGGAAATTAAAGAGTACGTGGAAGCCAATGAAAATAACACAACAGCACAAAACCTCTGAGATGTAGCAAAAGCAGTCATAAGAGGGAAGTAGATAGCAACCCAGGCCTTCCTAAAGAAGGAAGAAAGGTATCAGATACACAACCTAACCTAATACCTCAAAGAGCTGGAAAAAGAACAGCAAATAAATCCCCAAACCAACAGAAGACAGGAAATAATAAACATCATAGCAGAAATCAATGCTATCAAAACAAAACAAAACAAAACAAACAAAAAACCAGTAGAACAGAGCAATGAAACCAGGAGCTGGTTCTCTGAAAGAATTAACAAAATTGATAAACTCCTACCCAGTTTTATCAAAAAGGAAATGGAAGGGACCCAAATAAATAAAATGAAGAATGAAAGAGGAGTGATTAACAATCAATACCGCAGAAATACAAACAACAAGAGAATATTATAAGCAATTATACACCAATAAAATGGGCAATCTGGAAGAAATGGACAAATTCCTAGAAACATAGAAACTACCAAAACTGAAACAGGAAGAACCAGAAAATTGGAACAGACCCATAACCAGTAAAGAAACCAAATTAGTAATCAAAAATCTCCCAAAACACAGTGTCCAGGGCTGGATGGCTTTACAGGGGAATTCTACCTAATATTTAAAGAAGATTTAACACCTATTCTATTGAAACAGTTCCAAAAAATAGAAATGTAAGGAAAACCTCCAAACTCTTTCTATGAAGCCAGCATTACTTTGATTCCAAAACCAGAGAAAGACTCAATTAAACAGGAGAAATATAGACCAATTTCCCTGATGAACATGGATGCAAAAACCCTCAACAAGATTACTAGCCAACCAGATCCAACAATACATTAAAAGAATTATTTACCACGACCAAGTGGGATATATAGCTGGGATGCAGGGCTGGTTCAATATCTGCAAAAACAATTAATGGGATACATCACATCAATAAAAGAAAGGACAAGAACCACATGATCCTCTCAATAGATGCAGAGAAAGCTGTATTTTGACAAAATACAGCATCCTTTCCTGATAAAATCCCTCAAGAAAGTAGGGATGTAAGGATCATACCTCAAGATCATAAAAGCCGTATATGAAAGGACCCACTGCTCATATCCTCCTCAATGGGGAAAAACTGAGAGCTTTCCCTTTAAGGTCAGGAACAAGACAGGGATGTCCACTCTCACCACTGTTAGTCAACACTGTATTGGAAGTCTTAGCCTCAGCAATCAGACAACACAAAGGAATAAAAGGCCTCCAAATCAGCCAGGAGGAAGTCAAACTTTCACTCTTTGCAGATGACAGGATACTCTATACAGAAAACCCAAATATTCCACCAAGAAACTGCTAGAACTGATCCACAAATTCAGCAAAGTCGCAGGATATAAAATCAATGCACAGAAATCAGTTGCATTTCTATACACCAATAATGAAGCAGCTGAAAGAGAAATCAAGGAATCAATCCCATTTAAATTGCACCAAAAACCATAAAATACCTAGGAATAAATCCAACCAAAGAGGTGAAAAATCTATGCACTGAAAACTATAGAAAGCTTGTGAAAGAAATTGAAGAAAACACAAAAAAATGGAAAAATATCCCATGCTCCTGGATTGGAAGAACAAACACTGTTAAAATATCAATATTATCCAAAGCAATCTACATATTCAGTGCAACCAAAATAACACCAGCATTCTTCACAGAACTAGAACAAACAATCCTAAAATTTGTATGGAACCAGAAAAGACCCGAATATGCAAAGCAATCTTAAAAAAAGAAAACCAAAGCTGCAGGCATCAGACTTCTGGACTTCAAGACGTATTGCAAAGCTGTAATCATCAAGACAGTATGGTACTGGCACAAAAACAGACACTCAGATCAATGGAACAGAATAGAGAACCCAGAAATGGACCCACAAACGTATGGCCAACTAATCTTTGACATAACAGGAAAGAATATCCAATGGGATAAAGACAGTCTCTTCAGCAAGTGGTGCTGGGAAAACTAGACAGCAGTATGCAGAAAATGAACCTGGACCACTTTCTTACACCATACACAAAAATAAACTCAAAATGGATGAAACACCTAAACATATGACAGGAAGCCATCAAAATCCTCGAGGAAAAAGCAGGCAACAACCTCTTTGACCTTGGCCACAGCAACAACTTACTCAACATGTCTCTGGAGGCAAGGGAAACAAAAGCAAAAATGAACTACTGGGACCTCATCAAGATAAAAACCTTCTGCACAGTGAAGGGAACAGTCAGCAAAACTAAAAGGCGACCAATGGAATGGGAGAAGATACTTGCAAATGACATCTCAGATAAAAGGTTAGTATCCAAAATCTATAAAGAACTTATCAAACTCAACATCCAAAAAATAATCCAGTGAAGAAACGGGCCAAAAACATGAATAGATACATTTCCAAAGAAGACATCCAGAAGGCCAACTGACACATGAAAAAATGCTCAACATCACTCATCATCAGGGAAATACAAATCAAAACCATCATGAGATACCACCTCACACCTGTCAGAAAGGCTAGCATTAACAACTCAAGCAACAACAGATGTTGGCAAGGATGCAGAGAAACAGGATCTGTTTTGCACTGCTGGTGGGAATGCAAACTGGTGCAGCTAGTCTGGAAAAGAGTATGGAGGTTCCTCAAAAAATTAAAAGTAGAAGTACCCTACGACCCAGGAAATGCACTACTAGGTTTATATCCAAGGGGTACAGGTGTGCTCTTTTGAAGGGGCACAGGCACCCCAATGTTTCATAGCAGTGCTATTGACAATAGCCAAAGTATGGAAAGAGCCCAAATGTCCATTAATGGATGAATGGATAAAGAAGTGGTATATATATACAGTGGAGTATTATTCAGCAATCAAAAAGAATGAAATCTTGCCATTTGCAACTATGTTGATGGAACTGGAAGTTATTATGCTAAGTGAAATTAGTCAGAGAAAGACAAATAATTGACTTCACTCATATGAAGAATTTAAGATACAAAACAGATGAATCTAAGGGAAGGGAAGCAACATAACAAAAACGGGGAGGAGGATAAAACATAACAAACATTTAAATCCAAAGAACAAACACAGGGTTGCTGTAGGGATTATAGGAGGGGAGATGGTCTAAATGGGTGAGAGGCATTAAGGAATCTACTTCTGAAATCATTGTTTCATCATATGCTAACTTGGATGTAAATTAAATAAATAAAAATTTTTAAAAAAACAGATCATTCAACAGAATCAAGCAGATTTTATTCCAGAGATGTAAGTGTGGTTCAGTATTTGCAAATCAATGTTACCACATTAACAAGAGGAAGGATAAAAATCATATATTATCATGTCAACAAATGCAGAGAAGATATTTGGCAAATTCAACATCTGGTCATGACAAAATCCCTCAGCAAAGTAGGCTAAGACTGAACATAATCTCAACATAATAAAGGTCACATGTGAAAAACCCACAGCTAACCTCATAGTCAATAGATCAGGAAAAAGACAAGGATGTGCAGTGTCACTACTTTTATTCAGCATAAAGTCACATGAAGTCCTAGCTGCAGCAATCAGGCAAGAAAAAGAAATAGAAAGCATCCAACTTAGTAAGGAAGAAGTAAAACTTTTGATATTTTAAGATAACCTGATACTCTATAAAAAATAAAAAAAAAACTTAAAAGACTCCACCAAAAAACTATTGGAACTTAAAACAACATAAGTAAATTTGCAGGATACAAATTTAATATACAGAAATCTGTTGCATTTCTCTACACTAATAATGAATTAGTAGAAAGGAAAATTAAGAAAATAATTCCATTGACAACTGCACCAAAGAATAAAGTACTTAGGAATTGATTTAAACAAGAGGTTAAAGACATATACTCTGAAATCTACAAGATATTGATGAAAGAAATTGAAGTTGTAACAAATGGAAAGATACACCATCTTCATGAATTGGAAGCATGAGTATCATAAAAATGTCCCTATACCCAAAACAATCTACAAATTCAGTGCAATCCCTATCAAAATATCAACAGTATTTTTCACAGAACTAGAATAACCTTAAATTTTGTTTGGAACCACAAAGGACCCCAAATAGCCAAAACAATCTTGAAAAAGAACAAAGCTTTTAAGTATCCCAATTCCAGATTTCAAGATATAATACAAAGCCATAATATTCAAAACAGTATGGTATTTGCACAAATATAGACACAAAGATCAGTGGAACTGGATAAAGCTCCCAGAAATAAACCCACACTTATATGGTCAATTAATCTACAGCAAAGAAAGCAAGAATATACAATGGGAAAAAGATAGTCTCTTCAAAAAATGAAGCTGGGAAAATGGACAGCTGTACACACACACACACACACACACACAATGAAACTTGGACTTTTCTACACCATAAACAAAAATATATTCAAAATGGATTAAAGACCCCCAAAATGTGAGACATGAAACCATAAAACTCCTAAAAGAAAACATAACAATTAACGAAACAAAAATGTAACCTACTGAATGGGAGAATATTTCTACATGATTTATCCAATAGGAGTTAGTATCTAATATATATAAAGGACTCATTCAACTCAAAACCAAAAAAAAAAAAAAAAAAACACAAAACAAAACAAACACCTCCAACTATCTGATTAAAAAAATGGTCAGATGAGGCGCATCTGGGTGGCTCAGTCTGTTAAGTGTCAGACTTGATTTCAGCTCAGGTCATGATCTCACAGTTCAAGCCCCATGTGCTGTTAGCACAGAGCCCGCTTGGGATTCATTCATATTCATATTCATTCCCTCTCTCTCTCTCTCTCTCTCTCTCTCTCTCCCTCCCTCCCTCCCCCTCTCCTTCCCTCCCCATATCCACTCTCTCAAAATAAACACTTTTTTAAAAGGACTTGAATAGATGTTTTTACAAACAGACCTACAGATGGCCAGTGGACACATGAAAAGATACTTAACATCACTGATCACCAGGGAAATGCAAATCAAAACCACAATGAGATACCACCTCACACCTGTCAGAACGGTTAGTATCAAAATGACAGGTGTTGGTGAGGATGTGGAGAAAAGACAACCACCACACACTGTTAATGGGAATGTAAATTAGTGCAACCACTGTGGAAAACAGTATGAAAGTTCCTCAACAATTTAAAATTGAAATACCACACAATCCAATAATTCCACTCCTATATATGTACCCAAACAATATGAAAACATTAATTTGAAAAGATAAATGAACCCCTATGTTCATTACAACATTATTTATAGTAGCAAAGATATGGATACAACCTAAGTATCCATCTATAGATGAATGGATAATGAAGATGTGGTATATATAGAACAGGAAATTTTATTTAGCCATAAAAAAGAATGAAATTACCATTTGTAATAACATGGATAAATCCAGAGAGTACTATGATAAATGAAATAAGTCAGCCAGAGAAGGACACATACCATATGATTTCACTTTTATACAGAATGTAAAAAACAATGAAAGAGATACAATACAGAGAACATACACTGCTCATTGCAAGAGGAGAGAGTTGGGGGGGGTGTGGGGGGAACTAGGTGAAGAGGATTAAGAGGTACAAACTTCCAGTTGTAAAATAAGTCAGAGATGGAAAGTACAGCATAGCAGTATAGTCAATATTGTCAACATTAAATAATGTATTGGGACAAATATTCTTACAGTGATGAGCAGTAATGTATAGACCTGTTGAATTATTATATTGTTTACCTGAAGCTAATGAACCTTGTATGTCAACTCTACTTGAATAATAATAAATCACTTCAATAAAATAATAAAGTGTTTGAAAAAAATCCATGTTTTCCCTCTGTTGTGTCTGTATCACCATATTCTTATTGTATTTTTGTCTCACATTAATTACAATTTGTTCTAAATCATCTTGACATAATTTTCTATACTGTAAACCAAAAAGTTTTCCCTAAACTTTCAGTTAAGGTAAAAGTCTCTTGTGGATATAATCATCATTTTGGTAGACAAAAGAGAGAACCAGAAAGAGGGAGGAAACTTATATGGCCAAGGAACTACTGCATCCTGAGTTGAAATATAGCAACAATCAATTAAATGGTAGTTTCTATTAAAAAAGCATTCTATAAGGAGCTGGAAACATATTCATTTTAGTAATAATAAAAAAACTACATTTCCATTGTCTGTTTTACAAGTGGCCCTTGAACAACACACTAAATTTGCTATCATTAATAATGCTTGCTTGACCTTGGGTGAGGGTCCGGTACGGCAACGTGGGAAGACCCTGAACTCATCTCCTCAGTGGATACATGGAGTCAACACCTATACAGAGAACAATTCCTCTCAAGGAGTTTGAGGGATGACTGAACAATTTATGTACAACAGAAGATAAAGGGACGACACAGCAAATGACCGGACAGATGGAGACATGGTAACTTTGGGAACCCCAGCCTCAAGGCTGTGAAGTGCAGTGAGGAGGGACAATACTCCTGGACTGGGAACATGTTCATCTGTTCTGGGCCACAGGGGGAAAAAAAAAAAAAAGCCACAGATAAAGAGTTCAAAGACAGTTGTCTCCAGACTGGAGAGTGGATGAACTTAGTGAGATCTTCAACAAATAGAAAATATAAAAATAGAACCAATCATAGTTGAAGAATACAATAACTGAAGTGAAAAATACACTAGAGAAAATCAACATTAGATTAGCAGATGCAGAAGAATGGATCGGTGATCTGGAAGACACAGAAATGGAAAGCAACCAAGCAAAACAGCAAAAGAAAAAAAATGAATGAAAATAAAATCATGACAGTTTAAGGGATCTCTGGGAAAACATCAAGTATACTAACATTAGCATTACAGGGATTCCAGAAAAAGAAGAGAGAAAGAGGCAGAAAACTTATTTGAAAAAATAATAGGTGAAAACTTTGCTAAGTTGGGGAAGAAAACAGACATTCGGTTCCAGAAGTACAGAAAGACCCAAACAAGATGAACACAAGGAGGTACACCAAAATAAATAATTAAAATGTCAAAGATTAAAGATAAAGAGAATCATAAAGCCAGCAGGAGAAAGGGGACTAGTTATGTCCAAAGGAAAGCTCATAAAGTCATCAGCTGATACTTTAGTAGAAAATGTGCAGGCCAGAAGTGGGATGATATATATATTCAAAGTCCTGGAAAAAAAATACTTACAACCAAGAATACTATATCTGACAAGGTCATCATCCAGAATAAAAGGAGAAATAAACAAGTTTCCCAGACAAACAAAAATTAAAGGAGTTTACCATGGCTAAGCTGACCTTCTAAGAAATGTAAAGGGACTTCCTTAAATGGAAAAGGGGGAAAAAAGGTCCTAAGGAGGAGAAAAATGTTAAAGGAAAATATTTCCTGAGCAAAAGCAAACTTACAATAAAATTTTGTAGACCAATCACAGGTAACACTAGTAAAAAGGTTAAAAGACAAAAGTAATAAAATCAATTATATCAAAAAAATTAGTCTAGGAACTCATAAAAAGATGTAAATTATGGCAACATATATATATAATGTGAGAGTAAGAATATACTACTTTTAGAATGTGTGTTAACTTGAGTGACAGATAAGGGAGCATGAAGTAGGCTGAGGACAAAGCACAGCTAGCACACACACCCCCACCCCCACACATATGTGTGACATTCCTTGGACATTCCCGCTACCCAAAAATGAGAAAGGACCAAAAAAAAAAAAAAAAAAAATAGTGAAACTGGTAAGAAACTGGTAAGAGTCTCTACCAGTTTACCAGAAAAAGGCAATCCTACAGAGCTTAAAGTCCAGTAACTCCCTAATTTCTTAATGTAAATGCCTTGATGGAGGGAAAAACAACTCTAGTTTAACAAAAGCTAGGCCTCCACTAAGTCCTTATTTAGCATGTGAAAGTCTCTTTGGAAACTCTCCCATGATCCTCAGACTCCATAAAATAGGTCTCTCCCCCCCACTTACAATATAGCTCTTCCTGCCCATGGACGCTGTCCTTGTGCTTTAATAAAATTACCTTTTTGCACCAAAGAGGTCTTCAAGAATTCTTTCTTGGCCATTGGCTCTAGACTACTCCCCATCACCTCGAAACTTCATCATGACCATCAATTAAATATAGATTGATATATATTTAGATTATATATGAATTACATGGTAAACATATATGAAAAATCTATACTGTATAGCAAAAAAATAAGAGAAAGAAATTAAAGCATAACACTAAAGAAAGCCATCACAGGGGCACCTGGGTGGCTCAGTTGTTTAAGTGTCTAACTTCAGCTCAGGTCACGATCTTAAGCCGTGGGTTCCAGCCCCACCTTGGGCCCTAATGCTGACAGCTCAGAGCCTGGAGCCCACTTCAGATTCTGTGTCTCCCTCTCTCTCTCTGCCCCTCCCCTGCTCACTCTCTGTCTTCTTCTCTCTCAAAAGTTAAACATTTTTAAAAAATTTAAAAGTTATCACAAAGGAAGGGAACAAGAAATAGAGAAGAAATACAAAACTAGTAACAATGAACAAAACTCCAGTAAGTATATACCAATCAATAATAACTTTAAATGTAAATGGTCTAATTGCTCCAATCAAAAGACACAGGATGAGTAAATGGATTAAAAAAAAAATATGCTGCCTGCAAGAGACTCACTTCAGACCTAAAGACACAGCAAACTGAAAGTGAAGGAACTGAAAAAAAGACATTCCTTCCATGCAAATGTAAGAGACAAAAAAGCCATGGTAGCATTACTTTCATCAGACAAAACAGCCTTTAGAACAAAGACTGTCTACAAGAGACAAAGAAGGGCACTACGTAATGATAGAGGGATCAAGCCTACAAGAATAGATAAATACCTACACAACCAGTAGAGCACCTAAATACATTAAACAAATATTACCAGATATAAAGGTAGAAACTCACAAATATTAAGATAATAAAGGTAGAAACACAATAATATAGTTGGCCTGAAACACAATACAGAATCTGTAGTTTGAAAAGCACCTGGGCTCTAAATGAAAAACATGTATTTACTGATCTAAGAACATGCCCTGGAGGAATAGGGATTTTCAGGAGATTTCTCCAGAAACAAAAATGCGGATACTGCCATTTCTCTTCCCCTCCCCCAGACTAGATGGCAGGACACTTTCAGGAGCCAGTGCTAACACTCTCCATCTACCCTGCTTGCATGACAGATCCTGTCCCATCCAACCCCCCTGCAGCAGCAGGTGTCCCTCCAAAGCAGGCCCTACCACACCCTGCAAGCAATTCCCAGCAGGGAAGCCACTCCAAAGTGGCTCCTGCCTTGGGAAGGTGGGGAGACGACCCACACACTGGCAAGTGCACAGTCCCTGCAGCCAGTCCTCTTTGCTAGCTGCCCGTGGATCAAGTCTCACCATGTTGGGTATGCCTGCAGCTGTGACAGAGGCAGACTGCAGACACCTAGCCTGTCTGCTGGTCTCACCCATGAGTGTGCCTGTGGTGACCTCAGAGAAACCTCTCAACAGCACGGGAACTGAACTGTCCATAGCAGGCAAAGCGGAGACACTGTGAAAAAGGACCGTTCAGAGATGAAGAATTCAGTGACAAAGAATATGTGCTGCTCATGCAGAACCTGCTTGGGATTCTTTCTCCCTCTCTCTCTACCCCTCCCCTGCTCTCTCTTTCTCTCTCAAAATAAATAAACTGGAAAAAAAAAAAAAAAAAAGACCAAGAGTGATGGAATGAATAAAAAAGCAAGACCCATCTCTATGCTTGCCTACAAGGGACTCATTTCAGTCTGACACATGCAGACTGAAGGTAAAGATATAGAAAAAGCACTCATCATGCAAATGGAGACAAAGAAGGACACTATGCAATCATAAAGGGAACAATCCAACAGGAAGCTATAAACGTTGTAAATATGCACAAAACATACATAAACCAGCTAATAACAAAGTTATGCAGTAAGAATAAGGTACTTTAACACCTAACTTACATAAATGGATAGATTATCCATACAGATAATCAACAAAGAAACAGTGGCTGTGAATGAAACATTGGACCAGATGGATCTAACAGATACATTCAGAGTATTCCATTCCAAAATAGCAGAATACATATTCTTTTCATGTGCACATGGAACATTCTCCAGAATAGATTACATTTTAGGCTACAAAATAAATCTCAACAAATTAAAAAAGATCAAAGTATTACTATGCATCTTTTCTTACCACAATGCTATGAAACTAGAAATCAACCAGAAGAAAAAATCTGGAAAGACCACAAACACATGGAGGTTAAATAATATGCTACTAAACAATGAATGGATCAACCAAGAAATCAAAGAGGAAATAAAAAATACATAAAGACAAATGAAAACACAACAATCCAATATCTTTGGGATGCAGCAAAAGCTGTTTTAAGGGGGAAGTTGATAGCTATATAGGCCTTCCTCAAGAAGCAATAAAAATCTCAAATAAACAACCTAACCTACTGGAGTGAGAAAAAAACAAAACCCAAGCCAGTGGAAGGAAGGAAATAATAAAGATTAGAGCAGAAATAAACAAAATAGACACTAAAACAATAGAACAGATTAACGAAACCAGGAACTAGTTCTTTGAAAATAATCAACAAAATTGATAAATCTTCAGTCAGACTCATTAAAAGAGCGAGAAAGAAGACTCAAACAGAATGAGAAATAAAAGAGGAGGAATAACTGATACCACAGAAATACAAAGGATTTTAAGATAATATTATGAAAAATTATATGCCAACAAACTGGACAACCTAAAAGAAATAGATAAATTCCTAGAAATCTATAACTTCCCAAAACTGAATCAGGAAGAAATAGAAAATTTGAACCAACCAATAACTAGCAGTGAAATTGAATCAGTAATCAAAAAAAGTCCAACAAACAAAAGTACAGGACCAGAAGCCTTCACAGATGAACTCTACTAAACATTAAAAAAAAAAAAAAGAGTTTATACCTATTCTTCTCAAAATTATTTCAAAAAGCAGGAGAGGAAAGAAAGCTTCCTAATTCATTTTATGAGCATTACCTTGACACCAAAACAATAAAGATGCTACAAAGAAAGAACTGCAGGCCAATATCTCTGATGAACATAGATGCAAATATCTTCAACAAAATATTACGGAACTGAATCCAACAATATATTTAAAAAAGCATCCATCACAATCAAGTGGGATTTATTCCTGGTTCCAAGGGTCTTTCAGTATTTGCAAATCAATCAGTGGGATTCATCCCATCAGAAGAGAAAGGATAAAAACTATATGATCATTTCAATAAGTGCAGAAAAAGCATTTGACAAAGCATAAATTCATGATAAAAAGCCTCACCAAAGTAGGTTTAGAGGGAACATACCTCAATATAATAAAGGTCACATAAGAAAACCCCATAGCAGGGGCGCCTGGGTGGCTTAGTCGGTTAAGCGTCCGACTTTCACTTAGGTCATGATCTCGTGGTTCGTGGGTTCGAGCCCCGCGTCAGGCTCTGTGCTGACTGCCAGCTCAGAGCCTGGAGCCTGTTTCAGTCTGTGACTCCCTCTCTCTCTGACCCTCCCCTGCTCATGCTGTCTCTCTCTCTCCTAGAAATAAATAAAACATTAAAAA